>NC_092859.1:40215213-40487838 GCF_032062135.1 Pyxicephalus adspersus
TTATTTTTTGAAAATTAAAAAAAAAAAACTTTGAAACAGAAACAACACCTGTAGGAAAAAATGAGTTAGATAATATACTGCCCATTCCCCTGGCTTTTCCAGTGCACAGAGCGACATTATTATCCTGCCAACAAGATCTCAAGGAATACCGAATAATACAAACTGAGAAGACACGGCTACACGGTGCAGGGATATCTACTCAGTATGATTTGAGCTGCTCAGCTTTAGCCAGGATCACAACAAAAGGAGGATAACCTCCATCTTGCCCAGTCCACAGGGTTTCTCTATTTTATAAAATATTTGAATTGTTGGCAAGGTGAAGCCTACACGTTTTTCTACAATTACTTTAGTGTTTGAGTAAGGAGTAAGGTGGCCTCACCTAAAGCAGAACTGAACAGTTCCTTTGAGCTCAGGTCATTCTAGATCAGCCAATCTCAACCAGAGTTCTGTAGTATCGTAGGATTTCTCCAAAAGTTGTAAGGGGTCCCTTGAGCTGCGGATGATTGACCTACCGTTTGATGGTTCTTGCATAGTTTTAGAGCCAAAACCATTTGGTAGAGTCTGAAGCATGGCACCATAGTCCTTGGGATGTCATTCAGACTACCACTATAAAGGAAACATTTCTCTAGATCACCCCCAATGCAATGGGTATTTCTCATTGGCACCTAATTAAAGATTGAAATAATTTAAAGGTTTCCTCTGGGGTAAAAAAAATTGAGAATGGCTGTTCTAAAACCTCCCATTATGTGACTATACAGTAAAAGCCAGCATGTGAACTGATTTCTCCTTTTTACAGCTCCTTTTACTGCTTTTAGGTGCTTACACAGTTTACATTTAAAGATTATGATGTATTATTGATAACAGAGCTGCATTACTTAGAGTTTTAGAGTTCAGCTTTTAAAGCAGACCTTTGCCAGTTAGAATTATTATATAATGTTGGTTAATATTTATTTGCAAACCAGAACAAAGTTGTGAAAAGATGTGAATTTGAGCTGCTGTACTAGAAGGTTCATCTCTTGTTCCATGTTCCCAGCGATCTTAGTTACATGATTTGTCATTAAACCCATCACAATATGATGACAGCAATCCTCCAGCTAAACTCATCAACGGCATCAACTAGCACTGGGCAGAGGTACTTACTGGTCTTTTCAGGAGATTCGCTTGTGTGGTCACATACCAAGAGACCACCCAGACAATAGGACCGAAGATAAATATATTCCGCAATGACTAGCAATTAATATAATTGATTAGCTCAGACAGCTGCATTAAAACTATGTCGAATGGGAATACAGTTCCAAGACAAACATTTTTATTTTAGAATTAAAACAGATGGTATGTTGGGTAATCTTTATTTCAGCCTACTCTGCTTGAAGAATTTAGTGATGAGTGTGTCAGTACACTGTTATGTTTTTTTGGCCCCTCAGGCAAGAAAAAGATTATTTTTGGAAAAAGATTATTTTGGGTTTCTGGCCTCTAAATTTTTGGAAAAGCTGAATAGAGCAGCCTTTTGGCATTTCTGACCATTTATTCAGAAGGGTCACTTGGCAAAGTTATGGCTGCTTTGCTATAAAGACATTTTCTCATGACATTCTGGCACAGAGTAAGGGAACCTCAGCTGTCTCTGGGTCTTGTCAGCTCTTGTGCACGCTCCTAGCAGCAATCAGTCACACACAGTACGTAAACCTGGCACACTGCTCCACCAGAGCTGAAGGCATATAATAGCTCTTTAATGTTGACATTCACCATGCACTTCACTCCTTTTATATTTCTGTAGTTGGCAAAGAGAGATATTCCTTTCATTTGGCCTATAACATAAAGATAAATTATATTTTTTTCATTATTTTAATACATGTGAATGGAATCGGCCTAAGGCTGAATTCTGGCAGATTTAAAAGACAAAAAATAATGCAGCTTTGTAATCAATAATACATCATTAAAGTGTATCTCTGGGCTAATATACATTTCAACATGGTATATAAACAGCACTATTTGTGTTTAATGACATCAGCTATTTATTTAGCTTACATTTTCATTTATTACCAGTTGGTTCTACCACAAAACGTTCGGCAGAGGCCGACAACCTTAGCTGGCTATTTCTGAAAATATAGTACAGGTAGTCCCTGGGTTACATATAAGGTAGGGACTGTAGGGTTGTTCTTAAGTTGAATTTGTATGTAAGTCAAAACAGGTACATTTTTTTATTAATTGCAATTAGGATAGATGCTTGTCTGAATATATTATTAGACAGTGATGTGTCACCTACTTTATCAAATCCTCACTGTGAGTCACTCACAAACAAAGCAAAAACAAAAACTTTATAGAGCCTAGACATTAATTAACTTTTGGAGCAAGCTGTGCTTTGAAATATTAGGCAGGCAAAAAGAGTTACAAGAGGTTGCAGAACAGCTCAGCCCTTAAGTACACCCACAAACTCAGCTGTGTTTACTAAAAGACTTCTTCTGCAAATCATGCAAACCATCCCCCTCCAGCCTCCGTTCTGCACACAGCAAGCAGGGAAGCCCCGTTCGTATCTAGGAGGCGTCCGTATGTTGGATGTCCCTAACCCAGGGACTACCTGTACACCGTGCTGGCCAGCATGATAGGCTACTCACCTCCTAGACTCACTATAGATGATCATGAGGGAAAAGGAATTTCAGCTGTAATGACAATGCATATTACTTCTCTGTACTAAGGATAATAGGTGGTTTAGAAGTTGGAGGCTTGCAACAAACAATGAAGAAAAAAACAGTTATTTAGTTGCATTTTTTTGCCAAATACACTGGAGTATAAAGATTTTTTGACCTGAAAATGCCACTAGAAAAAGAAGATCACTTAATATTCTGGTCACACCACTAAATGGCGCAGTGTTCTCATGTTTTCAGGTGTATAAGAAACTCGTACTGTCTGACATTATTAGAGTTTGTTATACACTTCACATGAGAATACAGTCCCATCTACTGGTAGCCAACAACAATGCACAAAAGTAACCAATCATTACCAACTCAAAAGTACATAATATTTTAACTTGTAAAAAGGGGGGGGGGGGGGGGTATATAGGCAGAAGCCAAGTGATTTTAATTTCCCCCCATTTAAATAAATATTTTCAAGATAACATGCAATGGATTTATTTTTTGCATATGTTTTATTGGCATTTCTGTTGTTTACTGTTTTAAATGTTATTATTGACAACCACATTTTATGCCTTACAATTCAGTCAATGTTGTTTTCCGTTGTTTTTTTTTTTAGGTAAAAGTAAGTACCTTGATTACTAGTTGGATCGGTTTATATTTGAGTACTTAGGGTATATAATAATGTTCAGTTATGGAGGATCATATATGTAGTTTGCAATATGAAGCATTGTCATCTACTGTATTTTAAATGCAGTGTAAATTTATATTTTTGACCTGGTATCAGCCTCTTGAATTCATACCAGGATTAGTGTGAATATAATTAAGAAGTACAAAGAGACAATCAGTTGATGTGCTGATAGGAAACTGATTGGAAGAAAAAGCAGAGTAAAGCTACGTACACACGTCAGATTTTTATCGCCCGATAATCGGCATCGGCCAATTATCGGGCGAAAATCTGTATCGGGCGAAAATCTGTATCTGTATCGGTATCGTCCATCGTCCGGACGACCGACCTGCCGGATCCACGGACGATGGACGACAGCCGATCCTAATAAAAGGGAAGGGGAGAGCGCGCAGCAGGGTGCCGCTCCATCGCTCTCCCCCTCCCCTCTCCATAGAGCATGAACGGTGCTGTATGTAAAGCACCGTTCATGCATCGTGCACTCCCTTGTCGTTGGAAAGGATCGTGAAAGATCCTTTCCAACGACAAAAATTGGAAGTGTGTACACAGCTTAACAGAGATGAGTTTATCAATGTGCTGTTTCTTCTTTCATTGTCATGGCTGTGACAGGTTAATGAGGACTATCATCCAGCTCTATTGTGCTGTGCCAAGTTTGTTTGTATTTCATATAAAGTAATTTATAAAATGTTTTTATGCTACTTAGTTCCATTCACACTATGTCTGCTGTGCATGGAATTCAAGAGACTAATATCGGATCAAAATTAGAAACTTTCACTGCATTTAGATATAGAGTATATGTTATGTATTGCAAACCACAAAATTTATCCTCCTTATTGGAGCATTGCTAGCTGTGAATCAATCTGTGTTACACATTGGACCACCACAGACAGAACCTCTACTATCATTGTGCCTCTGGATCTTGACTCTTTTATTCTGCTTGATGTAGGCAAACATAATATCAAACCACAGTAACACATTAAACATATATGTTGATCTGTGCCTCTTTTTGTACATAATGGGCCTGATTTATTACAGTTTTCCAAGTATGGAGAAGGTAAACTGTTATAGGGGAACATGGGTGACCAAGCAATCCTGAAATGTATCTAGTCTGGGATTTAAAACATTTGCCATCTCATAGCAAATTATTTTCAAGAAATCCCTTCTAGGTTTGCTGAATCACCCAGGTTCTCCCATGATAGCTTAGGACTTTAAAACTTGAAATGAAAGAAAAAAGTTCTAAATGTTTTTAAATGATAAACTTACATGTGAAGTGTGCACAAAATGTCTTTTGGCATAGCTCCTTTTTTCCAACCTAATATCCCTTTAACAGCTCCTAGTGATATTTCCTTTGACGCTTTGTTTGTTAAACCGAAATAACAACGAGTTTGCTTTATTAATTAACCTTAAAAAAAAATAAACAGATGAAGTTGAAGTTTCCCTATAACGGGCTAATGGTGAGAACTTCACACATTCCACCGGTGGCTTCGTGACTTTAAGTGAGTCTGTTCGGGAAGTTAAAAATAAGTCAAGGCATTGTACACAATGTGAACTTCCTTCTAGCTGATTTAATCATGATGTGTATAAACTAACATGTTATCCCTTATGGACCCTTCAATTTGTTTGCTGTAATTCTTTCCCTAATTACTCTCAGACATGAAGAGAAAAGGGACTGTCTTGAAACAAAGCCACTTTCACTCTCTAAAATGCACCTAGGGACCCTCTGCCTAATGTTAAACACAGGTCAGAAAGTAACCAAACAATGTCATAATAATGGAAATGTGAAAAAGACTGGCTATACAACTAAATGGTTCACAATTTGAATATATTTCTAAAGGCAAATTCTACCTATTAAAATATAATAAAATATATTTCACCTGCTTTTAAATCACAGCTTCTAACATGCAAACATCTATATGTACAAACACGAAAAAAGTAATGTATTGCAGCTTATCAACCCATAGGTGTGATGGTTAAATTAGATTTCTATTTGAGTTACTTTTTCCACCTGGCCATCCTGCAGTTGTACATCTGGGAGTGGTCATCTTTGCGGTTGTCATTTGCCTAACCTAAGAAAAACAACTTCAATTTCTAACTTTCTATTCAAGCCTGGGTTTGAGCACTCCTAGCTAGCCAGAACTAGATCAAAGAATTGTGACCATAATCACAACTGGGCTGGAACACAACAGTTCAGGCATAAAATGAGTAAATTATAGGCCTAGAGCACTCTGTAAAGTATTGATGATCCTATTCAAATAAGAACAGTTAACAACACTTGCTTTTTTAATTTACATTTGAAAGGTAGTAGTTTGCCAAGAATCTGCTGCAATAATAAGTAAGATGAAAGCATTAGGTTTTACTGCATTGTACACTATATATATATATATACATGGGCGGGCACAAGTGCCGCACGCTGGATCTCAGGGGAAATCAAATGAATTTTTTTTTTCTTGTTTTCCCGTGCGGAAAACCTGGTGCGTCTTATAGTCCGGAGCGTCTAATGGTCCGAAAAATACGGTATATATATATATTTATATATATATATATATATATATAATGCTTGTTGATTGGAAAAGAGAACATCAAGATGGCCTCATGGGTTGCTGGTCCCTCACTATCCATCATTATTGCAGTACTGCAAATCCACATAATAATTATCTTTCGTTTCCTGTTACATCTCCTGATGGAGTAAAGGAAGATCTCCCCAGCATGGCACAAGCCGATACTAATTACCAGATAGGGGTTTTAACCCCTCCCTATCCTAATCTAAAACAAAAAAAATCAGATTATTTAGAATATAGATTGACTTTGAATCTGATTGAAATATGTTCACATATTAAGTTACATTCGAATCCTCTGATAATATTGTTTGCACATAAACATTTCTCCATACAGAGAAGGCACTATGGGCCTGATTGATTAAAGCTCTCCAAGACGGAGAGGATACACTTTTATCAATGAACCTGGGTGATTCAATAAACCTGGAATAGATCTGGTCCAAGATTGAAAACATTAGCTAACAAAGCCTAGCATAGCTATCGACTTTAGAAAATTCATTCCAGGTTTGCTAGAACACCCAGCTTCACTGATGAAAGTGTATCCTCTCCAGCCTTGAAGAGCTTTAATAAATCAGGCTCTATTTGCATCTAGTCTAAAGTGCTTAAAGCTACATACCGACTGGAAATGAATGGTCATGATCTTCGAACAGAATAAACTAAATAAAGATTCAGCTGCAAAATGGGCAAGAAAATGGAACTAAAGACTCGTAAAAATACATTCAAATTATTTAGCTATAGGATATCCTTCTGTTGTATATATGCCACATTCCTATTCAATAACCCTGTAATTTGAAAGAAGAGACCTGGGGGGTTTTAATGGCATAGATCATATATATTAAACACATTAATTTTTATTAAAAAAAACATCATGTTATTGATAAAAATACATACTTGACTTTTATCTATTGGACAATATAAACAATAATTTCTAGTACAAGTTCTGTTCCTAAAGCAAATGCTACCAAACTTGACGCATTTCACAGATTATCTGGCTTTATTAGGAGTAATGGGTAACAGAGCATATCATGCTGGTCCAATCTATAGAAAAAAAAACATGTATACAATATATTAAGAACTTCCACAATCCACAAAGATTTCTTAGTTATATTGTCATATTTAGTTACATTCAATGGCATAATCAATGAATCCAGTATTACAGCTGCATCCATATCATTACACAGATGACATATATGGGGGGGGAGAAACAAGCAAGTGACCCCCTTAATCACTGATGTATTTTCAGAGATATTCTAACTAGGTAAACATTTCCTGTGAATAGCTCAATGCGCTCTGTTATGAAGTAGTAGGAGATAACCCACAGTTTTGTAGCATTTGCTCTAGCAGCAAAGCTTGTACTAGAGAAATTGTAATTCTGCTGCCTTTTGAATGGCTGGGATGGGATGACATGACTTCATTCTGTCCCAGCAGCCACAGGGAAAGTCAGGATGTGCGGGGTATCCCACCTTCCTAGGCTGAGCTGTACATGACAGATGAAGATAGCAATCAGGCAGATAAGTATGTTTTATTGCAGAAGGGTCTCTTTCTGCAATAAAGCCCTGCCTGACCGCAAATTAGTAAACTTTGGTTCCGCTTGAAATATCTGCAAGTAACTTATCTTTGC
The DNA here is from genome assembly GCF_032062135.1 of Pyxicephalus adspersus. Taxonomy (NCBI): domain Eukaryota; kingdom Metazoa; phylum Chordata; class Amphibia; order Anura; family Pyxicephalidae; genus Pyxicephalus; species Pyxicephalus adspersus. The sequence goes on from NC_092859.1 coordinate 40,222,702, forward strand.
ACACCTTAAACTTACTCATGCCCTGAAGTTTTTCCCCGCACTGCATTGGTTAAATACACAATTGGCTAGAAGGAGGAAATCTATCTTCAAATGATTTAAAGGTTTGTTATTGAAGTCAAAGGACCAGATTTTACAGATCTGGGCATGCATGTTTATGGCCATCTTGATCACATTTGCTCAAAAATAAACTCGGATTGAGCAGCCTGGTCTTTGCATAAACAGCTTTCTAGATGGTAGCTAACCCATTGTTAAACCTAATATTTTATTGTAGATTGCTCCTGGCATCCCCTTTGATGGAGGTTCTGACAAAACTAACTAGGCGTAGAAAAAAAAATCTATAGGCCTGCATTTAGTTTAGTCTCCAAACTTTTTGTGGTCTGCTTTGGGTAAAACAAACCAGATCTATTAGAAACCAGTATATTTTCCTTGTAGCTGACTTCCATTTACAGTATTACATCTAAATACATTCTATCTGCAATGTCTTCTCACTGAAAGCTCTGGTTCCAGAAAATGAAAACCACAGCATATTTTCCCACAGTGACCCTGATGTCATATATGTCTGCAATGGATACTTCTAACAATGTAACATTGTTTTATTAGCAGACATAATCTTTAATGCCAAGACAGTTTGGTGGCAAACCAGGATACGGCTGGTCAGTGCACAGAGCACAGAGTGATTCCAAGCATTCCACAGAAACCCCAAATTTGATACATGTTGAGCATATTTCAAAGGAGCCATAAATGAGTTTGGATTTTGACTAGTTAATAGGGAGCCACAGATGTAGGAGTTTGTGATGCTGATTATGCCTACAGTAGCCAAGATGTCTGTGTACTATCAATGTACCAATTAGCAGACAGGATCAGTCATTAGTCCGGATTATATGTTATGTCTGCAGAAGTGTCTGCTTATGTCTTTGCAGGTAATTATTGTAATGCGCCTGGGCACACAAACCACAACCAACTCCAGATATCCTTGAATCAGGTTTATTCAAAACAGCACAGCAAGGGTTAATTTCAATCAAGCAAGGTACAGAAGGATAAGGCAAATGCAGGTCAGTAACAATCCGAGGTCAGGGCTGGCAGCAGGCAGAATGGTCAATAACAATCCGAGGTCAGGGCTGGCAGAGTTCAATCAGAGTTAGTTTCAGACCAGGTCACTGAGGAGATGACAAGCAGATAAAGTTTAACATACACAAAGACACACCCAAGCACACTGTGGTAACAGAGGCTATAGCGGGCAATGGTGTAATGGACAGGCTCTCCTTAAATGGCCAGGATGACCAATCACCTTGCGCCACCTGGCACTGTCTGATAGGAGACTGAGTAAATTCCCTGCAGCTGATTGGCCGCAGGGAATTCAAACTAACTCTGTCCCGCCCTAGGGCGAGGCAGCCGAGTGCCACGCCCTCGGGGGGTACAAGAGGGACGCATGGTGACACGCGCACCTCTTCCCACAGTACCCCTAGGACGTGCACTACTTTGCACTTGCAAAGGAGTGCTGGGAGCAGGAACCACATCCAAAGGGATGCAAGGGCTGCTGCCTGGCTGAACAGTACTTTGGCCAGGGCGGATCCCTCCGCCTGTAGAGACAGACAAGCTGGGAGCAGGGCAGCAGCCTCGGCCATGCTGCCTGCTACTGTGGCGTCCCCCTCTGTGGCTGGGAACCCCAGGGACACCGCGGGCTCGCAGGGCGGGTAAGTTCCTCACAATTATGTTATGTTCAGCACCAAAGAATAGTAAGGAAGGACTGCAATATGAAAGAAGTTACAGTAAGTATGGAGACTGCTATTATTATTACCTCTACCTCTATGCTGGACATCTGGCTATAATACATACAATGTATAATATAAATAATATAAATTTAAATTTCTAACATAATTCAAAAGTGAAGACTTCTGACTTTTCTCATCTGCATACTTGCCTGTGCCTCAAATGTTAAAGCTTTTGGTTATATAGACAGGCTCATAAAACCCACAAATGTTCACATACTGTAAAGACTATGTTAGAAGGCACCAATTGAAACACAAATCATCATAGTAATTCTTATCTTGTCATATTAGTCATGTTTTTACCTTCAACATATTTAAACAAGCCCTGAAAACCTACATTTTTCAAGCTTACTCATCCTCACCTGTATCTTAACCCATCACTAATCAACCACCATTCTATCCTATAACCCATTGTGTACTATGCTCTCCACCTCCTAAATTGTAATCTCCATTGGGCAGGGTATCGTCTCCTCCTAAGTCATTTTTTGTACATGTCAAGTATGCAGGTTTGTTATAGACAATCCGTATTTATTGTACAGCATATAGCAATATCTTAGCAAAAAACAAAACATAATAATAATGAAAGCACACAAAACTAAATCATGGAGGATTCTGGTGAAACATGTCCAAATGAATTTACATCAGTGATTTTTACATTTTTTTATGTATTTTTAATTGAAATTAATGGAAATGCACCAAAATGCACATCAAACACACAATATTATGTGATGTTGCATGTTTGAAAAACACTTTCACCCTCAGTAAATATATTACATTGGGTACATGACTCTAAACTGTCTGGCCACCCGGGCGTTCACAGAACTTTCACCCTTCGTCTGTACTGGTGGCCCTTCGTAAGGATGGTACAGACTATGTAAAGGCCTGTGATGTATATGCTCAAACCAAGTCATCTACTTGTGCCCCAGCAGGACTGCTTCTTCCTCTGCCCATTCCTAAGGAGCCTTGGTGTCACCTGTCCACGGATTTTATTATGGATCTTCCACCCTCGGATGGCTGTACGTTCATTTGTGTGGTTGTGGATTGTTTTATCTCTCGCTTTTAGAAAGGCTTTTGCAGATCCCTGGAAATTTCTGCGGACTTCTCCTCAGCCTATCACCTGCAGACTAATAGGTAGATGGAGAGAGTTAATCAAGTCCTGGAGCAATATCTCCGAGCCCTTGTTTCTTCCCACCATGATGACTGGGTAGCACTGCTACCATGGGCAGAGTTCGCCCACAACAACTATGTTAGCACCAGGACCAAAGAATCATCGTTCTAAATTGTCTATGGCAAAAATCCCCGCCTTCCGTCTCCTTAACCCTTCTCTGCTGAAATACCTGCACTCAGTGTCCTGCAGAGAGACTTTAACCGCATCTGGTCTTCTACTTGTGAGCATTTGAAACACGCAGCTCTCGAGCACAACAAGTTTGCTGATCGGCATCGCAGTAAGGCGCCTCTCCTCCAACCTGAAGATAAAGTCTGGCTCTCCACAAGGAACATTTGTTGCAAGGTGTCTTCTCTGAAGTTTGCGCCATGTTCATTGGACCTTATGCCATTTTTGCGAAGGTTAACCAATTTGCTATAAGTTACGTCTTCCCTCACATCTCAAGCAGCCCAATGCCTTCCATGTGTCTCTGCTTAAGCCGTAGGTCCTGAACCACTTTTCTCGTCCCTCTCCGCTGGCTACTCCTGCACCCGACTCTTCTCAGGAATATGAAGTCAAATCAAATTCTGGATTTCAAGTTTTCTTGCAAAAAGCTAGTATACCGAATTGATTGGAAAGGTTTTGGTCCTGCGGAGAGAGATCATGGGTTCCAGCTCCAGTTCAACCCCGGCAGGTGGGGAGACCTCGACCCCGGTGGGTGGGGAGGCCCCGTAAAAGAGTGGGGTAATGTCACACTTACCTCTTCCTCACATGATGCCAAACATTCCCTGAATTTGGCATCAGGAGTTTGAACCAACTACAATAGGTATAGAGTATAACACTTTTAGTTTACAGAATTGTTTTGGGACTTTTTGTGGTATTGCATAGATACTCATTAGTACATTGCTATTAAAAAATAAATAATTTTTATTTCAATACTTGATTAAAACCTGTAAAAACGTCAAACAAATAAAACATGTTCAAAAGACGTCCTAATATACATATCATGGATTGCAACCTCCTCACCACATATACCGATTCCAACTATGCTAATATGCAGTTGAGACGTGTTAATATTAATAAAGTGAACCATATTTTTACATATATATATTAAAAAATAACAAGTAGTCACAAATAAATCCAAGACATTCATCAGCATGAGGTTATAAATTGTACATCCATATATGAACTAATGAGTATCTACGCAATACCACAAAAAGTCCCAAAACAAATTCTGTAAACTCGTTTTTTCTTTTGGTATATTATAAACTGGGATGTGGTTGGTTCAAATCCACTAATCACTGATCCTTTCGTGGTAATAAAATCTTTAGTGTTTATGGTGAGTATGTAAGTACAGGTTCATGTTAAGGCTTGAAAAAGTAAGTTAATGTATTTAGTGTACATTTTTTTTAATTAGTTCCCTCTGCATAGAGAGCGACAGGAAGTCTCCTAAAGGTTACCCTATATCCCAGGATGCCAACAGCTTCTGTTACTGTACAATGAGCTATTGTTGACTGATGAATTAGTATTGTAAATGACTCACTGCCCTGACCCCCAGTAAAAATAAAACATTACCGTTGTTTTCACAGGGCATTTTATTGGAGCTGTAGCAAATCATCGTAATTGGTTTTATTGCTGTATACAACACTCTGATAGTTTTTTCCTTGCTTATCATCAGCAGTGCATGAAATAATACAGGCCGAGCGTTCGCACGGTTCCATTGTGTATGGGAGACGCTCTGAAAAGTTTTTGAATAACTTTGGCACTGAATGTTGTTTTAGGAACCCTGAAGCAGGCTGCCCCTTCCAACGGCCTCCACCCTTTCTGCTTCTGATGAAAGGCAACTCTGTCACAGAAGCAGGAAAACGCTGAAAAAGCCTCTTTCTATTAGCTGCTGACTGGAGATTTGATTAGTGAGCGGACTCCCTGGGTAAACAGTCTGTTTTGAAGCACAGGGTACTGGAGAGAAGTAAAAACATAACCTGATCAGATTTGTATTTACTGTAAAGTACTTAAAGGCCCATACCCAAGTCAACGGTGAAGCACAACAGTGCTGCGTACTATGTTGGCAATCTATAAATCCTGTTTATTATTATTATTATTATTATTATTATTAATAATATTTGGTAAAATAATTTTTTTTCAAGGAAATAGAAGAGGAAATACCTATGCCATGTTCAGAATATGTAACATACTTTTGACCTATTTCTATCAATAAAGTATATTTGAATACGGTGTATACAAGAATGGATTAGTGTCACACTTACCGCTTCCATACTAAAGTGCAGGCATCTCCCTCCTGCGCATGTGGGCAGTTCTGACGCTGAACGTGTCTCTGTTTACAAGCTTTATCAATTCCATCCAATCCGCTGGCCAATCAGAAATTAGCCTCTTGACCAGCCCTGACTATTTAGCTAGCTCACACATTGCACTCAGTGTTCGTGCAATGTGTCTCCATTGTGCCGAGCCCCAAGTTCTGTTGAGCTAGTTCCAGTCTGTTGGTTCCCAGCCAACTTCCCTGTGCTGTTCCTGTGTTCCTGTCTGTGGATATCCCTGCATCACCTGTGCCTCCTGTTGCTTCCAGTGTCTCCTGTGTTCCCTGTGCCCGCAGTGGCCCCTGTGTCACTGGTATCTGTCTTCTGGATCTCTGGCTATTGACCCCTGGCGTGTGACCTGACCTTTCTTGCTTGCTGCCTGTCTTGTGATTTGGTACCGTGTTTTGCCCACTTTGGTGTGCCCAAGGATGGCAACCTGGCAGTAACCAGCTACGCAACATCCTCACCATAAGAGGTTCTGGAGAAGACCTGGTTACTGCTTAGAATCTGCGCCTTGGCCCTTCTCAGCGCTCACACCACCTCTGTGCAAGCCGTAGCGCCCCCTAGTGCTCCTGTCCCTCCGTGTGTGACAATTAGCATCTGGTCTATATGCAGCACCATCACGACATCATTACACCAAATCTCCCTGCAAAAAGTAACAGCATTTATTCCCATTGCAGACCCCCCCAAAAAATTGTAGATTAGCCATTTTTAATAGTTTGCTCATTAAAGATAATGATGCATTTTGTAAAATGAACAGATGAAAAGGAGTAAAGCAAAAAGCTAAATCGTGTCATAGGTTGGTTTCCAAAAAATCTGAGAACAGCTAAGGCTTTTTCAAATACAGCACTTCCATCTAAGCTAAGAACATAAAAAACCTAGCTCAAGGTGTGAGCAGAAAATTGGTGGAAATGTTGGCTGAGTTGAAGTTACTATGGAAGTCTGATCACAATTCAGATGCACAGCTACTTTTGAATCTGAGAGTTAGATAATTTTACCCTCAAATGGATAAGGATGGTCTGGAGAAGGTTCTTTATTCTAGACACCAAGCTTTGCTATATGCTTTACATGTAATCACCTTGATATTTGCCTCATTTTATTCTCTAATGTTATCAGATTTGTAGTCACCATAAAGTACTCAAAGGCCCAGGCTGGGTTCAATCAGGTGTTCCAAATATGAAACACAAAGCTGTCGTAAACACCTAGTTTTGTCTTAATACTGGCCTTTCCTAACCTCTGAATAATAAGTATTTTTAAATGTCAAAGCAGTACATTTAAACATACTTATTGTTTTACCTTTCCGACCTGGTCCCCCCTCCCAGCCGCACAGTCCCGCCCCCATCCGCAAGCTCGCACAGCCCAGCCCGGCCGGCAACCTGTATCTCCTGGCCTCGCATCCAGAACATTCACATGTCGAGGATGCAGATGTCGGCCAGGTATCACCAGACTATGCACATGCCAGTCGGGCATTGCTGGAGCACGCCACGGCAACGTGAAGACAAGGTTAAAACTCCCTTGCAATTCCACCCCGAGTGTGGCTCGTAGTTACTCCTTTTGATACTGAAAATTAACCCCAAGCCACACTTGGGAATACCACTAGGGAGGTAAATTCGCTGCTCTTGGACATTGCAAGAGAACATCAACCTAATGAGGTCATCGGACTATAAAGTTATGAACATGTTGACTGAAGGAGCACAGAGTTAAGCAGACGGGTGACTTCATCAGTGGGCTGCTTATCGTTTATTGGCCTCTCAGCAAGCTGGGGCTTAGCTTAAGACTTGCTTTAGTGCTGTAGCTGCATTAAAGGTCCAGATCTGGCTATGCTGCCATGGGTGAATGTCAAGACTCAGAGCAGAGGATTTTTGGTGTAAAATTGTATTTTAGTGATATTTTAGGTGTCTGGAGTTGAGCATTAATAAAAATCTTCCAAGGCTTCCAAAATGGATTAATTGCCACATTATCATCTGTTACAACCCTTTCAAGGTGTATCACTTACTTCTTTCATATTGGGAAAAAATGGAGAGGTCTGGTTTGCTGATCATCCATTAAGCTGCTGATAAGAGAAGATGTAATCATCATTTTTCACATGGCTTAGTGAGACAGCAAAACAATTCTCTATCCAAAGCAAAATCTAGCTATGATGAGGATGCTCTATGTTAAACATTTTCTGCAAAAAAAAACAAAACATTGCTTTAATTTTTTTGTATTGTATATTATCAAATATATAGTATTGTATGTTATATACTCTGTTTTGATTTACACTCATGTCCAGATGGAATGCACTTAAATTCAGGCAGGTATTACAATACAATTTAATGCAGCCCTGTGATCATAAATACATTCCTGCGCATAAACATTTGTGATAAATTCCTGCAAAGTTGTTTCTATCCTGCCTCTGTGCTGATTCGGTCCTGAGCACAAGGAACCTTATCCAGTACCACTATGTTACTTTATAAGTGTTTACAGGTAAAATCAGGAACCCAGAGGGGAAACGCCTATAACTTAGACCAAAGTGGAGGATGCCATGTTATGTGCAGCCTCAGGCAGTACTGACCACAGTGCAACGTTCTATTCTAAAAAAAAGTTTACCATAACCTTGTGAAGACCGACAATAATTAATCTTTCTTTTCTTTCAACTTTAGGCTTTTACCAGGGTCCAGACAGATAAAGCTCAAATCAATATTATGTTACAAGGAAGGGGTCTGCCCAGCACAGATTAGAATGTAGCCACTTGTGCTAAGTGTGGTTATAGATCTAACAATGCTTCTTTTTCTCCTTCCCAACCTAAAAGCAGCTGCAAAGTAAATATCATTGGAAACTCATACTTGTGGTATTCACAAGTCTTTATTGTTGGTTTGGCTGCGCTCTCTGTTTTGCAGATAAGAGAACTTGGATGAAGTCTCCTACTGAAATCAGATACTTTGCAAATCCTCTCATCGCCTCATTACACTTATGACCCATTAGAAGAGATCATGGAATGCAGATTTACTATTTTTACATGACCTGATTCATTTTGTGGTGCACAGCAAACATTTATTTAAGAGAGCATATATAATGGATTCTTTATAGATGCAAAATAAATAAATATCTTTATTTCTCACAATTATTAAATCAGTCAATAATCATAATTATATTAATGATGAATAATATTTAATACTACAATATCATAATATTACTACAAATTCAAAGCTGGTGTAAAGTAACAATAACCTTTGAATAGTAAACAAATGCCAAACGAACATAGCAAAGATGTTCTCAGCATACTTCCATTCCCTCCCTTGGTTCTCTTGGAATACATTATGACTCTGTGGGTAAAGCAATAGAATGTAACACACTTCCTGTCACGGAGTGACAATGCTTACTATAGGGAATTTATGGACAAGCAGCATTGTCACCCTAGGACAGAAAGTGTTTTGGATTAAAGAAGACTTCTGGCAGTTACTGGACAGATAAACCAAAACTATCTCAATACTATATACAAACCAAAATGATCCAAATTACAGAAGTAATCTTTGGAATTGACATGCACTTGAAATGCATCATATACTTCCTTCTTTTCAGTGTTCAAGGAGTAATGATAGCACCCTATGCGATCTATTGTACAGAGAGACAGAAAGTGAGAAATTGTTCTGAACTGAACCTAATTACCGCCAAAATATACATACATATATACAAAAATAAAAATGAGGTATATTTTTACATATTTTGTTAATGTTTGGAATACAGTTGACAGGAAATAGAACTTTTTTGGACAAATGTGATTTGATTCTAATTTGAAGTGTCAGTTACAATTACAGCTATTCTTGGCATTCAGGTCCAGTTTGGCTTCTTTAACTGGCCAAATCTGAGCCTGCTTTGATTTATTATCAACCAAGGATGAAAAGACAGATGTTTGATTACCTCATTGGTCAACGTATATCATTGAATTTCAACCATTTCTATTTCTTTCTAAAAAGTAGATTGAATATCAAATTAATAAAATAACTAAATATATAATTTGATATTGCCATTTATATTTTTTTATTTGAAGATATATGACAACATAAACAATCAGAATCTATAAGCCGTCTTTAAATTAGATATAATATATAATAATAATAATATTAATAATAAAGGGGCTGAGGTTAGCACTCTGGCCTTTGCAGCGCTAGGTCCCAGGTTCTCCCCGTGTTTGTGTGGGTTACCTCCGGGTACTTTAGTTTCCTCCCTCAATTTAAAAACATGCAGTTAGGTTATTTGGCTTCCCCTTCAAAATTAAATTAGAGTGTGAGCACTTTTGAGGGACAGCTAGTGAAATGATTATGGACTTTGTACATCGCTGTGTAATATGTCGGCGCTATATAAATACTGTGTAATAATAATAATAATACATTATTATATAATAACAAAAACTTTATATATGTAATCTTTACCATATTAAAATAAGTCCAAATACAGGTTTTTTTTTCGTTTTTAGTATGCAGCTTTTGTAAAACAAAACTAAAATCTGAATTTACAATGTAAACATATTAGTCAAGCCTGGGCTTTTTTATTCAGATATGTAAACAACTGGGTGGCTGGAAATACATTTATTTTTTAAGTTAGAAGAATTCTACTTAGAGGCCAGCAATACATTATCTAAATTAGAAATTTTCACTGTTAACATGTCCTTCTAAATCCCAATATAAACAATTTCAATAAATGTTTGTTTTCATAGATGTATTATTATAGAAAAAATCAACATCTAGCTAATACAAACAAAGATAAACATATTCTTGCATGGAAACAGCATTCTACTCTAAAGCCCAAAAATGTTTTTTAATGTTAACAGCTGCTTCTCAGTAGCCCATAAAAATATATTTCAACACCCCCTGCTTATATTTACCTAGGATGTGTCCCACCAGACAAGGCCTAGGTCAAGTAGCCAAACGTAAAGGCCTCTGGGAGCAGAAAGGTCAAGCACATGGTTGTCGGGCAGCCAAAACTATTTCATCTGTGACCGCCCCTCACTTCAAAAATTAGATATTCCTGCATCAAAGAGCGGAATAAGTTAACCCCTTCACTCATCTCCAAGCCTAGACTTCAAAAACAAGTCCAACAGCAGACTTTCACAGCCAAACCCATCAGAGACATCAGAAAGTCCCCCACCCACCAAGGACTTTTCCTTTCTCCACTTCCAGTGCTGAAACCCTAGACATTTTTCACTTGGACAAGTTCAAATAAACGACTTGGGTTGTCGGCCTGTTTTTCATTAAATCCTGTACTGAATTTCCTTCCCGTGTGAAGACATTTTGTCTGTCAGACTTTGGGTGGGATGCTATTCACATTTTACATGTTGAAGGGGCTTTTTAAAGTGGTCTAAGTGGTGAGAGCCTATGTTTTCCTTTCATATCAAACAAAACTAAGGGAGTGCTAGAAATGTAAACCGAACATAAATTATGAGGTGAAAAAGGCATATTGCATTTTTACACTATTTTTTTGTATTACTAAAAGTTTTACTTAAAGTAAACCTCTTATACTCCTGAAAACTTTAAACTGAAAATATGATGACAGAGTGCAAAGGTGGAGATTACAGTAAAAGCTAATTTGTTTATAATAATTGAGCTTGGTTTTCTCCATCTTGGTTTTCCCATGTCTCTCTATTGGTCCATACTGTGCACCCAAATTGACCAGGGGTTTTATTGATGGAAAATGGAGTTGCCACACAAGAAATGTTGTAATTTTCATGTAACTTTAGCAATATATGACACTTGTTTGACTGATCATCATGATATACAGTTTTCACAGAATGGAGCCTTTCCTTACGCATATGTTTGAATTCCCAAGGTTTGAGATAGATTTCCATTAAAGTTTTAGGCATGCAACATTGCTGACAGAAGCCGAATAATAAATTCTTTGGGCAAGGTTTGCCTTTTCTTACCCAAAACCAGCCAACCTTTTTAAAATTTCTCCACTTAAGGACAACCGTCAGAGTTTGGTTGTGGCTTGGTTACATGCATAAATTTTATATGATGTGAATATTTTGCAAAAGAATTTTCTGCACCACATATCTGCGGCATAGTTTTTTTAAAGTCCCCTCTTCAAACAGCAGTGGAAAAACTTCATTTCCAGGTTGTGCCAACCTGGCATCTGGGAATAATGTGGCAGAAGAACATGAATACATATTTTGTGTGTTGACCTAATGTACTAGTTGCCTTGGTCAGATATTATTCATTGTCTAAACATAAGATTATTTAACCACCTAAGCGTTACACTGAGGTCTAGATTTCTGTACCAAAAGTGATCCACTGTTTTTCATGAAATTTTTTTTTAAATTGTAGACCTGTAACTTACAGAAATATGTCCGAACAGGGGTTCTAGTAGATAATATGAATATAAAAAATGTTTGAAACACACAATCATGTAAAAAAAAAAAAAATTACTTTTAATAAAATTAAAGGAAAAACACAAAAATCAGCAATGTAAACAAATCATAAATACTGAAAATACTGAAAAAGCAATAACTCTGTATATTGTAAAGTACTATATTATTCTAAAACACCTCCCTAGTATGGCAATTTTTAAAACTTTGATTGTGTATTTATTGGAGTTTGTTTTGAATTATTTTGTATTTGATTGGATACGGGAGTTTGTATCCAATCCAATACAAAATAAGAATTTGAATTTCCAAGTTATTTACTTTTATTTTATTTTTATTTATTTTTTTGTATTGGATTGGATGCTGGAGTTTGTATCCAATCCAATACAAAATGAGTGTTTGAATTTACCAGGTATATACTTTGTAATTATTTGAATTATTTTGTATTGGATTGGATACGCAAGTTTGTATCCAATCCAATACAAAATGACAGTTTGAATTTACCAGGTATATACTTTGTAATTATTTGAATTATTTTGTATTGGATTGGATACGCAAGTTTGTATCCAATCAAATACAAAATATAAATTTGAATTTCCAAGTTATTTACTTTTATTTTTTTTTTATTTTTTGTATTGGATTGGATACGCAAGTTTGTATCCAATCAAATACAAAATATAAATTTGAATTTCCAAGTTATTTACTTTTATTTTTTTTTTATTTTTTGTATTGGATTGGATACGCAAGTTTGTATCCAATCCAATACAAAATGACAGTTTGAATTTACCAGGTATATACTTTGTAATTATTTGAATTATTTTGTATTGGATTGGATACAGGAGTTTGTATTGAATCCAATACAAAATGTTTGAATGAGTTTCAGTTTGAATTTCCCGCAAACGCGCCGACGTCATCACGCACGCAGGGAGAAGCCGTCCGTTTTTTTTTTTCTCCGCCAGACGGCTTCTCCCTGCAGAGATCATCCGGCGCTGGAACGAGCAGGACGTGGGACGATCAGCGGGACCAGGTAAGTGAAAAATCTCGGGCTTAACCATCCTTGCAATTTTTTTTTGCCCGAGCGAAGGTCGGGCTTAACTGCAAGGAGGTTAAACAATAAAAAACCAAAACAAGAACTACTTTTGTGGTGACGCAAGAGTTGTCTGCAGTTGGTTGGAAAGTGCCAGTCATGTGTATGGCTTGTTTTGGAGGCCAGTTAATGATGGACAATTGGTAAAGCTACTCTGGTTTGCTGAGGAGGCAGTTTGAGGGCAGAAAAAGTAAAAGAATTCTCTCTAGCAATAACACCGAAAGCATTTGAAGCAGTGGTGTTCCAGACAGGAATCAAAATCTATACTGAAAAGTAAAAAAAAATCACACTTTAATTCTGAAAATTCCTCAATCGCAGTGGAGCTTTCCTCGATCGGGTCCCACATCGTCCTGGAATTTTTCTTCATCCCGTCATGGAGGAAGCACCAGGCGCCGCAACTTTTGACCTTCATTATCTTTGGGTACATCACCTGATCTTGCACTGCACAGGCACGAGATTGGGTGACATAGCCCACTGTAAAAGGGAAAAAAAGAGTGCCAATCTTACTGCACATGCGCGTGTGAAAGAAAATGCCCCTTCTGCGCAAGCCTGACATAGGGCATGTGCAAAAGAAGCAGCCAAGAGCCTTCCGGAATACGTGATGTATGTACCCCGGGAGGCTCCGTGCTACTATTTAGTTAGGACAAAAAAGGGGGATGCTTCACACTATTTTTATTAAAAAAAGGGTGTTGCATTAAAAAAAAAACAATATTTTTACTCTATATAAAAGGGTTATCTATCTAGTATGTAAAATAGTTGCAAACAAAGGCAGCATCGTCATTATGGTGGCTCCTAGAGACCTTGATAGGGACACTAGCTGTCTCTTTATACAAAACATGTTGTCAGGTATTAGTGGTGATGGTTTTCAGCAGGGAAATGACATCAAGAATTGGCCAGAATTGCAAAATCATTTAACAAAATGAATCCATATCTGAACTGGTATGTCAAAAATAATTGCAGAACGTAGAACTTTAAAGGATCCAGGTTCCAAATAAATTAGGTCTCAATTGATGTATATGTGTAGTAATACTTAACCTGCTCACAGGCAATATGTTGATGGATGAATTTACAGAGTGAAAGGCTTGAGGTCAGGGCAGTCTTACAACGCCCCTCCATCATCAGCATAGTTGAAAGAAATGGAGGGAGAAAATGATACACTGCATTTAAAATTGAAAAATTAACCTTGAAATTCAAGTTTCAGTTTCTTGTTACGGCAATGCTGTAGTATACCAATTTAACCACATGATCTGGGATCCTTTGTATGTTTCATGTCACAAATAAAACCACAAATTTCTACGAAGAAGTTTCTCACAGCCACCAACAGAACTAACACTTAAATCTGATTTGAGATACAGCAAGAAGAGAGATGAAATGTAATACGGCACATGCTTCTGGATGCAGACACAGCCACTAAACATGGAAGGTGGTCTGTAAAATCTGGATGAAACTGATCTTATTTACAGAATAAAGGCCTGCTCACATAAAAACCAAAAAAGTTTGAGTGTTTGAGTGTGTTAGACAGTCTGTTCACAGCAAATTGGCTGCAATGCACCTAAATTAAAAAAAAATATTTATTAATGCTCCCAAGACTGGAGAATATAGTTTACTATGGGTGAGCCTGGGTCATCCAGCAAACCTGGAACAGAATTCTTAAAATAATGTCCTATTATTTTGCAAATGCATTTAATCCTTGAATAGTTCCATTCTAGGTTTGATGCATTACTCTAAATCAGGTGCTTTGTGTTATACTGCAGGGTGTACATATGATTTTGAGGTGTATTGGGATGCCTTTAACAATAAAAGATCCAGTGCACCTAGCCCAGGGGTCTGCAACCTGCGGCTCTTCAGCCTCCTTGTTGTGGCTCCCTTCGGCTGCCGCGGGGAGATCTCTGATGGGGGATCCCCTTCCTCCCAAGACACTGCGGAGAAGGGGGATTCCCTATCCGGTGTTCTATTGAAAAAAATCTACCAGTGAAATAAATCTACTACGAGGCGTGTACAAATGGGTGTGTACAATGACATCCCCCTCCTTTGAACCCCAATTCCTCTGGAATGGGGAGATGTACAAAACCAAAAATGTAGGTGCAAGTGGGGGACACCTGTGACTAACACCCCCTAAAATTTAATTGTTAGGCTATCATCAGAACATAAAGAACTCTGCCCATCAAAAAAATCTACCGTTACACATTGCTGGAGGCACCTGAACCCCAATTTCTCTGGAACAGGAAGGGGGTACAGGTGAACAAAATTAGAGGTGCAAATGGGGGACACCTGTGGCTAACACCTCCTAAAAATTCATAAAAACTCTGCCTATCAAAAAAATCTACCCTGTTACACATTGCTGGAGGCTTCTAGCACCTAAACCCCAATTTATTTGGAAACGGGGGTACAGGTGAAAAAAATTTGAGGTGCAAGTACGGGACACCTGTGGCTAACACCTCCTAAAAATTCATAAAAACTCTGCCTATCAAAAAAATCTACCCTGTTACACATTGCTGGAGGCTTCTAGCACCTGAACCCCAATTACTCAAGATTGGGGGGTACAGGTGAACAAAATTAAAGCTGCAAATGAGGGACACCTGTGGCTAACACCCCTTAAAATTTCATTGCTAAGGCATTGTCAGAACATAAAGAACTCTGCCCATCAAAAACAATCTACCCTGTTATGTTAGAAGCCTCCAGCTAATGTAACAGGATGATACATTAGAAGCTGGAGGCTTCTAGGGGCATAGTTCAGTGTTTAGTTTTTTTCAAAGTACGCCTACACATGCACACTTGTTGTAACAGGTAAAATTAAAAAAATATTAAAACTTTTAAAAATTTATAAACTGTGTTATGTTTTGCGGCTCCAGACTATTTTTCTTTAGTGGAAGAGGAGGCAAAATGGCTCTTTTGATAGTAAAGGTTGCTGACCCCTGACCTAGCCACATAGCACATGGTAAAGCATGACTTTATAACGTAATGTGATTACTGTAAATGTAAGCCATTAAAACTGGTAAAATACAAGCAACCTCCCCAAAAATGCTTGGACATGCTAATTACATTACTGTGTTATGGAAAATTTTAAATCCAGTAGTTACATTTGGGCACACAACCTTGTACCCAACACAAAGAAGTCCAAGGTGGTAGAATGCATAGGCATTGTTGGCTAGGAAGCATTAGAAACTTTGTTGATTAAAATTTTTTCTTTATATAAAATATTAGTAAGTATATCACTTTAAGATATTGTAGTTTTGATCATTCATTAGTATATGTTTAGTAAAAAATCAACTTGTAACAATTATTATCTCTATTACAATAAATGTGGATGTGATTATCCATCTGAAAAAACAGGACCAAAATTCTGCAGTACAGTACATGCATAGCGGTGGTGGTAAATTTATATTGGGGGCTCACATGATACTTAGGGAATATACAGAAAGTTGTTAGAGATTGCAGGGATGCAAAAGGAGATGGTTAGGGAGTTCAAATAAATTGGAGACCAGGGACATATTTACAGATTTAAGAAACAGACATAAACTAGAGACAAGTTACAAGAAGATACTAGAAATTACAACTATCACAGCCCCTTTACAAATCAATGCTTCCACTGTTGTGCTCCCTACAGATCAATTATAAAATCAGAGAAAAGGTAGGGACAGAACAGGAAAATACACAGTGTGACAAAAATAAACTAAACCATTTAACTACTAGAAGCTGGCCTATAAAATATTTTCATATACAGGCTTGAGTATACATCAAAACGCAGTATAATACCTGCAGAAGCACCAAGGGACATATAAGAATAGCATGTGTAGGGTTGCCACCTGACCAGTACCTTGCTTGGCATCTACCATGTACAGTGGATGGGTATCTAACAATGTCTTAAAAAATCTATGGTCAGTCAGCTATTTACATGTGTGTAATGTCTAACAACTCCTGACAAGTTGCTGTAGCCATTGACCATCGTTTGGAATGTAAGAAATATACCAGTGTACCTATTCATCTATGTCGAAGCTTTTGACACTGTATGACAAGACTTCCCTAGCACATGTGCAGGATCATACTTAGGGTAGGGAAAACAGACATTGTTTTTCAATGGCCGGTGCTCCGGGTGCTGCCATCTTCGTCTTCTCTTTCGGGTTCTTCATCCTACATCAACCGACCCAGTTGCAGGATAGGGCGACGTAGGATAAAAGAAAATTTGCAGATCTTACTGCGCATACACGGCAAATTTTTCTCTTTTTCTCTCACACAAGAGCCACCTGGGAATGCGTGACGTATGGTATCCTGGGATGCTTTGCGCTCCCATTCATTCTCGACCTGGGCGGATGAGAATTAGGGGGCAGTGCTGCACCCTTTTTTTTTTTTAAGAAAGGGTGTTGCACCTAAAAAAAAATAATAATAATTTTTACCTTACATAAGGGTTTTCTACTCTTTTATGTAAAGTGAAAATTCTGAGTTTAGGCTTTAAATTCTGCTTATTTCACTATTTACAGAACACGTCAATTTGTGTATAGTATACTTGACTGTTCTGATGGTCTAAATGGAGCTGTGTATTTATTTATGGCCATCACACCAACATATATTATTTGTGGAGGGAAGGAGAGAGGCAGGGAGAAAATACTAATAATAAGTCTGGTTCTCCTCTGCTACAAGGCTAAACAGAATCATGGTGGTTTGCACAATTGGTTCTGCATTCACTTCCCAATAAGGATACTATCTGGTTGGTGTTTGAATATTCTACCCACATCTGTGTGGTTTTCCTCTTGGGGTTTTGGTTTCCTAAAACATTCCAAAATGTGCTAGTAGATAAATAGTGTGTCTACATGAGTGAGGTTGACATTAGATTGTAAGCTAGTCAGCGGCAGGGACCAGTTCACAGTGCTGTACTGTGGGATACGTAAGCACGATATGGTCCAAAAAAAAAAAACATTGCTCTGTTACTAGAACCCTAATTTATTACATTCCAATAAATGTTTGGATCAGACAATTTAGAAACTTTTTCTTTTCTGAGAAGTAGACCCCTATTTTTATGTTTTTACCTTTTACGGGCTTATATTTCTGGCTCCTTCCTAACTGGCTGCTGATTGGTATTATGGTCACTAATCTGTAGAATGGAATCAGGAAAACATGCTCAATCTTCTGGATAAGAGTCACTATATGGTCTATAAATGTAAACTTGCTATGGGTAAGAGATAGGGGCTTTTCCCTTTGCTGTCCTACACGGAAAGCCTGTAGGAGAAAGCACATACACTACATGACTGAAGGTTTGAGTGGACATGATCACCTTATATGATGAAAGGTATGATGATCACACTATTATACTATATGATGAAAGGTATGTGGACTGCCATCCTGATTACTACGTTTTGTTGTTTCCAGTAAAGGGTACTGGTAATACTGTGGTATGCAAGGACATTTTAAACAGAAGTCAACTTCATGAAGATATGGTTTGCTACTGAACAATTGTGGCAAACTGAAAAGTTCTTATTTAACATCAGTGATCCCACATTTCCATGAACACATTTTAAAATATAGAAGAAACCAATCCCAGAAGATTGGAGGCTGATACGGCTCCAAAGCTGGGGTGAGAGTTCTCCATAATATTGTCTATGGTTTTAGAACGTGTATAGGAGTGATGGTCAGGTGTCCACAAATGTTTGGCCATATAGTTTGTTTCAAATTCAAAAATATTTTAAACTTACAGATACATTTTATAATATAACTAGACAGTAGCATATAAAAAACGTTAATGGTGTGGTAACATTACAGCTTTGAAGTGCAAAAAGGTGATGTTGCTAGTTGAAAAATATCCTGAGAAAGTTAAGAGAAATGTTATCCCTAATTATAAGCCACAATTAGATTCTTGATCTTAGAACACATAAATGACTGTAACCCTAAGCAGCTTATAGGAGATGTCAAGCAGCACTAACTGCAATTACATATAAAGCTTCACCACAACCTTCCATCTAATCCTCTTTTGTCATAACAATTTAAACATAATACTTAGTAGCAAATAGCTTGAAAGAGTTAGACCTGTTAGTCTGGTATTTATACCAAATGCTGAATTACCTCGTTATTTTTTAACTTACGCACATTCTACTTTTCTAGGAATTTATTATCACAATTATCTGTAGCTGTCACAATTGTTATGAAGCATCACAAAGAGTCTGTAACATATGGCTGAATATGGTAACGTTTTTTAAAATAAATAACGTGATACCATAACTGGATGGCATTAGGTTTGTCAATGTACAGTATATGAAATTGAATTTTTTAAATTTTTTATGGTTTTTTTATTACATTTTACTGCTAACCTCTTGCAACATATTTTAAAAATATGCTGCCTTCCCCATTCTCTAACAGCCCTACATTAATAATCATATTTTTATTTTATCTATCTGTGAAGAAGGTTCAGTGAAGCTCCACGGGTTTAAGAAGTAGCCATTGTGAAAAGCTATGGTACAGCAGTGCAAAGAGTGCTCCCATGCAGTAGGACAGTACTTTTCTCTTGGATCCTCTATCCAGCAGGCCTGAAGCAACAGGATAGGCGAAGGGCCTCATGACAGGAGTATTGAAGGCCGAATAAGAGGGGTGAAAAGTTCAAGAGGAGCCATGTGGAGGTGAAGGAGAAAAATGCGAAGTAAGAGAAGAGGGGTTAAAAGCTCAAAGAAAAAAAAAAAAAAAAAACTGGAGGGTTGAGAAGGTGAAGACACCTCGTGCAAGGATGTTAAGAAAGAGGTTAATAGTTCAAAAAAAAAAAAAAAAAAGAATATAAGAAAAAGGATTGGAGGAGAGGGTGAAGGGGTGGTGAGAGTCATGGGTTTAAAAAGCAGGGTTTTCTGGGGTGGGAGCAGAACCTTGAAAATTTTGCTGTTGAACTGCATTCCCACCCTCCCTCCCTATTGTAAGGAAGGTGTAGGGTTATTGTCACAGCAGCAGGGCCGGGGCAGGTTTTTTGTTGTTCGGGTCCATGGAAGTTAGAGGGGGGGTAATGTAAATATAGAGGAGATGGGGACACGAAAAAGTTTTGGTTTGGGACAGTAAGGTTGGCCTTGCATGACACTTGGTTGTTGTGGAGGCTAAGTTGGAGTATGGGGATCCACTAATTGTCCCCGAGGCGGGGTATGAGCGCCTGGGGGCCTGGCAGGGGAGTGGTGACAGCTGGATGACTAAGGAAGATTGGTGACTTTCATGGACCTGTATGAAGAATTGTTCCGGTTTATTCTAAAAATATGGTTACTACAAAAGGTTGTTGTGTTAAAAAACATGGTGTTAATAAAGGGGGCTGCTGTGGCCAATTTTTTCTACCAAAGAATGTGTAATGTTTTTTTCTTTTCTTTGTTGTGAGCGGTTTTGGGGAATGGGTGAATTAATTGGTTATGGCAGAAGAGGACTTCTCATGCTGTACCCTGGTCATGTGGAGTATGATTAGGTATGTTCTGTAAGCTATACATGCACTCTTGAATTGTGCCACATGATCTGAGTCTGTCTGTTTCTGCAAGCATGGAAAGCTATATTCGACATGTGTCTTACCTTTCACCACTTATTATAGTGTCATCACCAAAATCACAGTAAACAGAATCTTCAGCAAAAAAAAAAAACTTTTAAAACATTTGGGATAAGCAATGATTGGAAGCTTTTTTGTCTAAATTGGAAGTAAGGAGAAATCAAAGTGTGGGTTCATCCCTTCTTAGGGACAGTAGTAGTTACCAAAACAAGTTTATCTATTTGAAGACTTCTGCTTATATTCTATTACAATGACATTTCAAATTTTCCTAATTGTGTTTACTAGATAAATAGATAAATGAATCACACATCACATTGTGACTAGACGTACATTTTACATAAGATCATGATTATATAGAATTTGGTTACCCTAGTGTGCTCAGGTGATATGGGGGGGTGGGGGATGAGTCCCCTCGTCCATCCTGACCATGTGAGAACCCCCATCTCTTCCATGTACAACCTCTTAGATCACCCATGTGTTTTGGCTCCTGTGGATAGAGCAGGCATAATGTCACCCCCAGTTAGAAGGGAGAAGTAGAGAAGAGTAACAGCAGATTAGTAAGACCCTAGCACAGGGATTGACCTCATTCTATTTGTGGCAAATTAAAATCAGTTGTATTGTTAACAATAGTGAGTTTCCATCAAGATCATATATTTTCAATGAAAGAAATTGGGTCTGTCCCATTAACATCATGGGGTTTCTGGCCGTTCATCTAGACCAGGGGTATCAAACTCTGGCCCGTGGGCCAAATCTGGCCTGCAATGTCCTTTTTATGCCCCCCTAAGTAATCCTAATTATGAATTGCAGCTGGTCTGCTGCTGGATTTAAATAGCTCCGCTACTACAATTCCCGGTATCACTCGCGTCTATAGACCAGCGGGCTCTCTGCCTATGCGTGGCCCTGCATTGGACTGTTTAATAGATGCAGTAGCGGCATCACTTGTGTCATTAGACCAGCGGAAAAAAGGGGTTATTTTTCCCTCCTGGGATTAATTTTCATATTTAAATAATGACCATTTCCTTGGGTATCAATAATCAAATAGAAATTGAAAGAATGAATAGAAAGGACAGAAAAGCAGGGGTTTTCTTTGCGACAAATCAAAATCAATTGATTTGATAACAATGGTGAGTTTAAATCAAGATCATAAATACATTGAAAGAAATTGGGTCTGTCCCAATAACATCATAGGGTTTCTGACCCTTCACCTAGACAGAGTGCTCCCTGAATGTTAAAACAAGCAAAACAAATTACTGACGTGTTTCGCCGATTGGCTTCTTCAGGGGATTGTTTGGACCATTATCAAGAGCTATATAATAAAATGCAAGAGAATACAGAAAAAAAATTTTCCAAAGTGTTGTGACTTATTGCAATCACACAATCAATCAATAAGTTCATCAATGTGTAATGAATAAAGAATGGATAGTAGGTTGGTATTTACCAAGTAGCATCATGCAACCCTGGAAATCCTCTGTGATCCCCAAGCACTAGAGATTTATTAACCTCTAGTGCCCTGG
This sequence comes from Pyxicephalus adspersus, assembly GCF_032062135.1. NCBI lineage: Eukaryota > Metazoa > Chordata > Amphibia > Anura > Pyxicephalidae > Pyxicephalus > Pyxicephalus adspersus. The sequence goes on from NC_092859.1 coordinate 40,244,360, forward strand.
GGATCGCAAACAGGAGGATTCCCAGGGAATCCTGTGAATCCCCTGTGAATCCTCCTGTTTTAATTTTCTCTTTCGATGGTTTTGCGTAATCGATTCACTGAAATTACGCGGTACCATTGGAAGTTCAAAGAAATTTTCACTCTGATGATATAGTATACAAACAGGGACCAACTAACACCATGACCCACACGCTGGTATCACCTGGCATCTCCATTTTTTAGCTTCTATTTACAAGTATACAGTCAATCTACAATCACATTAAAATATAAAGTATGGCTTATGGGTAGAGGAAAAAACTCTTACTTTTTAATTATGTGCATTATATTTGAAATGATTTCCCTGGCTCTGTGATGGTACTACCTTATAATCTTCTAGGTATATAATCTTCTAGGTATTAAAGATAGTGATGCCACCTCACCTTACTTACACATGTTAAACATGTTTACTCTAATAGGGATAGGCAGGTGATCAACATGAATCAACTTTAACTTTTCTTATTAATCTTTGGCTTCCTGCTGTGTTGCTACATGTTGTTCTTCATCCAGCTGCTTGTTACCGCACCTCCCTAAACACCACACAATACACATTTTGTATACACCTTGCTGTTGCCAAGGAAATCACATCACAAGTTTACTGCAAGTTAGAACCAGTGTTCCTTTCATCATTGCTGAGTTAACTAACTATAAAAGTTATGATGGCATGTTTTGGGCGTAAAGGAAGCTTTCTTGCAGAGTGTATTATAGATTGCTGCATTGATCTGTCACGTCTGGCATTTAATTTGCATCAGACATCTCAGTACTTGGCAGGGATTCTGTAAAATCTCCTGATCAAATAATTATATTTTGCAGTTTTGGCACTCCTTACATATGAAGTGCTATCCCCATTACATGCAAGTCTTCCATCATTCTGTGTTTTATCGATGGAATTTGGTCTAAACAGAAACAGCACACTGGAATTTAAACTGTGCTATATTAATTGCTAACCCCAAATGTTGAGCTAGAAGCTACCTTCTTACTGTGTACGATTTTGAGTTCTGCTCATTCTGTATCAAAAAAAAATACGTGTAGTCCCACATGTAGAGCCGACTTTGATTCTACGCATGGGATGCTACACAGCAGTTAGGCTGGATGACACACTACGGGAAATTCCCTATGATGAGACATTGGAATATGACCATTCCAACATATAGTGCCCGAACAGGATCCCTTAGGAGGTGATGTTGAGAGACTCCAGATAGAATCCTGTTTCTTTCATGTAACAATTTTGGGTGTTTTTGGCTTTTGCTTTTTGAGTATAAATTTGGCTTTTCTGCGCCTACTTTTTTTGTAAAGGTTGTATTGCTGTGAAACGCGTCAAATATACAAGGCTTCTTGAAAAAAGCTCAATATGGGTTTTAAGAAATAATACCAAGAAACATTGAATGAAACTAACCAGAAACCTGGGGAACATTAAATGATGTTTATTGTATGGCGTCAAATACAGTTTATTTGTGACAACTCAAAAGGACAAAATATTACGTGAATTATACATATTACTATTACATATTATTATTTGATAAAGGGAAAAAATATTATGTGAATAATACGAGAATTATATATTTTTTAAATATATGTAAATAAAACTAAAATATTTGAATATATTTCATGATTGGAGTAGTTCTAAATTTCTATGTAAAATATTTTAGTCTCTGCCAGTGGTGCCCAACCTTTTTTCATCTGGGGGCGGCTGTTGACATTGAATGAAAACCCGCAGGCCACAATGCAAAAAAACATTAAAGATGTATGTTTAAAAATAGAATAGTTTTAATTTAAAATTAAATTAAATTGAAATGTTTTTAGTTACTGTAACATACATGCACCAAATAAAGGAAATGACCAATCAAGAATTTCTGCACTCACCATTTGATGCTCATTTTATTAATGCATTTTAATAATGAAAGATACAAAACTAAAGCTATCATACAGTGCTGGCCGGTCATATATTACTCCCCACTCACCATTTCTGTACCAAAGAGCAGAAACTACACCATACAATGCATCCTGTCAGTTATAGGGGCCACAAACCTTCTTTGTATCCCAAAATCTCTGCAATGGATACTTCCATAGAAATGGAATTCATGTGACAGATAGCCAAGGGGTACATGTTCCTACTACTACATCTTCAGGTCCCTACATCTCCCCGTTCCTGAGAAGCGTAGCAGTATATGATAGGTATAGTTTTTTGTATCTTGTGATGGTGCCATAGTGATTAAATTTTGGAAGGAGTTAGCCACAAGAGTCCCCCACTTGCAGCTACATTTTCCTTTTCTTACTGAGAAATTGGGGTACATAGAGAGTAAGGAGAAAGTTATATGTGACAGGGTAGCATATGATGTGTATTACATTTTATTTGGGGGGGAATAAAGGGCATATCCTACTAGCTCCCACATTTCCAGTTAAAATTGCGGGTCACATAAGATCAGCTATGTGTAACAGGCACCCCACCAGCCTCTTAGTCCTTCACAGATTTGACTCCAGGCAGTATTGAGTTGTACTGAGCGTCTCGCCCTAGGCAGGGTTCAATGGCATGAGGAAGGGGTAACCACACTGCAACCTCCCCACCAGTCTGAATGCAGTCTTGAAGTTTTGTGAACAAGCAAGTATATATTTGAGCCACCACAGTGCAGAGCGAATTGGCATTACCCTAATGATCATTGCCATGGAAGCGGCCCTCAGGGGTCCCTAACATGCAAACTCAATTTGAGGACCAAGGTTTTAAAATAGCCCCCTTAATGTGAAAATATTCCTGAATGGTAATAGGATTTTATGCTTGTGACCCCAAATATGGCAACTTGTTATGTTTAGGGGGGTGATTTTGGGGCTGAACGGGCTGACTTGGAAGATATGAAGGTTTATACATGGGGATAATGACAGACAGCTGCATGGACACAGACACAGCTCTCATATTGCTACTGCACAAGGTAGGATTCAGCCACAGCTGATTGCCAGTTCTATAGTTCATGCCCACTTTCAGGGAGCTCAAACTGAGCATGCTCAGGAAGCTCCCTCTCCTGGCAGCACAATCGCATACAGTAACATAAAAGATGCTCATTCCCCACAAAACAATTAGCGGAAAGTGCTAAATCCTAATACTGATTATTAACCTAACACTTGAGTCTCTGTGAACTTATTATGCAATCCTATGTAATATATATTTTTTATGGTTCTCAATTAGGAAAACATATGTATATTTTTTAATAATTTTTGCAATATTTTTTCATTTTTTTTGCCACTCCTTTATTGTAATATAGTGCTGCAATGGAGTTCTCAGAGTACTAAATAGAAAGTAGGGACTGCATGCCCAGCTCGGCCAGAAAGATTTTGACAAGTGGCTGTGTAGAATTGACAGGGGAAGCTGGGGAGGCCAGCACTACAATAAAGACAATTAACTGCTTCTAAGTTGTCATTACATTGGAAAGGTTTTCTGTAAAAAACAAAATTACAGTCCAGATTTCATATTGTGTTGTACTACTCTGCTTTGAACAATAATGGATCCTCATTTTTCTTAGGGTATATATGCTTCTGTGTAGAGACTTGTTGACCACTGCCAGGATGTTGTCGTGCAATGTGTAGTTGACATCATTGGCTGCACTGAGTCACAAATGGAGTCAGCCTTTGATCAGTGAATGCTCCAAGTGCTGCCAGCCCCAGGGTTGACTATTCCTGACATGTTTATGGATTTGTGGCCACCTACAGTTCAAGAATCACACCTGCTTGGATGAATTATGTCTTCTACCATTGTCTTCCAGTAATAAGTAAAATTACATGTTACACTTTACAAACCAACTTGTAAAATAAGCACATTCATAAAAATAATTGTCTTAAAGACATACCTAAGAACTTAAGCTCCAAAAAAACATTCATATTTCCTCAACTTTCCTTCTTGTTAGCCTGAAATTAATAAACAGGAATGAAGTATTCAAATACCAAAGGTATTCACATTGCTCCAACATTATACACATTGTTAGTCTCCAAGAGAGGATGAGTATCCATACTCTCATACATATCCATACTTGTGCTTGAAATAATCCTAAAGCACAATATCTATAGATATATGCCAGAACTTTTATTATACCGAAACAAAGAACCCATTCAATTTGAATCCAATCAGGTCAGCCCTTGCATTGCAACATTTTTGGTAGATCTAAAAGAGATTGAACAAGTTTTAAAGTGCATGGTCAGCTTTGACTGTGTTAGGCTATTGTTGATGATGGTTAAATCATTTTTAAATATTTCCTCTGGGACTGAATTGGGTGACATTTTTGCACAGGGTTCACCATTTTTTTATAGACGGGTGGAAAGGACATTGAAAACCTTTGGATTTTGTATTGTTTTCTGAGTTGATGACTAGAAGTGAGAGGAATGGAAAAAATTGTATACATTTAGCAAGAAATTTTCCCTACTGGAATTCAATATTATTTATTAGTAATAAATTGAAAGTAAAAAAAAAAAGTCAATTTTGACTTGACCCTAAATCAACTTGTGGTTACAAATGTGGTTTCTGGGTTCTTTTAAGGTACACATCACTGGTCAATTTTGTTTTAGGAATGCAGTAATGTCTATCAAAAAATTAAAAAATATTATACTTTCAAGATGACTCATGGTTCTTAAGTCTAAGTCTAGTAGAATTTAATATGCCATGACCTTTCCTCTCTCTGGAAAGGGATTAACTTGTGGTTGGAAAAACACCAAACCGAACTTTCAATGTGTTATAAAATCTAAAATTGGCGTTAATTTTTATTCTATTAAATGGAGGTTACATTTGGAGTTCAAAGTCGGCTCTGCTATGTTTATGCCATAATTCACTTAACAGATAAAATCAGAAAGTTCAAATTACTGCCACTCTGGGCCAGATAAAAATATGCAAATATAGTACATGGGTACAAAGATCATTGATGACACCCAAAATGCATGTATCTTGTTTGCCAATCAGACTTTGTTTTCTAACTGTTCATTGCAGAATAAAAGACAAGTAGGTAAGTTTTAGGTGCAAAGACCAATAGGTGCAGCAGGCACCAATATACCTAAAATGAAAAGACAAAAATTACATTATTGAAAGATGTTTCAACATTTACAATCAACGTGTGCAAAATGTCTTCCTCTCTGTGTAATGTGTCAGGGCATTACAAAGGCAAGTCACACCAATCTAATAGCATGGTTCTACACACAGCACACCCCCCACTTATATAACAACCCATAAATAATGTACCCCACTTCTTTTCTGCTCAAGTCTTAGTACCAGTTTTTTGCTTGTGAACAACAAGCTCATGGTGACCAGTTTGGGATAACACTGGTCAACAAACATTTTCTTGCCAAACAGATTAAAGTCATTTTAGATTATAATTGATGCACAGATTCCAAATAGGGTATTGGTTTTGCTAGATTGGCTCTAGTTTTTGAAATAATGGCCTCAATAATCACCTCATAGAAAACTAATGAAACATGAAAAATTAAGCAAAATTAAACTAGATATGCCTACATATACAAAATTTTATTTTTGAAATACTCAATGTCAATATATTCTATATTCAGTATGTAGTATGTAGAATGAATGAACTAATCACAAAGAAGTAATTGAAAAACTCCGTTTGTATGATTTCCTTTAATGCTGATGATCAGGACAATCACGTTAAAGACTCCAGCAGTAGTCTGCCATTATGTCTGCCATCATCTATCCTATCTGCCCTGATACCTTTTTTCCATCACCTTTAAATCTTGATAGAACCTTTCCCCTTGTTCCTCACTGAAGTCGACAAGGTTATCTGGAAATTTTCGCAAATGGCTTTGGAGATAGTGTACCTTTATGCTCATAGTAGCATTCAAATTTTTAAAGTTTAAGAGCAAGTTTTGTACCAGTTCTTTATCATTTTGTGCTTTATGGTTACCCAAGAAGTTCTTGACAGCCATGACTTAGCTGTGCCAGGCAGAAGCTTCAGTATCAGTCATGTAACTTGTGAAATTTGAATCATTTATCAGTTTCCGAATCTGGGCTCCATCAATTAATCCCAACTTTATGTGTAGTGGAGGGAGAATGTTTTTGGTTCTTTGTCAACCATTGGCTCGTTAGTGATGTTCGCTGAACCTTTTTTCATGTTTTCCCTGGGAGGCCATGTCACTTTTCCAGTGATCCTGCTTTGCTCTACTATGCCACAAGCAGATGAAACATGGGTACTCTGTGTATTCACTTTGCTGTCCAAGTAGGAAGTTCACCATTTTTAAATCAACACATATAGACCATTGGTGTTCATGATAGCAAAGCTTTTGTAAGACCATTTTGATATTTTCATATTCTTTAGGTTTTATTGAGTGACCAATGGGAATTGATGCATAGCAATTGCCATCATGCAGTAAAACAGATTTCAAACTTCGAGTGGAACTGTCTATGAAAAGCTGCCAGTCTTCTGCTCGGTTTTCTGGTACTCCCATATGAGCTAGTAGTTCAGGGATCTTACAACAGTACTCAAAGTCTCCATCTTCAGTGAAATATGGTCGGAGTGTCACTTCTCTTGTCCTATAAACCGGTATTTTACCTTCTAATCTCAGACAGTTCTTTTCTTTTAGCCTGGATGCTAAAAGTTCAGATACTTGTTTTGACAGACTTAGGTCACGTATTAAATCATTGAGCTCTTCTTGGGAGAACTGCTGGTTTGATGAAACACTTCCTTCATATTCACTTGCGCTGCTAACTGGATTACAAACCTTGTATATCTTCCATGTCAGATACAGGAATATCTGGGAGTGAACTGAACACTGGTATGGGAACATCAGCACCATGCGGCACATGTCGTCTTGCTGATTCCAGATCAGGGTACTCCCACTTGTTTTTCTTGTAATGTTTGCAACCTTTTACATTTGCAGCACAAAAATAACAATCATTATGATGATTTTTGGGCTCTCGCCATTACCATAGGTACACTAAATTTCAAACTTTTTAGTTTTCAATTTTTCCACTGACGTAGACATTCTACACAAGTTTTGCATGCCATATGGGGAGCCCAATACTTATCTTGGTCCCCCAGTTTAATACCAAAATATGCAAGATATGTTTGTTTCACAAACTCTGTAATGTTTCTCCTCTGTTTTTGCTGAGAATATTCACCACAAATGTAGCAAAATACATTACGGTAATTTAAACTATTTCTTGAACTCATATTTCTGTAGAAAAAGAAAATGTATGAATAAAAAGAAGGCAAATGAAAGTATAATAAAAATAATGCTATATTTAATATATAAAATGCAAAACATCGGTGTAAATAAAGATTAATAATATGCTGTGTTAACATTTGGTTTTGGTAAAATCATCTATTTTGATTCTTGTATCACAAGAACTAGCGCCAATTCAATGAAATGGATGTCATTTCTGGATTCAGCAGACCTGAAAATACACTAAATATATTATAAAATCCTTGGCAAATGAAAAAAAAAATTTTTGTTGAGCTGTGTAATTAATCATAACTCTAGATGGTCACTATGAACACGTTTAGTGTTTTTTTTTAAGTATATAAATTGACCCCCTGTGTGAAGATAATTGAAATATTATAGCTCCACTTCCATGGAATGGTTCAGCCACTTATTAGAATTACTCTCTACCTGAACATAAATCTTTAACCAAATAGCCAGTGTGCTACATCTCAACAATGCCAACCATATTAAATAGAAAGTACAGTGTATTTTTAATTAGCACATACTGTATTTTAAGTTTTTGAGTGTTCACCTTACAGTCATTTTGGAGTTTCATTTTTTAAGGCTTATTTTTTTTTAATTTTATTGTGTTATATACAGGTAGTTTATACATTAAACATGGAAATCCTTTAGATCCATGTGTTTCAATGGCAGTAATTGATTCCCACCAGGGAATGTCAGTTTCCCTGTTTTATATACATACAATACAGCCCTAGATGTTTTTCAATCGACCTCTATGATGAACTACTGAAATAAGGCATCAGCACCCAACTACAAACACTATACATTCCCATAAAACAAAGTATGTATGAGCAAAGCAATAAGTTAGCTTTGTTTCCTACATTCCACTAGCACAAACCTGTTCTTCCCATGTACAACACTCAGCAATGGAAGAAAGAAAATACCTGATAGTTACAGGTATACAGGACACATGACACTCTTCCCTTCCTGCTGTAACAAGACTGTGATAGGGCTGTGTTCCGCATACAGTGCCCACCCCCCTCCCCCACCCTCACCCCTTTACCCAAAATACACACTGACACCTAAACTTGGGTAAATGGCCCCTTTGGTTGTTTATTAACAATAACTTAAATAAAAAATTAACTCTTTAATAAATAACTATAAAATTACTATAAATAACGGTATAAAATAAGTAATAAAACAAATAATTACCAAATTTTAAAATACCCATAAATAACTGTAACAAATACATTAATGAAACAACTTTACCTAAACACACCCCTGGTTGCTGGTCTTAGAAACCCCCACTATTGTAACCCCTGCACCTAATGGGTCTGCACCCCCGTGATATGTAATGCTCCCAGCCGCACCTCAAGCTCGGAATGATACCAACAGCACTCACAGCCCTACAACCAAACAATTTAAACACTACCAACATCAACCTTACCGAGGGCCCCATACCATAGATGAGACCCCACCCCCACTGAAACAGCCTTCCCTCGAGGACCTCACCGCCAACATAAATACACCTACCCCCTTCCATAAACTCCTCAACAGGAAGGGTGGGTGGTAAACTTCCTTCCTTCTCTCCGTCATCCTGAAAAAAGACCCTCCTCTTCCGATTCACTGCCTTTATCACTCTTCTTATCCCTCCCCCATGTACGTCACTTCCCTGCATACTATTACCAACTTCCCCCCTTTCTATGTAAACCCTTCCACTGCCGGCTCCCAATCCCCTCCCAGTCATGCAGACCTTCCACTATTCTTCACTCTGTTCTCCGCTCCAGGCCTCACTTTACTGTTGGCTAGCCCAGTGCTGTGAGATAGGGGTAGAGGGGCAGTCCTCATGGGATGGGACTAAAGTGACTTGATGCTTTTTACAAAACTTTTTCTCTATGCCTAAAAGAACAATACATGTGCAGGAATAGGGAATATTAAATTCACCAATTTTTCCAGCTCTGTATTCAGTAATGTATTATTACATTTATTTATATGAACTGTATGTCTATTGTTCATCATTAGACATATGACTATGGTAGGGACATTAGATTGTGAGCCCTTTTGAGGGACAGCTTTAGACTTTGTACAGCACTGCGTAATATGATGCCGCTATATAAATACTGTGTAATAATATTTAGAGAAAAACTATTACATAGGGCCACCATCAGAAATTTCTGGGCTCCCGACTAGGTAAACCCTCTGGGCCCCTCATGTCTAAAAGTTGCAGCATTGTAAAAATCAAGCTTTTTTAATTGTGGCATTGCACAGAAGTACCCCTTGTACGCCCGCAGATGGTGGCCTGCAATCATAACAGATTCAGTTTAAAGATGGGGCTCTTGGTAGGCGGACTTGAATGGTGGATGGAGTGATCAAGATCTATGAATTATTTTCTTGTGTAATTTCTGTAATAAAGCTAATTTGCAGAATTTGTGACTCACAGGAGATTATTTTCCAAGCTTTGACCAGAAATTCAGCTTGTCCTATAAAAACAAGTTCAACTAATATTTATGCAACAAAATACAAAGCTATCAATTCCTTGATTTACTGAAATATTAGCAAACTATTGGTGCCTTCCCCTTTTAAACACCTATGTGATCATTGTGATGATGCTTTATTTTCTTTGAAAGTTAAATAATGTTTTAGTGTTTTGTTGTCAACAAGCCAAAAGGAAGTCACCACACTTGTAGTCTGCACTTAGTGACACACTGAGAGATAATTGAAAAGCATTCCTAATGGAGGAAATGTATTGTAGAGCGGCACAGAGAGGTGACAATTACCGCACACAAGAGGATGGGAGACACTCTGGATAATGATACAGAAGACATATACTGTAATTTTTCCTTTCCGCAGGGAGACATGGCCTGACCTTGCCGGGGCTGAGTGAAGATAAAATGTTTCAGTGTGGTACGGTGGCAGGCCATCATTTTATGTCTTCAGCTCTTATAGGATCCTTCTTTAAAGGAAAGTATCTATCTTGGAGAAAAGATTGTCTTGTTTTCCTTTTTGCTGTAATGGGTTAGTCATTGCACAGCCTTCAATAATTCAAATCTAGATCTGTTAAGAAAGATAGTGGCTGTATGAAGTCATCAAAGCGTAACAACAGTAACTTTAATATACATAGCCAGTGAAAGAAGAAGAATTTTGAATTACCATGATTGGAAAGGGGCTTTATTTGTATGTATAATAAAGTAAGTGACACTTGTTGAGGGGGAACGTCCAGAGAGTCAGGACAACCCATATCCCTGCAAAAAAAATGTACAGGTTAAAAAATAACCCTTGTAGTTGGCACCACTGCCACCACAATGTAAAGGGTTAAATGCTCATTTTATCTAGAGGTTTCCATTCTCCAATGCCCCCAGGATGTGAGCAGACCATAAAGCCTTGTACAGAATTATCTTTTTCGGTTACAGGAGATTGAACAAGCGCCAAACACACAACGCTATTTTGTTCTATGGAGGAAGACGAGCAAGAGGCAATGTAACCAACCGAGTGGTGTGAGTGGCACTCTCCTCCATAGGAAAATACTCTGGACTTCCCTGCTCAATAGTTTTTAATCGGCCAGGGTAATTTGATGAGTGATGTACACATGTTAGACAATCACAACTTTCATCTAGTGTGTGTGTCTAGCTTGAAAGTTAGAGATATGCAAGTGGGTAAGGCAATAAAGAAGAACAGTTCCTTAGTGGAGTGGAGGAAGCCTGCAAATAAATAACCCTTGCAGGTACCACTGCAAAGGTACTTTTTTTTATAAAAATACTCAAGCATCTTCTGAATTTCAAGTCTTTCGGTTCTTATTTCATGACAGTAAATTTGTCAACCAGTTTTTTAAACAATGAGACAAAGAGGATTAACTTTGAGCATGGCACCCTTGTTCTGGGTTCTCTTCCATGAGTGAGAGGACATAACAAAATAATAAAAAATCAATCAGTCCTAATTACAAGTGCTTGGTGATGGATTACTCCTTGTTACTCCTTTTCTGCCTAAAATATGTTTGTTATGAATCTCAGGCAAGATGCCACGTAATAAAAGTTCTCCCCTTTGAGAGTTTTTCCCCATATAGATGTTTGATGGATGTCAGAGGATTGCCGCTGGAAACAAGCTTTCATGATCATTTCCAGAGAGATGACTGAATGAGCTGTTCTATGGGGAGGGCTCTCCTCGATAGGAGTGAACAGCAGTCTTTCCCTATAGGCTTTAAGGGGACCACTGTACACATGTCAGATTTTCCTGGTGCAATCAGGCAGATAAGATATTGTGATTGTAAATATGTCCACTATCATTTCTAGGTTCAAATCTACAATCTTAGAACTGTTCCTACAAAATAATGAACAGTTGGCAAAGTTACTCATAGCTCTTTCTAGGCCTGACAGGTGGGTTCTATTATAACACTCTTTCTTCAACACTTCACTTGACAATCCCTGGCTGTGTCACTTTTTATAGACTGCAAATGGCTTATGTATATTTGAACAATGTGAGGTGTAAACGCCTCCATTTACACATTAAAATATGAGAAAAAGGAAAAAACCTTGGTTCTGGGGAAAAAGAGCAAACAAAACGCTGTCAGAACAATAAATTAGTCATTTTCTTATGTACAGATGACACATACTTCCCTTATGTGCGTGTTGTACTTTCAGATTTTATGCATTTGATGTCATATTTTAAGTGCCCGTGAAGAATTTATCTGTTTTTATGTACATTCATATTTTAAGAAAAAGAAGGCTGATTCATCTTAAAAGGGTACAGTATATTTTCCTTAATAATCTACCACCACCTAGTCGTCAAAGCATGATGAATGCCAAGGCTGTTATATAAAGTGGTCTCTCATGAACCCCCTTTGTGAAAGTTAAGATTTCTAAGGCATCCCTAGTGTCTATGTTGATTATCTAGTTTTTAGAACTCCTTGATGAAGGAAGCACTTATTACAAGTGTCTTCAAATTTTTTTTTGTGCCGCGTAATATGCTGGCACTTAAAATATAATAAATGTTTCTTAAATGATCCGCTATACTTTTATCACCCTATACATATGTACTGCTTTACATTTTTTCCATTATCATTTAGTTAAGTCTAAATTGATTAACTTTTTTAGAAGAGGTAGAAGTAAATCCTAAAGTACTCTATTAGGGACACAAATACCACACCAAGTAATCCCATCTATATAGCTATAGATGTTATTGGCTTTCCAGGGATGGATGTTGATATTGCTAAAGAATACAAAGACATTTCAGGTAAATGCAACAGTTTTGTGGCAGCAGTTTGGGTAAGGCCATTTTCTGTATGACTGTGCTGCTGTACACAAAGCCAGCTCCATGTTAATGTCCATGGTTTTTAAAAAGAATGCCTGACAAGGTCATAAAAATAGGATTGTCATGTTTATAATTTTGACCAGTAGTAGACAGTAGTTCATTCCACATCACTCCAAAGTCTTTGAGATGACAATTGAAAAGATATTATCGTACCAAGAGCAAAAGCTAATAAGTCACTAGCTTTTGCTTCTTTGTTCAGCCAAAGCATAGGGTGTGCAGCTATCTTGTCCCAGGCTAGACAAATGTCCATGTGACATATGCACTACAAAATACTGTTCAAGATATACAGTGCAATATTCAGGAGAGTTCACTTTTTTTCATCTAGTTCATTTCAAGTTGGTTGCATTGTTTTTAGCTACCAACCTACGCATAATTCCAACCAAGTCAGCCACTCCAAAAACTTAAATATCAGTTTTTGGAGACCCAACCCTTGAATTGGGCCTTATTTATATTTTCCTGGGGTTATTAGGATTTGGACAGATGTATGTAGAGAATTTGAGCCAACCACCAACATTTGGCCAAATTTGGATATATTCAAGAAGGTACAGAAAAATGAGCAAAGAGAAAAACAATCTCATGTTTAGAGAACTGGTACATGACAACTAGAGGGACATTCTTTTGGGCAACAATCTCATGTTTATGAAATTGGTAAATAATAACTAGAGGAACATTCATATGGGTAAGTGAAAGAACCACCCTACCCACCACTATCCAGCAATAAAACATCAGGCTTAGTTTAGCTGTCATGTATGTCTTTGGGCAGCCAAAATGTGTACCTAAAGGTAACTGAATAACACGTCCAACTATCCTTGGATGTTTATGAGCACATTTCGCATGCTTCCATTAGATATCTCCAGGGTGTCTCTGCTACCATGTGTTACTATTTCAATATAACTTACACTGGAATTTTTTTTAAAACCAAATAAAGTAAAAGCTGTCTTATCTGAATCTGACCAACTGCTACAACTTGAATCCTCTGCTTTTCTTTCACTTGATGTTTTTGTTACAATTGGATTTACAGAAGAGATTTTATGACCCAACAATTTCACAAGTGATAGACACAACACAGAGGAGACACAATTTGAACTGGACAATAATTTCATATGTATATATAACAAAAGGGTGACCTTATTTGTACTGCTTGACACAAACATTGTGTAAGGCTGAATTCCCAGAGTGACAAATTTTACCATCTTACTTAGGTCCAACGTTACTCAAGACTTTTCTCTTGTGCCGTAGAGTACCACTCCCAACATGGTATGCAGGTTAAACGTGAAGCAATATGTTAAACATGTAAACATCTGACAACATTCTCACAGATTGTGCTAACGTTTTGTCAGAAAGGCACATATATCTTATAAACATTGCACAACGCTCCAGAAATTCTGCAACACCCACCAGGTGTGCTGCCTGCATGATAACTCATATCAAAGTCATCAGACATTAATGTCCTAGTAGAACTGAATAACAATGTTTTTAATGATTTCCAGAAGATCTTACATGCAGCTTCAAACAGATTCCTTACCAGATGAAAGTGACTGTGCAGGAAGTGAACAAGGCAGGTCTGAAGTCTATAGGAGAGGGTGAGATGTGGTGTCAGGTTGGCGTATACAGTTACAACAGCCCGTTATACAGGCCGATAACACAGATCATAGTTTAAAGTCAATCTGATACAAATAAAGCAAGACCAGATACAAATAAAGCAGGTTAAAACAATATATATATATATTTTGTAAGGACTGAATTCTACTTTTATCAATATTTTTATACAATGCAGACCTTACATAAAAACTTTGCTTATCCTAAATGCCCTATTGTTCTTGATCAGTGAAAAATATTTCAAAAAGTTAAAAAATACTTACCTTGAGATCCTAGTTTTTCCATCTACATTAAAGTAAAACTGTGCCCAGACCATGCACACTAAAAATGTAAACTTTCTAAACAAGCAGTAAGAGCACTTTAAATCAAGTCTCATTTACTTTTGTAGCTAGCAGAATCTTTGCAGCCTGCCATTCTGCTAATATAACCACGTTTCTAAATTGTTAGAAGCCCACTACTAACCAACTTTATGGCTCTTGTTGTGATCTTTGTGAATCAATAACTTCACAGTACAAACAGCTAGAGTAATAAGGGATGGCATTTTTTAAAGCTCTTTTACATCTTGTTAGGAATGTGTAAATAATATAGTATAATTGTGTGTGTGTGTATGTATGGCATTGACTAAATAAGTGCGATGCCTTGGATGGAACAGCGCACAGTTCATAGATGTGCAATGGGATGTTGTGATTGGCTGAATGTTGACTACAACTTTTAGACTGGAGACACTTTTTGATTTCCATGTCTGTGTGCAAGTATGCTACATTAAAAAAGCACACAATGAGACCAATTAGAGTATTTAGACTGTTCACTTAGTAAGATGAATTATCACCTGCCAAAGGATACCCAATTAGGTGCATTTAAATAAAAAAAACAGGATTTTACATGGTACCAATGCGCATTAATTATATATCCCAGGCGGATTCTGGACTGTGTTTTAAGGGTTGCCAGGAGATAGGTACGGATTTACATATATGGTGGACTTGTCCATCTGTGATCCGATTTTGGGGTCGGATTTTATGACTCCTGGGGATCTTATTCAGAAAGCATATACCTCGGAACCCTTGGGTAGCCCTATTGCATTTCAAACCTTCCATTTTACCTGAGGTCCAACTCAGGCTATGTGCCCAGATTGTCCTGGCAGCTAAGCAAACTATAGCTAAAAATTGGAAAAAACAGATTCTTCTGTACCATGAGGTGCTATCACGTGTTGATAACACGTTTGTAAATGAAAAATTGTGTGTTCTAAATGACACACAGGAAAAGTTTTCTATGATATGGTAGCCGTGGCGAGTGCAGTTCTTTCCTAACATACACCCCTATATAATGCATCCAGGAATTTGTTTGTAATCCAAGTTGTTTAAAAGTTTGGACTGGGAATGTTTTTTCTCCAAGGTTATTCACTTTTCCTGTTTCCCCCCCTTCTTACCCGGTTTATTCTGTTTGTAAGCATCTCTAAATTACCAACTGATGTTAATTATATGCCCATGGAGGTAGATGGGAACGTTGCAATTAACAAAAGCGTTCATTTTGTATCTATTTACTCCCATGGTATGTGATGTCGATACTACAGTTTGGAATGAACAAAATATCCCCCTTTTTTATTTTTTGTATATGTGTTCTTTATTTTATATTTTGTATTGTTAATTTTTCCGAAAGCTTAATAAAAATGTTTTGAAATAAAAAAAAAACAGGATTTTTGCTTTTGTTGGATTGTGAGCAGAACATCATCTTATTCACTGAGCTATGTAAAATTTTGCTTGTGAGGGGCTAACTCACTTTGCTATGTGAACAGACAATATTCCTTTATGAAATAAACCCCAATGTGTTGGATGCTGTTTTTCATTAAGCTTAAATCATTCCTATTCCCCCTGCAGAGAAATTGAGAGAATCTTCTGTGACATGGAGTTCCCCTATCTATCCTGACCTTTAGGCTCCCGCTGTGTTTCCTTGTCAGTATAAGCCCCAGTGCAGTAGCACCGATGATAAAGGCAGCATATTATCAAGGGAAAAGCTTGTAATGTATAAAACCACATAACTAACTAAAACCAGTGTGTTAAAGCAAAGAAGAACTGCCTGATGGGTGAGCTACATTAATAGGAAAAATATGCTTTGAACTAAAAATAAAAAATATGCCTAATAAAAAAGCAAAATTTAATACTGCAGCTGTGTCAAAAGTACACACTGACTTGAATTACTGGCAATTCTCCTCTAAGTCATTTAGTCATTTCACAAGGAAAAAAAATCAGACTTTGCTAATGACTTTATTTCCTTCCTGGAACTCTGGGAAAATCTTTGAAGCTGATTTATAAGGTTTAAGATGGAAAAAATGCTGCATCCATTCCAGGGAAATCCGTTCACTCCCTAAACCCGCTGACATGCCCTTCTGGCAAGGCCGATCCCATTCCCTTGTCTGTCCACTTCTACGTGCTCAATTATTGTGATATATCGTAGGCAAGCATGATCAAAGGTTTAGGGAGAACTCTAAATTATACTTTAAAGAGCAAATAAAGGCAACAAATTAAAAGTGTTTCTACCATTGACTGGGCAATGGCTTTAGCCCTTTTACAGCCAAATAACATTTTTTTGGCTTAGTGAACTGAGCCTATCATACATATCCATTCCAGGCCTAACCAATGGCCTACTAAAAAGGCCTTTAGACCAGTGCTTATGTAAAAAGCACTCAAACCAAAGCCCATCACATTCTGTGTGGTCTACAGAGAATATATTATCAGTGTAGGGATCCTACATACACACGTGCAATGGTTCTTGTCCAATAATCGGCTCAGGGCTAATTTTGAATGAGAAAATTGCGCGTGTACAGTTCTCGTCATCCATCGTCCAAACGGCCATCTTGGCGGACCATCCTCAACCAGATCTATTCCAGGTTTGCTGGATCACCCAGCTTCACTGTTGAAAGTGTATCCTCCCCAGCCTCGGAAGGCTTTAATAAATCTGCCCCAGTGTAGTTTTGTGTTGTCACCCTGTATGTGGAATTCCAAAGAAAGCTACAAGTGGCTGCTTCATTTATAATATATAAACATGGTCTACTGTTGTCACCATAAATGGAGGCCATGTAAACGGGAAGTGGCTGCAGAGGAACAAAAGCAAGGAGATAAAGGATGAGTAAGTGAAAGCAATGAAATTGCTTAATATACACAGTGCAAACAAAATATTATTCAGTTAAACTAAAGATCTTCTTAAAGCCATATGGAAATAATTATATGAATTGCAGCGAATATTATTTATTTCTAAAATCAAAAAATAATTTGGTCTCCAGGTCATCATTCTAGCGACAATGTTCTGCTGCCATCTGTAGGCCACTTGTGGTACTGACTGCAGAAAAGGACAACTGTACAAAGTCAGAGCAGGGATTTTCCCCTATTTTTTCAGTTGCCATACCTTTTGTTGATTATATGTGTTTCATCTATTATATGGATGTTTTTTGCCTGTGTAAAAAAAGGCAAGATAAGATTGCTGTTGGTTAGGCTATCTTGGATGAATGTAAAATACCAAGCGGACTCACAATTTCACTGCTTTGCTAGAAGTTACATGAAAGATTTTATAGTAACAATTATATAATGATAGTCCATCCTTTAAACATGGAAAGAAATAGTGATGGGTGGAGGGGGGTGGAGTTTTTCCTGGTAGTGGATTGTCAGAAAACACTGATATACTATATACATTTCCACATTATGACAAAAGAACTCAGAACATGTGGTGGCATAGTTCTGCTGTAAATTCAACAGTTGTCTCAAAGTCTCCTAATTATTCCTAATCCTAAATAATGGTTGCTTTATATAAAATATATTATAACTACATTAACATAATGCATGTCTAACCATCAAGCGGTCATTAGTCCTAATCTTAAATAATGATTGCACTATATAAAACTTCAATAAACCACATAAAGTTATACTTTAAATAGGCCAAAACAACACAATGCATAATATTACATATTTAATTTTTCCTCTGTAGCACAATTTAGATATGAGTAAACAGAGGTGTGTTTTTGAAGCAAACCTATTTAGCTGCAAATATACCATTTAAAACTTGAGATTGTGTATGCCTCCTCTGTCATGAACAGGGCAGCCATTGGAGAAGACTGACTGAACAATGTGGAGGATCCATAAGCGTGGGCAAAGTAGCAATAGAAATCAGAAATAGAACTGAAATACAAAGCAGTAGCAATATATTGGTGATGGTGGTAGAGAAGGGGAGTTGCGGACCTTTTCTTGGTAAAGGACATCACCTAGGAGGGTAGGTAAATAAGTTTGCCATACAATAAAAGTATGCTGTACACGTTTCCACATCATTACAATGCTCTGGGGCCTGATGATGCTGGGTTATGCCAGGTATATGTGGCCCTAATCTGACCCACTCTGTAGGCCACGGATGTGTTGTGGCGCAACCTATGTGGAAGAACAGGAGCAGAACCTTTACTTTATCTGTGGAAACAGGATGAATTTCTCATAAGCGCAGTGCCTCCAATCAATTGGGTCTTGTGAGTAACAAGTGCAGTCCCAGTTGAGAATAGTACACTCATAGACAATAATCCACACTGTATCAGCAGAAAGAGTCTCTGTATTGAATAGTAACAACATATGAAATCCAGTGTAACATCAAACTTTGCAATCTTCAAACAGCAGCAGTGTAAACATGTTAACGTCCTTTCAGTATGTCTCAGTGAGAGGATTGTGCTATAACTTACAGTCCGAAGTTATACTTTCTCTGTGCATGCAACAGAATCTGAGTCTCTCACTCCAGACCATGTCCTTCTCAAGGGCTTACCCAAGAATTCCTGTCCCAGGCTAGGTCAGTACTGATGACCTCATCCCCAAAGTGCCGAGGGCACAGCAGCCATGTTGGGACATGGCAAAACACACACTGCAGTAATTATCATAGAATACATTAATGCATAAACAGGCAATGAAATTACTACATTGCTATATATACAAGAAGCCCTGCGTATAAACAGGAGTTCCTGTCATCCTGGCCCAGTCAATCAAGGAGGCCAATGGTCAGGAAACCCAGAAGAGAGGAAGAATAAAAAGTTGGTGCCAGTGACAGAACAGGACAGGTGAGTATATTTAAGAAGTTGTAATCAAGCAGGTAAGTTTATTGCATTGCAGAAGTGACATCACCTTCTGTAATAACCTTCTGGTCGCATTTTTTTATTTTTTAGTTCCATTGCACTTTAAATAATGATTGCACAATATAAAACTCCAATAGACCATGCCTAGGTATACATATAACATAATGTGTATCCAACCATCAGGCAGTCATTAATGGACAGACCTGGGTTGATAAAACCTATAACATATTGATTTTTACATTAGAGACTTACATCAGAGTCACTGTCAGAGCTGGAAAAGCTGCCTGATTGATCTACTTCCTGGGAATAAAAAACAGAAACCTAAGTCAGATATCATTACACACTGAAGAAACGCATTAGATTCCGATTACCACTCTTGTTCTATCACATTACCGGTTGTTGGTTTCCAAATTAACTTTTTAGCTGACCGGTGAGAAGATGCTACACTGAAACTTGAAGAAACCCCTCATTAAATGGCAACTATTTCTACCATAATAACAGTTAATAAATCATTTCTGCTTCTGGTATATCTTGTTTTGGTTATCTCAGGGTCTCTGTGCTTTTCTATACAATGGCTGGTGTGGGAGTCTGGTATAGTACTGTACATAGCTTCCCAAAAACATTGTAGCACCCTGTCCCAGTACTCTCCAGGGCTCCCGTCTATGATTTTAAAAAAAAGTGGGTTGGATTTTGTTAGGAGTTATACATTTTTTAAAATGACTGTTTTAAGAAAAATTCATATCTTAGGATATAATCTATTAAATAACATATAGACAAGTAGAAATAGTCTGGCTCTTCTGATCTCTGTTGTATCTAAAGCAAGGAGTTTATTCAGTTCTAGCAGCCACAGGGGAAGCTGAGATGTTTTGGGTATCACGGCTACCAACGTTTAGCTAAACGTGGGATTTTTACAGAGGAAAAGATGTATCAGGCAGGTAAGAATGCTTATACTCAAAATGCAGCCCAAACTTGTAGGTTTCAATGAGACAAAATTTTATTAGCTCTGTTTTGATGAACTCTAACTGTTCTGGTGACCATGGGACTTATTGAGGAAAATATATTTGTTTGCTTGGTAATCAGAACAGGAATAGAGAGAGGATATCTTACCAGCAGAGAATAATGTTCCAGTAACAAATGGCTAAAATTAAATTTTCCCACTTTGAACAGAATTACCTTGACTTCTTGGTATGTTTTCAGGACAGGATATTATGAATAGTTCCTCCAATGGCACACCAAAAAAACATCAGCAATACAATGCTCCTGCTTCTGCATTTTGGCCACAGTATTGTAAGCATTTGTAAAGTGGAGCAGAATCAGGGTTCACAGCTCACAGGACCCAAAACAGCATGATGCGAGTAGGTTTTGCAGTTCAGTCAACAGGGTAATTTCACCATTTATATTGTGAGTCTTCTTCTCCAATATGTATTCTTTTCTTACAGTAGTGGTATTCGCTTACAAGTCATAAGGCTGATGTCATACATTTTGCCTGATCACCAGTGATGCATCAGTAAAAGCTTCATAGAAATACTTGGCAGTTTATATGTGTCACTCATTGGCTCTTATTCATCTAGCCAGTGACACGTGGAATTTTCTATCCTGTTTAGCAACAGGATCACTAACATGACATGACCTTCAAAGACAAAATTTGGCTTTAGTCTAATGTCACCTGTATGAGCATATAGAACTATTCCAGAAATGGGCAATGCTTGATAAAATAGAGTGGTGCCACTCTTTGCATCAATATACTGTAAATAATTGGCACTGTATGACATCCTCAATCTGTCTTCTGGGTTAAATTATTCTGAGTGTCATTCAATCTAAAAGACCTAAGTCATCTTGTGGTGAAAATGAAGTACTGCAGGGGATACCAATAAAGATAAAAACTTTAAAAAGATTTAAAAAATAAAGTCTTTTTTGTTTTTATCTGCTGTAAATATTTTGTTTTTTAATATATTAGCTTGGTATTGGCATGACCAATCAAGATGGCCGAGGAAGAATAAATAAAGGAAGATGGTGGTACCCTGCAATTGAACAAATAGTTGAGTAGGTTTAGTTCCACTTTAACGGTAAAAGTTATCCTAAAACATGTCAGTGAGAGTAAGTTGAATATAAAATGCCCATCCATTCCTATGCCTATTTCTCCATCATATTCCCCCATCACTACTTTTTAATACTTGCTGACTGTTACACCTAACTCTGCAACTCCTCATCTCCTCCCCTGCCAACCTGGACAGGTTCTCAGATCATGCTGCTGCAGCGCCACCTACCGTCTGTATATCAGAAAGCACTGCACATTACACAGGCACTTCATTCTGGGGAAATGAATTGCAGTCCCACAATGTGAAAACCAGGGAGGAAACTTAAATGAATCTGGTCATAAAATAAAACTTTCTGTTATTTCAAGCAGTCTGGCTGTTATGTTGACCCTTAGCTTAAATAATTTTAATTATTTAATTAAAAATTAAATAATTATTTATATTATTTAACAAGTTTAAAGAACAGGGATGACTGCAATTATTTTCTGGTTAGCTATTAGAAACAAGTGTCTATCTGGTTAAAATAAACCTGTCATAGTAATGATCTGCCATGCAATCCTTCTTCCTAAATCTGCCTTTATGGATTTTATTGGGTGTCAGTATATGGCTTGGGAGAATACAACAATGGCATTCACTCATGTATAAAGAAATAGGGTTCAAAAGGTGCTGCTAATCAATGTATTTGAAGAATGCCACTACTCTACCATATGCTGAAAATATAGATTGAGACACACTTAGAGGTTACCAGGAGTTAGATGTTTTATATTCAGAATATAATACCCTGAATATGGAGTACTTGTGAATCCTTGGTAAATTTCTCAGATGGTGCAGATCTATATTTACAATGGCAGCCAGTAAGATTACATTGAAGGTAGCAGGAAGGGTGAAAGGTGCACATAGAGTTATATATATATATATATATATATATATATATATATATACATATATATATATATATTGTCATCAACAACATACCGGGTCCACAACACATTTGCATGCTGGCCAGCAAAAACAACAAACTAATTTTAAAGAATATGGCTTTGGCATGCATGAAGAGATGCTGCTGGCACTGTTAACTGGACATACACTAATTGTAAAACTATAAGATTGCTGCTGCTCTCCTTACAATGACAGATCAGTGAATTTGCATCTCATGTATATGTTAATAGGATGAAGCTGCCATGAAAGAATGTGTGAACTGCGTTTAATAAGTATTCTCTACCAATGCTAATTGCCAGACTGTACTTTGTTTAAATATATCACATATGTACCACAAGTGCAAGCATGCAGCAAAGGAAGTCATACAAAAAGCAATTTCTTTATCTATACATATTCCAGGACAGAATTAAAGCCAAAGCATTAGCATAACATCTATAGATGACTGTCATTTTGGTAATGAGCATCACACCAGCCATGACTGTGCTTTATTGGCCCTTGTACTATTTTTGTGCTTTGTGTGTATTACAATAAAATTACCCTGGGCAGCAAAGTACAGGTTTGCTTTAAGACTGTTTGAAGATGACTAGCTGCTCAAAAAAACCTGAGATGGAATGAAACATTAATCAAAAATATATGCAGAAATGTTGTCCAATTCCAAGCGGATCCATCCTTGATCCAATTACAGCACTGGGTCATCAATCCCAGCAAACATAAAATAAATTATAAAATGATTCTCAAACATCACCAGCACTGAGCTGAGTTTGATGCATCCTGTTCCTTCTTTTATTTATTTTATGTCTTGCAGCAAAGTGGAACTGCAGGTGACATGTGAAGTGATGGTTCCTCCAATATACAAGGTGATGAGCAGGATCATTACACTATAGAGACCTCGGGGGAATTTACCCCATTCCAGCCAAATCACAGGATTTTAACTAACAGAGCCAACACTGTAAGGTTATAAAGTATCTCATATCCTCCTGACACTCAAGTAACCCCAGACAGCAATAAAATCTTGACAAAGGATCTATGCCTTCTCAACTGTATCCAAAAACTAAAAAAATGATTGCTTTTACATAGAGTTTATATAAGCAAGGTGACTATATACAGCCTTTTCACACTCCTTTCCCAACTGTGAATCAGTCACTTATTTATTAACACTGTTCTTATTTTACACAGGTTCCCTAAAAGGTAAATGAGATGACCTGGTATTCCCATTTCTCTAAGAACACGCCACAATTGTTTATGATCCATGCAGTAACATGTTTTAGAGTAGTCAATAAAGCAAATGTTTCTCCATTATCTTGTGCTTCTACCTCTTCTAAAACTAGTTCATACATCTGGCCATTTACTTTTAATTTTCTGAGTTTAGCTTTCAGAATCCCAAACATTATTTTGTGCATGTAAAAAAGAGAAATTGTTTATTAATTGGCACTTTTTGGAATATGAATGAAAACTGACCTTTTCCAATGTATTGTGAGTTTTCTATCTTTGCTGACAAACTACTAACTTTATTCTCATGTAGAATTTTAATAGGATTCTATCACTTCTTGGTGCTTTGTTACTAGAAAAATAGTCTAAAACCCATTTACCTTAATTCTTCGGACATCTGGTTCTTTTTCAATGAACATATGATAAGTAATACCTAGATCAGTGTATTTTTTTAACATGGAGTGACCCCCTTAAAATAACTTTCAGGCATTAGGGAACTCACGGTTGAATCGCTATATCCACAGCTCACAGTACATTAGTGTGGTGGTCAATTGGAAGAATGTCTCTTATATTTCTGGCCATCGGGAAGGCTGCCACCCTTACAGATAGTTAAAAAGATCATTGGTATCTGTTAAACTGACCTGAGTGTCACTACTTATTTCTCAAGGAACCCCTAGACCACCTCTGGTTGAGAAACACTGGTCTATATCCTTTTTGTGTTCTGTGTATTCTTATCATCTCTTCTTCTTCTCCATCTTCTGCTTTTAGGTCCCTTACCTTTTTATTTTTCCCCATTTATATTAAAGGTTTCCTTCATTTTTCCGGTCTTCTCAAAGAGTTCTCTTCATATCCATATGCTGTCATCTTCTTCCACTTTCTTGCACTTCCAGTTTAGATCACTCCAGATCTCTGTGTGCTGTTTTCTAGAACTTTGCATTTAGCTGGATAAATGTTTCTTCTGAAAAGCCCCACATCTCATGTTGCTTGGACTTTCCCCAGCAACTTTTAATCCTTACCAGACAGGCACTTTGCCTCCATAAGCTTCTTTCTCTTTTAATATTGTTTGCTTGCACACTGTCACAAACTTCTGTCCATGGTTCTTCAAGCATTCTATCTACTAGATCTAATCATTTAAATCTGTTCCTAATCTCTGCTAAAAAAACTCATGAAGGATATTTGAAATTCAAATTTAATTGATTTAATAGCTTTGCCTGCCTTACCTAATTTGTTTTTAAACTTTGCAAAAATAATGTAATGCCAGTGCCAGATACAGGTATTTTTGTCAGATTGTATAGTCCTCATTTATTTATGCCTGTGAAAAATGTAACTAGCCTGATTGTTCTATTGACCATCAGGCAATGCCCATTTATAAAGTCTTGTACTATTAAGCGTGTTTTCTGTTAAGAACAAGCTATCTTTTCAGTTTCTGTTAATTTTTTATTTCATTTTTAAAGGCCAGCTTGCCTGTTATTCTACTTGTGTTTGACTGCCAAAGCATTTCAATACTTTAGGAGGTCTATGAAAGTTTTACCCATCATTAATCTTTAGAAAGCAGCTGCAGCCTGTCCCATAACAGAATATTTACGACAAGGACCATTGATCTCTATGTGGAAGCAGCAGAACCTCTGCAGAACTTCTCCAGCAGCCTATTGTAGTGATCTAACATGCTTCCTGCTGAGCTGGACCCTTAAACCGCAAACCTCATGTTCTATGCATATAGGAGAACTCTACGAGCTACGTCAATTTTCTGCCACTGCTTCCACAGGAAGAACAAAGATCCTTCACTGCAGCATGCTGGTAAGGAACAGACTTTTTTAACCAGAGGTCACTTTCCAAACAAAATTACCAAATAGACTTCGATCCTCCTCAGTTTTAATGTGTCTGAAAAAAATTTATATGAATTCAACTAACTTAGTTGTGCTTTCAGAATGGATCTACGTTAAGAACAGAGTTCCCCTTTAGCTTTACATTTGAATACCTCTCACATACCCCACTAATGTACTTAATTAAGATGGCAGTAACTGTGCTGCCACAACAAAGATCCAATAATCAGAACATTAAAAAAACTTGAAAGCCTCAAGCTGAACAAAATGTGCCTTTGTATCACTTCATCTTTACCAGCATCCAACCTCATTCAAGACCAGACTGACTATCTTCATTTTATTACATTCCTCTGAATTAATCTGATCTTTTCTCCAGCCCTGAATAGCAGACAATGAAATGTATTTTTATGCTCCATTTTCCTTGCATTTCATTGATCGACTAAGGAAAAACTCCCATTCCCCTGACAAAGCATTTCTACAGCTCAGATAAAAGATGGCTTAAAAATATCTAACAATCTTTTTAATGTTTTATTCCATCTCAAGGAATTATATGATAAGAATTTAATTGAAGGTCCACAGAAAGAAACATGATTCCCTCAAAGAGGAAATGACACACATTACATACATTCCCTAAAAACCTACAAAATTCGAGCAGACATGATGTAAACTCTACACGATGCAGAATAAAAGGGAATTTGCAGAGGAAACCAGACAGCGATTGTGAATAAATCAAAGAATCTCCCACTGGAATGAAAATAGTTATTTTTACTACAAGTGTGTGTTGAAAGTGTATACATGCAGTGCGTGTGTTTCGGTGTGGTGTTTGTTTCTAAACTTAATTCTAATATACTGATTACAATTTCTGGAATAAACTAGATCTAAAACCTCCTATTAAAAAAAAATATTTTCCTACATGCATCCATGCTTTCTTCACCTGAAGATTACGAAGCCATTTATTACCTATTTGGTGCCACCTTCTACACCCCACCACTCCTAGCTTACTTTTCGATTTGTCAATACTGAACAAGAAGAAATTTACAAATTAAATTGAAGAGAAAAACATCTAACATTCAACATAACATAACATGCAAAGTAACATAATATACCAGATACACCTTACAGCAGCACAAATCTCTACCATTGCCCCTAAATAAGCTTTAATTACATTGATCCTGATCTGTACAATCACATTTTCGGTAGAGAGTACTTGGCTACTAGCTCCATGATAACCAAGGTGACTGTATATTGTGCTCCTGTGTTGTCACACTGACACATGGGCTTCTGATAGAGATCACCAAGGGCCCCTACAAGTACTCCTACACTATGCTATGCAGCCATCTCAGTAATGTATGTTAACAGGAAGAAGGTTGTAGGATATCACCAACAGAAAGGATAAGATAGTTAACAGCAAAACCAAAGTTTATATAGTTTGGGTTCATGTCTATTTGTCAGAAAGTGTTCTGTTTCAAACATGATACATACGATGACATACCACTGCTTTGACAGCTGACTGCGTTTCTTCTGCCAGGATCTTCATACCTATATAATGTACAGCGCTGCGTAATATGTTGGCGCTATATAAATCCTGTTAATTAATAATAATAATAGTAATAATAATAATAATAATCTATTGAGATAAAACAATAGCAAATCCACAAACCATTAGCAGCCTACCCATTATACAGAGTTTATGCTTCCATGTTTCCCCTCAAGATTACATTGCAGGAGCCTCACTTTCCTTGTAATATCACAGCTTCAGAGTCAAAAGTGTGTACTGCCTTTGTTTGCAATACCTCCTTAGAGCCAATCTGTGTGAACAAAATGACTACTTGTTGACTTGGTATAATCCACAGGCAAATTAAAACACAAACCTTTAACCCAATATAGTTTTATTTAGAATAAGCAGAGTACAGAGGATGTATTTTTAGCATTTTAAAGTATAACAAGACAAATATTTGTTCAGCATCTGTACACATGCTTGATGGTTGTAACTTAAGTGATCATCTCTGGCACAAATCTTTTCTCCTATGTCATTCACCGTTCCATCCTGAAAGACCAATGAATGACCGACCAAGGACAACTGCTGTACTTCTCTTTGGAGGAGGACACAGCAGGGAGCCATTTGCTTTTCTTCCTCCCTGCCCTCTCCTTAGAACAGAACAGAGCTGATTGTTTGGTACTTGTTCATTTCCTTATCATTTTCATCAATAGAAATCTAACTTGTGTAGTCTAAACTGAAAAGAAGAACACAGCCAAGCAGAGAATAAAATAACTAGCACAGGGGTGTCAAATGCTGGCCCGAGGGCCAAATTTGGCCCCCAAAGGATTTTTTTTGGCCCCCAAAGAAATTCTAAATATAATTTGCAGCTGGCCCTTCGCTGCATTTAAATAGAGCCGCTACTACCATTCCCGGCATCACTTGCGTCTATAGACCAGCGGCCTCTCTGCCTATGCAAGGTCCCCCATTGGACTGTTTTATGGACGCATGGAGTTGTGATAGAGGTGCTATTTCAGTGAAGAAGGAGTTCCACCCATTCATAACATTAAGCCCCGCATTGGACTTTTTTCTTGACGCAGGAAATTGTAGTGCTATTTCTCTATTATAGCCTTGTTCCAGATTGAATGTTAAGCAAAACCTCCTTGTTTCCATATGAAAAGGTTTTATATCTAATGAGAAGGAAAAACGTCCTCAATTTTTTCAATAAACTTCAAGTTTGGCCCCGCGACTTTGTCTAAGTTTTTAATTTTGTGACTCTGTGTATTTGAGTGTGACACCCCTGAACTAGCACTTACCAGGAGGAGGGAACAGAGAAACATACCAACGGAACAAAAATGAACAGGCTGCTGTGGCAGCACAAAATGAATTCCTGTAATATTTAATCCTGTATTAGAGCATAGTATACATTACCTGGGTATGATATTAGTAACACTGATCTGTAAAACAAATTTAGATGTTTTAATAAAGAGATCAATTAGACTAAATTAAACCCATTTATTAAAAACCCAACGTAAAAAAGCAAGTGCAGGATATCCAACAATAAAATTTGAATCATTTAACTTTGCCACATCCTGGAGATTAGGCAAACTTTGGAGAAAAAGGGGAACTAAAGGACTTTAACGGCAATCAGTTTGCATATCTGAGTACATTTCCATAAGGGTGGGATAACTGTACATCATATCAATAACTTTTTTTTAAAAATGTCATTAATATAACATTAAAAACAGGTTAGTACAAAAAAAAAGCCATGCAAATCACACATGCATGAAACATCCTCAACGAGTTTCGTGGATCTGGTCCACTTCTTCAGGAAGAATTAATTCTACATTTAAAAATAATATTACAAAAATGCATTATTTTACACATAGTAATAATAAATTACAAAGATACAAAAATGTCAATATGCAAAACATCCACAAATATGAAAAGTCTAACTTCATGTAGTAAGGCAGGAGGATATATAGAGAGGCTGAATTCTTGAAATATTTATTCCTGTATTAGAGCATAGTATACAGATAATTAATTACCTGAGTATGATATTAGTAACACTGATCTGTAAAACAAATTCAGATGTTTTATTAAGGAGTAGATCAATTAGACTAAATGAAACACATTTAATAAAAAACTATTTGGCCTATTCCTGCATTTTCCCATTTTCATTACGCTTTGCTCTATTTTCTGACATATCACAGTTGTGTTTTAGATTTTACAACCCTCTATTTGCTACATATTTCAGCTATATGCCTATTACTTTCCATAGGTCTTGCTCTCATCTCCTCCCACAAACCTGCGTTGTGAGATAACCACCTCATTATAGTCCATCAGTCCGAGTCATATGGAAAAAATAACAGCACTTACTGTTACACTAGTAGATGTGCTTAATAGTCACGGATCTATTAAATATAAATTACTCAGGAAACAGTAAAAATAGCCCAGCAAACCTGCCAAATCTCTGTGGCTTTCTACAGTTTACATCTCCACATTACTGCTTGTAATTGTATATTTTTTATATCCACAAAGGAAGTATGGATTAAACTGACATCACCACACATATTCCAAACTTCTTAGGATATCTATAAACTATTTTACAAGAAAAATTATAACTTTTGAGGAGGATGAGGATTTCTGGAGACAGAAAATAACAATGCAGGGTGGGCACTTACAGTGTAACATCAGCCAAAATGTTTTAGTTGTTGTCTAAAAAAATGACTCTTTCTACAGATGACAGATGGTCAAGGACCCAACATAGCCATTTGGCCATCTGTTACCTGTAGAGGAGCAGCTGTCATGAGTGACAGTCAGGGTCCTTGTTGGACATTGGTGTCACCTGAGAGAGAGCTGTCATATGCACTGCATTGTTTCCTCCTTACTAATATTTGCCGGGCTTGTCACCACTGCCACACATAGAGATCTTACAACAAGTAGAGTGGAGCTACAAGTCTTGTAATACAACTCCTCTCTCCCCTGTGCTCTACAATCACATGTAACTTAAACTCATTGTAAGGTTGTATGATCCATACCCCCATCCCCCACATTTAATCCTCTCCTACTCCCTCTACACTACTTGTTGGCTTCCGAAAATCCAAAAGAAGAGATGGCAGACAGCTGGTGGTGAACCGGGGCCAATGTCACCATCCTCAGTGCCTTACATTGCTTTCTTCCCCTAAAGGACACCTTGAGCAGAGTGCAACATAAGCAAAAGTGAGAAAAGTAGAGAGAGTTGCTAAATGTGGAGTCAATAAAAAGAGAAATGATGACGTGCAATGCAGGGTGTAGCCAAGTTGCGTAAAGGCGCTTGATAAAGTGAAGAAGGTTCCAAGAGATGGTGGATGCAGAAGGTTGCTATTCATACCCAAGTAAACAAAATGTATTCCGTAATCACGTTGGACATCACACAACTATGTTTTACCATTGTAATGAAAATATCATTGTTACAAGAAATCTGTGGCCACATTTCTGCCAAGAAAATTTTAAAAAGAGTGATCATATGGTAAAATACAGGTGGTTACAAATGTCTCCTCCCTTCTTCCCTTTTAACTTCTGCCCAATCATTTTTATGTAAATAGTGTTCTGTAATTTGCCAAGGAAAAACAAAGGAGGCGTGCAACCAAATTTAATAAAATTATTTGACTTGCCTGTTACTAGAACCATCATCACAAATTTTTGATTCCCAAAGTAAACTTCATAGACCCCTCTTCCCCATGTCAAACAATTTCCACCATTGCAAAAGTCAAGCGTAATCTGGGCCTGGTACAGAAGCACCCCTGGTCTCCCCCAGATGGCAGCCATACCTGTTACTCCAAGAAAGGTAACTTTTCTTTAACATTTCTTTTATGTTAAATATATGTTTAACCCAAGTTCTTCTTTAAGCAATCACCCCTTAAGAATTGCAGTTTTGTCAACCCCTGGGTATGCCTGTGGGATTTTATTACTGTCTGTGTCTCTGTTGAGGAGATTTAACCCTGAGTTTCTGTGGCAGGGACCACACATGAAGTAAGCGGTCTACTTTCTAAAAAAGAAAAGCCTGTCATAAGACAAATTAAAGGGCTTCCACTGCCTAAATTCTTCTAATAGTGACTGACCAGGGAACACATGTTTGCAGCATTCAGTGACTACACAAAAATGTTACTGCATTTGTAAAGAAAACTTTGAAATATAAATGCTGCACTTGCTGATCTCCTTCTGATATGGCGCTCGTTGTTATGCTGACCGTTAGACGTCATCACTTTCTGACCCAAAATAGCACCAAGAATACTAAAATCATGGAAAAGCTCTTATCTATAAATTGGGCAAGTCAACCTCTCAAAGTAATGTAGCAAGTTAGCATGACAGTCAGTTAGCTTGTATCTTCACAAACATTGAGGTCAATAATGCACCTTTTTGTCTCATAGTACATTTCCAGGATAATTGCTCCTTTAACCAACTAAATACCAAAACCCCCACCCCTTTCTTACCCTCTTATATTTTATATTAGCATGCAAGCCTGTATAACATGGAAGATAATTTGGCATTGCTGGGATTTCTTCCAACCCATGTTAATGAAATTAATAAATAGCATGTCTTATCAATGTGTTTTAGTATGGGAAGGGCTCCAAAATTGAAAGCAGTTTTTTTTTTTTTATAACATTTTTTATTTTTATTTTGAAAGGTTTTGCAACAATCGGGGAGGGGGAAGGGGTAAAAAAAAAGGGGAGATGGAAGACATATCCATTGGGGGGGGACAATACAGCAAAGACATTGGAAATTTGACAATACAAAGTATAAAAGCATACAAAATATATAAAAATATATAACAGTGCAAGAAACAGAGTATAAAATTGTACAAAATGGTATACTGCGTAGTGTCCAACAAGAAAAGGTCAACAAAGCATCACTAGAAAGCAGAGGTATCCTGGAACGCAGCGTTTTTTTATTGCATACAAACTTTTCTTTAGACCCAGTGATATCATCACAAAGTCGTTGGGACATGGAGATTTTAGGTGTAAGTCAATGAGAACATATCCTTTCTTGGTGACACCAAAGTATACCATGGGGAAGAGTTTCACTGTGACAGGGAATAAGGAGAACTCCCCTCTTCAGGAAGACATCCAGCAATAATAAACATTCCACTGTTTAGTAGTAATTCATAATTGTAATTATTTTAATAATTCAGTTATGTTTCATTGTTGTCTGAGTTGGAAATCTTCACTTTTACATTTTGGGAAAAACAAAAGTAATTTTTTAACTGCAATAAAACAAAAAAATAAAAATACCAGTTTTCATCCACCTAGAATTTCTGTAAAAACTAGTACATTTTTAGCAACATTTTGTTATTTTGGCTAAAGCCTTTGAAGCTGAAGATCTGTGCTTTCTAAGAGTGCAATGAGTCCTTAATGGCTCCTTTGGGTTACATGAGCTCCGTTCTACTATCCTGGACCTGCTCATGTGCCAAAAACTATTATGAGCCTCACTGGCTCAAAAAAAAAAAAAAAAAGCAAATAGAAATGTTAAATGTTTAAATTACCATTTTAGTTCTTTTTGGCCCATTGGGCTGTGTTGAAGTGTGTTATGTGAACACAATTAAACATGCATTGAATCATAGCAGCCTATTTATTTGAACAGGCTCCCAACACACCAAAACCAACTAACAATCTGACATATACTATTTATTACAAAACAGCACACACAGTAATGCTTAAAGCAAACCTTTACACATGCCAAGTTGTGGGGAGTTTAGCTTACCTTTCTAATTATTGGGGTTTCTTTCATTCATTAGTAAGGTCTTAGCATGTGTCCCCATGTATAGAGAAGTCTGGATACAGTGGCTCCTCTCTGTCTACTCCATTGCTTTGATCAATGTGAAGGCGCATATCACTACTCATGTGACACAAGCTTTACTTACAATGAGATATTTACTATTTCACTGCCTGAACTACCTTACGTTTTGCACATGTGATGGTTTTGATGGTAATAGCTGAGAAGTAGTGCACAATTGCCCATACATGACTACTAACCATAATTCTCCTTAATTGTACTCTCCAACAATCTATTCCTCAACCCAACCATGTCCTCTTAACACACCAACAATAAAATATATTCTATATGTATATTTTTGGAGATAAAAGCTTTATTTATTTGAACATGTTTTAAAACAAAAAAAAAACATTTTTTTCACAAATAACTATAATATTGTATTGGGACAAAGCAATACTATCTTTATTATTATAAATTAAAATTATTACCCAGTATTTATATAGCACCAACAAATTACACAGCAATTTACAAAGACTATTGTCATTTACTTTATATAAATATATATATATATATATATATATATATATATATATATATATATACTGTATATAGGCACACAATCAACCAGTCTAAGCTCTCAAAGGTCTTGAAATCTAAACCAGTGTAAACTGCAAAGGTACGAAAATACTACATAAACTGTGAAAACCTGTAATAGATAAAGAAAATTGGTGAAGGGGTGTGAGAAATACCTCGAAGGGACACGGCTGGGAAAACATTTTAAGGCCTGCTGGTTGACTCCAAACAGAACAGTATTCCCACCTCTCATTCTTTATAATATTACTATAATTATTATTTTTAAAAAGAATTTATATAGCGCCAACATATTACGCAGCGCTGTGAAATAAATAGGGGTTGCCAATGACAAATGAATACAGACAGTGACACAGGAGAAGAGGACCCTGCCCCAAAGAGCTTACAATCTAGTAGTTTATAAACAGTTTGTTTACTCCACCTTAATTTTTCTTTACCCTATCATTTTATACCATTAAAACAATGCGATGACCCAGGGTGGATGCAAGTTAATTATCTGTACATCCTATACTTGTTTCCAGCACCCAAGGCTTCCTTTCCTAAAGATCAAGGGACTTCAGAAAGAATGCCAGAAAACAGCTTGGAAGGACACACATAATGGCTTCTGAAGAAGAGAAGGATGCAGAAAATAAACCTAACAAATTCTGTGAGGGGTTTGGTCATCATCTAGGATGGGGATATATGCTTTTGCTAGATGAGGAACCCTTACTTACCTTTATTTAAAACACACATTCTAGTCTGATTTGGCTGTGCATGTAATGAAGTTTAACATGTGCATCAGAAGTATAGTTCTTTAGGTTTTTTTAGGACTGGGTTGTGGTGTAGTTACCTTTTCCTCACACCCCCTGTGGGTACATGTAGCACCCCCTGTGATCGCCCTTAAAGTATTGATTGGTTAAATACCTCCAGCTTTCGTCTGCTGTACAATGCTTAAACATTGATTGTTTTAGAACCAGCGCCATGGTGCTAGTGGTCAAATGTGGGAAAAACACAGTAACCTCTGTTCCTATTGCCAGTTTTAAAAAAAGCCTGAGTGTGTTGCAGTAGTATAGCGGGAAATGATGTGCTTTGCTGCAACATTTCAGTAAATCTGGGACTAAAGCAACTGTAAAAGTACACTGTAGATATTAAACACAAATACAAAGGACGCCATGTGAAGCAATACACCATCCCCTAGAAAATCTCCCTAAATAAATTGAATAAACTAAGCAAATGTCGCCTAAGCAGATCAGTAGGCAAAACTGGAAATATACCCCTATGTAAAATTTCTCAGAAAAAAACAATTTCAATATATTCATACCACTCATCATAATTTATGACACTAGCTTGTGCTTTCTACTATTTATTTTGCTGATCACAAATAGAAATGTATTTGTGGTCTGTGTAAAGGTATACATTAGCAATCGAAGATGACATCATTTAAGAGATTCCCCACTCCCAGTTGGAATTTTGTCCCTCATTGAAGGCATATCATGTTACAATTTTTTTTTCTCCAGGAAATGGCTAGTATGACAAAAGAATCCTCATACTACTTTCAATTTTACAATGTACAACATTTTTAGTAATCTTCTCAAGATGGACATGGGATTCTGATCACTAGTGATGGGTAAACTTGTCCATTTTCCTTTTGCCCGACACACATGGTGTGAGTGCTTTAGTCAGCCAGCCAGAGTTGTGATTATTTTGCTCTTTTCCATAGGTTCTCCAATTTGTTGAGAAGACTG
The DNA here is from genome assembly GCF_032062135.1 of Pyxicephalus adspersus. Classification (NCBI taxonomy): domain Eukaryota; kingdom Metazoa; phylum Chordata; class Amphibia; order Anura; family Pyxicephalidae; genus Pyxicephalus; species Pyxicephalus adspersus. Next base: position 40,279,089 of record NC_092859.1, read on the forward strand.
ATCATTAAGGATAATGGGTAATGTGGTAAGCTGAGGGGAATTGAAAAATATGTTTGGAGGAGGAACGCCATGTATGAGTAACTGCGTGGCCCTGTAAAGCAGTGGTGGGGGGTCATTAAACCAGGGTTTGGGTTGGTTACCCTGGGGTCCACCTGTTAGGAGACGCTCTTCTGGCTGACATTCCCGGGCAGTAGAGCGCACCCGGTCTATTCCCTCTGGCAGTGGCGCTTGCAGCAGCAGAGGAGTTCTAGGAATTAGTGCCCTCTGGTTTGCAGCATCCTTGTTTACCTTTAGCTGTGTTTTCCCTCTCCACATCCCCCGCACTGAGACTGCACAACTGAAGGGGATTTGGAGCTGTGCTGCAGCGGATTAGCAGAATGGTTCCTGAATAATCCCCATCAATTCTCTGCTCTAAGATTCCAGTGCCTGCTGTAGCGTTTAGCTGAGCATTGCCTGTTCCTGACCTATCGTTTGTACGCAGCCAGGGCCGACCTCTGCTTGTGACCCCGACTCTGCTTGTGCCTACTCGCTCTGTGCCTTGCATGCTGGGCCTGTGTATGACTTTGTCGGGGCCTAATTGGGGCCTGCTTCGAGTGTTTCTAGATCTGGCACATATGAAGATGGGGCCATGATAAAGTTATGTGTTCTCTTAATGCTTTAAACTGGGGCACAAAGATCCAGGCCTTTCTTAGAATATTTTGATTTTAGGTTTGATTTAGATTTTAGGCATCATTACCCCAGGAGACTATCAGTAAAAGTCATTTTTCATAGCAAGAGAAATTTGGGTGGCTGAATTAACACAATATAAGGATAGAAGGTTCACAGAGATTGGTCTAATACAGAAAAAAAAATTCACAGCTCGAAACAAGATTTTCTATTTTTCTGGCCATCATGCACCTCCCCCCTCTTCTTTCTTCCTGTTTCCATACTCCACACATTTCAAATAAAACCCCAGACCTCAAGAAGAGAATGAGCCTGATTTGTCTTTACACCACTGGGTAGACCCACACTACTCCAGAGGGGGTGTGCTACATGTGCTCAAACCGTGCCTTAAAGTTGTTCACGTTGTTGTATTTGTATGTTTATTTTTTTATTTATAAAAAACAAACTACATGGTCCAACCCACAATACTGATATCAGACCCTTCTCCAGGATTTTTTGTGTATTTTTTTTTTCCGTAAATCACCTAACTTTACCTACACTGTCATTTCCCCCTAATTGGCTCAAACAATAGAAAAAGGCTTTAGGGAAAACAAACTTTTATAGTAAGAGTGCTGACAAATACCTAATTCTTCTCTATTGGCTGTTGTAGTACTAGTTATTGTGTACTATAGTATACTGACTATAGATGGAAGGTCAGACAAGGCATTACAGATTCTTGTTTTCCTACATGAACATACACATATATTTGCAAAAATGGCATACAACACACAAACATCACAAACCTAGTGGCAAGCACATACTTCATCCTTAATGATCACTAAGAACTGAACATTTAGCCTCCTGTTTATCCAAGTTTCACCTGCAAAATTATTGTAAACAGTTCCCATCACCCTTAAAAATAACCAAATGATTGGGAATTCTCTTTTTTGACTCAAAAATTTGGCTACTGCAGATATTACAAAGTGAATGGATATGCAGCCATTAATAACTACAGTAGTTTAAAATAGTCCTGATGGGATATTCCTCACATTCTGGGTAATTAAAAGGAAAAAAGTTACTGTGAAACTTGCTTTTCAACCTTGTAGATTGAAATTCAGTTCAGATCAAGCAGGACATTTGGGAAGGTCACAAAATAAAAAAAAAGGCAAAGCAATCTTGGGGAACCCAATACCACTGTCAATAGCTGACCTAACTTCAATCAATATGTATGTTCACCATTAAAAGATAATTAGTCCTTCATTATTGCACAATAGACATTATGAACCCATTTATTAAAGTCTGGAATTGAAAAAGGGGAACATTAAAGTATAGCATGTGTGTCAGGAGATCTTTATCCAGTTCCATCATCTAAATAATCTGCTTGAGAACAGGGCAGCCTCTTTATATCTGTTATTCACAGGGAGAAATTTACCTGACTATGTCTATCATAGCTCTATAGCCTAAATCAACAATAATATCACATAGGATTGCTTTGACCATTCTTTATGCTAGTGTTGATGTAAACCCAAGTGGAAAATACACTCCAAACATTTGACATTTGTCTTTGTTCTAATAGCACTGAATATTTGCTCTGTTCAAGCTAAGTTAGCTCTTTTAGTACACAGCAGGTAGTTTACAGCCCATTGTATACAAACAGTAGTAGTGGCAATGAGCAATTGTACATAGTGGTCAATAGCTACTGTATACAATTCAAAAATGTTGGACTCACAAATGTTTCTTACCATTGATTAACAGTAGTTAAACAGAACAAAGGTACGATTCAGCAGCACTACTTCATAACTTCATCCTTTTTATATTACCATTATACCTAGGCATAAACTTTAACATCAAAAATCTGTTTCTCATTTTCTAGGTGAAGAGTTATGTGTATTGATGGTACACTTAAAGCAAAGCTTCTTTAGTAGTAGATTAAAAGAACCATAGTAGGCCACTCTCCAAACAGATGTGGTCACTACATTACAAAATGTGCATGGTGGGAATCATTTAGGCTGCTAATTAGGCTCTTTTCAGGTCATTATACATATAATCCAGCAGCAGGTACCAAAGCTGATACACTTCTATGTGTACATTTAAACTTTCTTCCCTCCAGCCCCGACTTTTCCACCCCCTCCCAGCTCACAATCCATCTTGGTCTTTTGAAGATCTCCATCCTTAGCTCAACTGTGGCCCCAGGCTAGCTAATTATTAGTATGGTAAGATAGGCTTATTCAAGTGCAAAGCAGCCTCATTCTTGTCCTGGGGTGACATGCCATTATCTTTACTCAACACCAAAATACCTATTCTCTTATTTCATGTTTGGAAGCTAGTCCCAGGAAATTTTCGATGCAGGATGAATCAGTGTTTGTATGAATATTTCCTCTATTTACGAGTATCTCATCTTCGTGGAAGTACCCCTTGGAGACAAATGAGGAGACGTGTCAGTCTGGACTTTTGTTTCTAATGTTAACTATCTGCAGTCCTGACTCTGTAAAACTATATATGTACTGCTTATTTAGAATGATGCTTTCCTCAATAACACAGCAAAGTTTAAAAGATGAGTATTAAAGCTACATATAAATGTCCAATATTTGTTGCTCATTTCCAGTTTTCCAGCAAAAGTAGACACTGATATTTTTATGAAGAAGAAAAAGGTGAGAGGAGGACAATTGGGAGGCATCTTACTAGAACTCTTATTAATTGTTTAGCAATCTGGCATGGCAATCACTAAACAACATCCTATGATCACTGATAGGAAGCCAAAAGAGAAATATCTTGAATTTCATTCATCACATTAGCAGTCATCCATTCATACACATCAACTAATGTCAAAACTCTAATCCCGCAGTTCCCTCAACATTAGATCCCCCCCCCCCCCCAAAGTGTTGAAAGAAGGCAAGGGGCCTACTATGGTGCAGGAGGCAGAGAGTTGCACATTGTTTGTCCCCCTTTTTCCTGGCCACCCACACTGCATGCCTGGAAAAGGCTCTGGTTGAAATACTTCTACTAATACTGGAGGGTCTGGGTTTTTGCTGATTCAAAAAAAAAATAAAATTGGTCAGTGTATTTGATGCAAATTTTTTTGTATATCTTTGATCTTTTTTAATATTTCAAAAAACAAAATACAATACAATGAAAATGTCTATTCTTTAAAACAACTTTCAATGCAAATTTAAAAAAAACATACTAAAACTTAAAAAAATAATATTTGAACTGAACCATCTTTCAGTATAGGACATGTTGCCCAAAACCTCTACTCTACAGCAACTGCACAAAAAGGTCTTTTACGATCCTTTCCAATGACTAGCAACTACACGATGCATGTACGCGTGCTGTGCTTCCTCCCTCTTCATTTCTATTACGATCATTTGTCGTCAATCGTTTGTAGATCTTCCAGGACGGTCGTTCGGACAATGGATGACAAGCGCTGTACACACGTAAGATTATTGTCCAATATGGGCCCTGGGCCGATTATTAGATGGGAACAATTGCACGTGTGTACATAGCCTTAGGTGAGGAGAAAGAAGGCTAAGTAATCATCGACTGATAGCGCTGTCTGTATATGACATCATGGGCTAATAGAAAATGAAAGCAGGGGTAAGGTGGACATGCTTTCTGTAATTTACTACATGGTGGAACATAAAGGGCTCATTCCTGAAAAAAAGTGAGGACATGACGTGTCCACGCGTGCCTGCTAGACTACATCCCTGACCTCAAATGAAGAGAAAAGGAGAGGAACAGAATAACCTGATCACATGCACGGCTGCAAGACTTTTTTAGAGCTGCCCGACTCTCTGGAATGGTCTTCCACATGCTATTCGGCTTGCTCCTATTCATTGCTCAGAATTCATTGAAAAGAGCACTCAAAACCTAAAACCTATTTTTTCAAATATGCTCTTCTATTAGCAGGATAGGCAAGGACAGCAGGTGGGCATAGGGGCAAGAAGGGGCGAACTTAAAAGGGAAGAGTACAGGACAGACAAAGTAAGTGCACAGAATATGATGCATTGTGGCAATCAATTGCCACAATAGCTTAAGCGGAAGAGATGGGTGGTAAGTAAACAGCCTAAATTCCTCTGGTAAATCAACCCCGAAGTATAACATCCTGGGTCCACTTTAACTGCTAACTTATCAGAGGACTTGATAAAAGAATATTATCAAGGCCTAAACATTTTTCTAGGTTGCCTGGTGGGTATATTCATCACTGGCTGCCATATTTCTCTCCGTTTTCTTGCCTTGAGAGCTCATTTCAGCCCCGGGGTGACATAGGGGTAGCTGTGCTTTTTAAATATCAGCTCCATGGAATGCCGAGAATTCAATAGCAGGTCAGGGCAGGAAGCAAGCATCCCAGCTATAAGACAAAGGCGACGTTACCACTAACCCTTTCAGCTTATAGTGTTGTTTTGGTGATATTAATCATTGTCCTTCTGGTAAAGTAATATATGTAGCAACTGTGCAACAGTTCAACAGCGAATCACACTTGCGCAATTTAATTCCTACATTCCATACGTGTCTGGCTCCAAATTTCATATTAAATAAACAAGAAGGCAACAGCTGCAAAGCAAATTCTGTGGATAACACGTTATTATTCGATGATGGCTCTGATCAAGTTTATAATCATCTTCAAAATGTAAAAACGTCACATATGTTCCAGTTCAACAGCAATTGCTGTTCTCTGCCGTAGTCAAAAATTGATTTCGGCATCCTTCACAGAAAAAAAACAGGAAGATAAAAATTCTGCAATAAAAATGTAAAGTGAGTAACTGCTTATTTGTTTTATTTTTTTCTCATGCATTGCTCAGAATTGAAAACACATTTTCAGGCCTATATCAAAGCATGCTTTGTGCTATAATGTCCCGGCACTGTCATTAATAAAATAAACTGAACTACACTGAATACACCCCAGCCCCAAATAAGCACAGGTCATGAGAAAAAAAATAGAACTTTTATTTCAAGCAACTTGGAGTTTCAATAGATATAATAACTTTGCTGCAAAATCATATTTTCTCAAAATGATTGTGGACTGCTTCACTGTGCCAAAAACTAAAAAACGAATTGCTTGGAGTTATGCTTTAACATTTACCTGTTTTGTGTCTTTGGATGGGAAGCGGATGCTTTTCCTGGAACCCACCGTGGAACACAACTAACCACGCCAATCACAACACCACAAACGAAACCTCGGGGACAAGTCTTGCAGTATATATTATCCGTGAAATATTCACACTGCTCTGTCTTCCTCTGTTTTCCTCTGAAGAACCCTGATTAGGTGAAACACGTCAGAATGTGAGACATTTTTTTCTGCACTTCTAATGTACTTTACCTTGACTAATTTCTGCACCATTCCTGGTCACAATAAAGTCTCCTGTAACCCTCTACTTTGTAAGCCTTCTCTTCTTCAATAATCTGTATTATTGAATATTTTTTTTTTCTTTCACCAAGAATGGCTTTATTTTTTCCTCTCTTTAATAAATACACCATAGTAACACATTGGCATTGTTGCCTATATTTGGTTGTGGGGTTTAACCGCTCATTTCAACCTAGCAGTCAACAGGCTCCTCTTCTCTCTGATGTCCAGAATTGTGGATGGGCCCTCAGCTGGTCCTATATTGTACATGATGACATCAGGTTTGTGACTGACAGTATCAGGAGTGCCTTAGTGAAAGGATTTTAGGAGAACCAGTTGCATAGAGAAGAATGCCTGATAAAAAGAGAAGATGGGGAGCCCAAATGCAAGGGTGGTTGTAATTTATACTTTATATAATTGTTCGAGAAACAAAGATCTGTGCAACAACTTTGGGAAATACCTTTATATACAGCACCAACTACTTCTCCCCACTCCATGTGTGAAGGGAAGTGAAGAATAAATTGTGGCAGCAACCAGCTTTAAAGCTTAAAAACAAATCCAACCAACAATTCCAGCAATAGAAGTATTTTATACATACCTATCCAGAGGACAACAAGTCCTCCTTTGTCTGTCTTCAAGCTACAGCATCTAGAAAAAACTTCAACATTCAACACTTCCAGAATTTTCAAATGCCTGCAATCTCCTCCATGCACTACCACTCATCTGCTGGCCCCTACATCTCTACAGATCACAATAATGACATATTGGCTGGCTGGAGGATATACAGCACAGGGGACCAGCTATCCAATACAGATAGATATGTGTCAGATCTGTGGTGGTCCAATGCCTGCTGTAGAGGTAAGCATTAAAAGTCATTATTGCAGGCCACTGTTTTTATATTCTTGTTTTCAAGCAAACAAGTTGCTTTAAAGTGAGTCTGTTGCTTTGCCCTGAGCAAACTATAGGTTCACTTTAAATAGCAATCAAAAACACAGCAAATGCCCTTACCACAATCCTAATACTCTATCATCATTTCACATAGCCCAGAGCAACCAAATTTCATTTTACTTTGACAAGTAAAAAATGAAAACTTCCATTTAATCAATTACTATTGGATACATACATTTTTTCTTTATGCTACTACTAAAATTAAAAATATACAATGCAATATGCATTAGTAGTATGGACCCCAAAAAATTGATTTGTTTGTTTGCATACTAATAAACTGCTGCTTAAGTTTTATAGCACGCACTATTCATGTGCCTACAAATCATTGTAAAATACCCAAACAGCAACCAGCTTTAGTCTGACCTCTTCTACACCACATCATTGGACAAATGGTAAGACGTAGGGGGAAGGAGACTGGCCAAAGGTGGTGACCACAGAAGTATCTTACAATTTGCATATAATTGTGTGATCTACAGGAATTGGCGTATTGAATTAGAACTATTTTTTTAATACATAGCTTTGGCACCTTCTAAAAAGACTGGCACTCCTGATGGTAATAGTGGTTTTATTTCTGGAAAGGGCATTTACCATGTTTTTCACTCTCATAGAGACTCTTCCATGGTTTCTTTACTTTTTTTTCATTAAATCTTTTACTTGGATGTTACAGATTGCATTGTAAAAAAAGCGGGAATAAAACTATTCTGTGTGTTTCTTCATTTCAAGATGCAAAGCAACAAAATGTGAACATTTGGAATAGGGTGATTCTTTTTTATACTAACTGTAATCACGTTCATCCTGGTGCCTGTGCAGTACTCTAAATTATTAGTTGTGTGTTTACATTGTACATAGTACAAGTGGTCATGCATTTTTATTTATAGTAAGTGCCTACATGTTAAGTAATATGTAAGTGTGACATATACAGGCATTTTATTACCTCTCATAGAAATCACAGTATTCCTCCGACAATGTTGTCACTATTTGTATTTGCCAGGTTTAGCATTCACTTCTTGGATTGAAATGCTGGCGTAAAGACGATGCAGTCATATAAATCATGATGCCTGTGCAGATGCTGGTCGCATTCAGAAATATCGAATTAGCCAAATTCACACATTTAAAATGTGTAGTTGAACTCAGTGGACTTTTGCCTTTTTGAGCCTGACAAACTATGCAAATATGTAAAAACCACAGCACATGTCTAGGCTTCCTCTGACTCCAAGCCAGCGAAGTGGTATTAAAGTAAATAGAGTTTAAAGTAAAACTGCGTGCTTGTTTCAGGTGTGTGGCTAAAATAACCGAAACCAAAAGATTAACTTTATATCCAGGCAATTCGTATTCTTTAGAATCAGTTAAGCAACTGATTCTAAATAATTATGGTAGCTTTCATAATCTTTCAATTGGTAGCTTTCATAATCTTTCAATGGTAGGTCCACTTTGGTTCACATGGACTGTAAAAGACGGAAGTAATCTTGAGATGGAAAGCAAATGTCTCACCTTGGTCTGGTGTCAGTGTAAGTCAGACTCCAGTCCCTCCATTCTCCCCTTAGTAAGCACTCAGTTGGTCCCAGGACTAAGGTAGGATTCAGTTGGTCCCACGAGTCTAAGGTAGGGTTAACAGAGTGACCTGCAACAAGAACAGAACTTGATGATGATGAGGACAGGACAAAGATCAGCCAAGGGTTAAACATGAGAGATGGTAAACCAGATGATGTGACCAAGGGGCCAGAGACGTGAGTGTTTAGAATCTGGGCTCATATACAAGAGATGGGCAGTCAGATGCTATATGCAAGGGGGCAGAGGCGAGAGAGTGGTCAAGCAGGGCAGTTATCTAGAAGGGTCAAGCAGATGATGGTTAACAAGGGAATACGAAGAAGAACACAGATCAATGTGCAAGTGGTGGGTCAGGTGAACACTAAAAGCCAACGGTGATATCTGTTCTCCGTTATAAATGGGACCCTAAGTAATTGCATTTTTTTTTGGAAATTTATTAGAAATGTTGCTTTAAAAATCATTACTATGTCTAATTTTTTTTTGTATTATTTTTCTTCTTTGTAACTGGTACCAGGGTGTCCTGTTTTCCCATATAGCGTGTGCTAAAATGTATCTCACAGAGGTGGTAAGTATACATCCCCTTTATATTCTATGATATAATCATATTGTATGATATAATCTTCTTTTTTAAAAGGACTGTCCCATTTCTCAGCCCCTAAGTATTTACTGGCAATATGACAAAATCAGTAAAAAGCCGAACTGCGATATCTTCCTACATATAGCTTCCATTAGAAACGTAACAGTAAAATTCTTAGTATGAAAAGCCATAGCAAAAGCTTTTTACTCTGAACAGCGTGTGATCAGTGAAAGCCAGTCAGGAGTCAGAGGAAAATGCTGTGAACATTCTTCAGCAAAGCACAATTCTATCAAGCACAGTAAGCATGCCCTCTGCCACGACTTCTAAGGAATTCATTACTTACTACATTTGCAAAAAACATTCAGAAAATCTTGGCTTTTCTTCTGTCTTATATCAGGTTTAGTGAAGTTTTAGTATAATGTTGTCCGAATGACAAGTCCAATATAACATCAATATTAACTTTAATGCTTTAAGCAAACTTTTTCTCTTAGAAATGAATATATTTATAGACATTCTAACTCTCTATATGGACATTCTCCAGTGTCAACCCCAACTCTTCTTAAAAGAGGAAAAAAGGATTTTACTATAAACTTTATTGCACTTGGCTCTGTTCTGGAGATATTCAAACATTCTTCTATTGTTTAGAAGCTGTCTGTTCACATCTGACCTCCCTCTACATCTATGGCTTGTTTTAGATACAGGTTTCTTATGAAAGCATAGGGAACGTTTGAAAGCAGTTAAAGCATAAGGATATTTAACATTTGGAAGCTTGGAAATACTCCAGAAAAGAGGAATAATAATATAAGGTGTTTTATTTATATCTTTGTTGTTATTCTGTTTTTTCCAGAAAGAGTTTTTATAGCTTAAAATATACCACCAATTTGTTCATAGGGTCTTTATGTGATATCTCACAGCAATTCATTCTCTATGCAGTCTTGACCTAATTTTATGACCTGGAAAAAGACACACAGGACACAAAAAAACAATTTATAGCACCATGCAAGCTGCAAAAATATCTAAAGAGGTCAAAGCAGAAGTGATGCTGATTTCAATACTGAGTAAATGCAACCTGCTGATCAGCACTTAAAAAAAAAGTGTCACCAGGACATTCATTTCAATAGCATTTTTTCATTAAGATTAAAAGTGCATTTATTGTGTTAAGCTGTAAAAGCCTCCCACATCTAAAAAGCCTGGGACTGGCACTGGGTCCCTGCCATTTTGGAAGTTATGTCCGCAGCCCGAGCAGCTCCGGAACTATAACCAAAGTTATACTCTATTAAGGGGTTGGCAAAGTTTTATGGCCACTAGGCCATTTATGTGGTGGGCGGGAGCACACTAGGCCGGACCCATCCTAATGGCCCCACCCACCACGAGGGAACGCCCCTTGAAGTGAAATCCCTCTCCTCCGTATGAATATCGGAGGGGAGGGATTTACATTTACCTTCAGGGAGCTTTCCCTATTTACCGCGGCGGTGGAAGTACAAAAACGCCAGCCGCAGGAAATAGGGGAGCAACTGCAAGGGGGCGGCACCAGAGCTCCAGCGGCTCAGGTATTGCCTAACGCCCCCCTGGGCGATCCCCTGGCAACCCGTAGCTCCAGAGACGCGTGTTGCCAGCCGGCATTAGGCCAGATCGGCCAGGAGGCGTTAGGCCTGAACGAACTACGAGCTAAGCCATATCTGGCGACCCTTGCTCCATTATATTCCTCTTCTTCTCCCCTGAAAGCTATATTTAAAGTCATTTAGCATGGTAAGGTGAGGAGCAGAGGAGCTAGCTCAAGACAAAAAATATTCAAAACCCACAGAGAGGGTTGATGATGTAAATAGGCAGAAACAGGGCTAGAGAAATGATTCCTCCTGAAGAAATTAAATATAACAGCAAGTAAAAAAAAAAAAAAAACACCCAAAATAGACATTCACAATATGTGATGTTTCTGTTCTTTTAACTTTATTTTTACATTGGTGATAGGGGATTTAAATTGAGGTTTAGCAAGCTTTTTTTTTATTAGGAGTCAGTGTGTTAAAATGTTTATTAATAAATGTATATTAAATGTATATTAATACATCGCAGCATAGTGTATACTGTGTACAATATACTTCTTTTTAGTTTTATGTAGAATGGAGAGTAGTTAAAACCCATGCAAGTTTTTTTCTGCATTCTGTGTGCTATTAGGTATGAAGGGGGGGCTGAATGGGTTCTATCATTTCCTGTCCCATTAGAGAAAAGATCTGAGTCCATAACTGTTTCACTTTTGAAAAATGCAATAAATGTACGTAAAATCTCCAAGGAGACCACACCTTCATAAGCAATATGTAAAATAATCTGAATACAATTACTGGAGACTTGTACAACATAGAAAGGACAATACATTTTGCATTCACTAAGGCTAAATTTGTATCCCCTTTATATATTCTGTCTATATCTTTCAATAAAATCTTTGTTATACTAAGATTTCCCTTTGATATCATTTTTGGGCAGTAACGCAAATCTGAGGTTTATCCAAAATATAAAAAAGTTTCAGCTTACTATTTCAGTCTCATCATTTCAGTTTCACTGTCTTCCCTATTCCAAACCTCTTCTAAATATCTAATATATGTTCTCTTTTGCCTGAGTCGATGGCACAGGTGCAGCTAGCACATTCCCTCAGGAGCATTGTGTGCCATTGATTGGACTTAAAAGCTACAAACTTCAAAAGTACAAAGAAAACTCCTTTCATATGACACCGAGGACACCTGCCACATTCTTCATCTTCTGTATGGAAAAGCTTGGTACACTTCATAATCTTCATAGAAGGATGTCAACAAAAGAACATTCAATGTGCCGTGAATTCTAAAAAAAGATGAAAAGGAAGGCTGGGACTCGCAGATTATTTACAAATGTCTCCTAGTCACAAATCTGGGACTTTAAACTAAGCCAGACATATGAAGACAACGACAATCATTTCCATTTAAAGAGTTGGAATAAGTATGGTTAGTGCAGTATTCTGAAATCAGATCAGTGGGAGATTTGGCAACAGTGGCCTAGAAGAGGAATCTGTTATTTCATCACCGTTGCCATCATTAAAGTATTTTTCAGGGCATTACCAAAAAACCCAAACATATATAGTACGTTTCTGCCATACATGCACGTTTCCCAATGTTTTTTTCCCTTTAAAGTTCTTGCAAGTACAGAAAATTAATCCTAAATACATATGCACTTAGCTTCTAATTTCCTGCTGTGGCATGACAACACGCTGCTTCTACTGATCTGAATTTGCAAGGACATTGGATGACATTTAGTTTGGTAAGGTATTGTATATTATAAATAATGGTAATTATCTGGTCATTACAATTCTCTTCTTTATTCTTTTTAACATCACAACATCATTTCACTGTGAGGGCGGTGTGAGGGATTAGCATCAAACGCACTGCTTGAACAGAGGTAATCTTGACTCCAGGTATTGAGGGCACTCTGCCCACTTTTATTCACTCCAACCACATGAAAGCAAAAGTAACATCCATGGTTCTCTTTTACAAGGAATCAATGTCGTCAAAGTAACTTAAGTATAACCTCCTGACTATATCTGACAGGCTCTTTCCCAAACTACATTTTTCAGTAGATGTAAACTTTGGGAGACCTTCTTGGCCCTCCCAATTCATGGGCTTCTAATCGCCTTCACACAGCCTTTTGTCCAAGGCACCTTGCCTCAGGGTCCAACTCCACCACCATTTTCAAACATCAGCTCCCTTTTATTATCATCAGCCAGGTGTTTCCTAGCCACCTCCAATTTCTGACCTAGGAAGGTATGGAGTGTATGGTCCAACAGCATTCGTCTGCAACACAACAACTTTTAGCCTTTCCCAGGTAAAAATAAAGAGAATTCTGATAAATACCCTCGAAACTTGGCTTCACATATCTCACTATTACAAACATGTCTACACAATGTGGTGTTGGCAAAGCTGCTTGTAGGGTGTTGTTTTAACAAATAAGTAAAATAGGGGTAATCTATCCTCTAAATGTTGCTTCTTTCCTTAGGGTGGTATGGTGGTGATTGTATTTCTACACCACTTGCTGTTGTGTATATATGCAACCTACATCTTTCTATGTTGATTGTACACTGTATTTGATGGTATTGGATATACTATGTAGCAGCTACCAATATAGCATTCTTCCCCGTTTATTTTTACATAACCTCAAACAATAATGAATGCTATTGTTTCCCATCTCAGTTGTATAACCTGTAATAACTGGCCTTCCAAGGACCAATCAAGGCATTTATCAGCCTCTCCTAAATGGAGATGCACTATTTATCTTTCTAAACATTACTAATACAAAATAATAATTTTACTAATATAAATATTCTTTATTATGGTATTTTACTTTTTAAATGAATTCCTGGTACTCCTGCCATTCGGGTCTTTGTTAAGTCAGTTTCTGTAATAGAGTAACAACACTCCTACCCTACCACATAATTGCTCCCCTGCATTAAACTTGCATATATAACCTTAAGCCACTGTTGCAATAAAAGAACAGGTAATGGGCAGGCATAGTTGACTGTTGACAGTGTAATGGCATTCATGAAATAAATGACCTACAGCCATCTATGGATAGTGTGTATATCGAAGGCCTGGAGCCAAGTACGGGGATGAAGAGTTTAGAAGAAGGGGTCTTGAAATGGGGGAGGGTGGGAGTTTCTGATTAGGATGTTTGAAGGGAAGGGGAATAGTGAGGAAAGTTCTGGAAAAGATCAGTAAGCCCTTGGACAACAGAGGAGAAAAGTTGTGGTGTGCACAGGAGGGGTTGAACGTGTGGTTGGGGGGTAGCAGGTTGAGGTCAGTTCTTGGTAATGGTTGGGGACCCATCTGAGCTGTGGTGTTCCCATGTTAGTAAGGTGAAGAAGGTTGAACCTTGGGGGTTTATGTTGTAAACTGCTCCTTACAAGGAGCTGATATCATTCCCGAGGAAAAACATTGCCATGGCCCTTGATGTTAATCATGTTATAGAAGGAAAATAGGTTGAGATGGTTGGTTAGGTTGGGAAAATAGTTAAATTCTGTCTGCCTTTTTTGGCTAATATCTGTTTTACAATAAAAGGCTGTCATAGCCATTTGACCCACAGATGGGTGTCATTGTATTTATTGGGGTTGAATGTTTTTTAGCTGTTTAAGATAGGGGTGAACCTTTGAGCTGCATCAGTCATGATAAACTGTTATATCTCAAAGAAAAAAATTGTAGTTTACGATGCACAGTAGCAGGTATCAACTTATTAGGCTTTAGAACAGGGAGGTCCAATGCCAGATCTTGAATGCCACATACAGGCCAGAATTGTGATTCTCTGTAAACAATACCTTACTGAATCTATTGTTGTCTGGTACAGAAATACCTAATATGTGTGCAGAGCCCTGCCCATGAGAACTACTGTTGGATAGCCCTGAGTTACATTTTAATTTCAGACTTTTATACAAATATTCCATTTTCCATCCTACACATATATTTTCTTACTTCTTCAAACACAGCTACAGCTGTTAGGGCAAAACTAAACCCAAAAGTAAAAAAACTGTAAACAGGCAGGTTCTCTTTTCCAGAAGGGACAGGCGATGCCTCTGTGGCAAAACAAACTTACTTGCCGACCTACAAAGCCTGGCATTTCTACGTCTGCTTGCACTTCTATGATTAGGTGTAGTTTTGCTTCAACCTCGTTTATAACTACTTACTCCTCTGGTCTGCAGGAGTTCTCCTGTGCTGCAATTGTTCTGTAGTATTGACTTCCATGAACAGTTCAGCTTTTCATTAATTTTTAAAGTTTGGAGTGTATTGGTATAGACATCTGCCACGTGTAATAGGCTTTCCATTATCCTATAATGTTGCATAGGAATTGGCAGCCCAACATGTGGTCACTTTTTCTTCTTTGTCTTAACTACTTTTATCTTTGTTGAATATTTTTTTATTACTATCTATTACTATTATTTTTTTTATACTATCTCCTTTCTTATAGTATCCCGCTTTCTCTAACATCAGCCTGAACTGTATTTGTGCAGTGTCCAGCTGTGCAAAAATTCAATATTTTTTCCTGTCTTTGAGATTCAATTTCATTGTTTTTAAAAGTTTTCTTTTCATTTTATTTGTAAAATACTTTGTTAGAAGTTTTATATTTTGGCACCAGGACCTATAGATAGGGGGGTTAATGATCAGCCCTGCTTTTGTACAGGGGTTTAGGGAGGGACTGATATTTGCTGACCCTTTAAGGGTTTTTTTTGGGCCTGTGTCCCTGGTTTTTTGATTGCCACCTCATTATATGGAGTGAGGAACATTGTCACTGGCCCCTGTCGATAGTAATGGCTTTCAATAGATGCATTTACCCAATTTAGCCCTGCTTTGGAGCTTCATGCAAGAAGACATGGCTGGGAGCCAGAAAAAGCCATGTCTGTTGGCCCAGGGAGAGGAGCTTTCCTTTCTAGCCAGTGAGATTGGAGAGCTACAGGATGAAGAACAGCGTGTGAGATAAACTGCCTGGGTTTGAGGAAAGTATCTTATTAGGTGTACAGTATGTGTGCAATAAATGTTTGCATGTTAGTGTATGTGTGAGTGGTGTGGCATGTGTTTGTCATATAACTAATACTGTAAGACTTGTAGGGAGGTATAGGGGGCCCTAAAATTGTCACCTTTCTTATGAGTCTCCAATTTTTCTTCCGAGGGGTTGGGGCAGAGAGGCCCCATTCAAAGCTTTGTTGGGAAGGGGCACATATTTGTAATTAGGCCCCGGCCTGTAGAAATTGTTAGGGGGCTTTACAGATGCCCAGATCATTGCATTTTACAGCAAAGCTGCTGTTTAGCATTCATGGCTGCCATGACATGCAAAAGATTACAGCTAACAATTGTTTTTTTTTTAAAATATCCCCATGTTAAAGTCAAATTAAACTTTCATGTGCATGAAACAAAAGATATAAAAAGTCTTGTAAGAAGCATTCATCCCACCACAATAATATACTGTAAGCTGTGGATATAATGATTATTGTAGGGGTTCCCTAAGATTGGAAAGTTATTTCAAGAAAGGCTGGTCTAGAGGAAGACTCCTGTTCTCCTTGCAGAAGTTCAACATGCTCCCTGTAAAAAAAATAATATTAACGTTCTTCTAACAGCAGGGATTTGAGATTTGCTGATTGCAGTTATATGTCTGACTCATTTCTTTACTTTTTATTTGCTTCAGTTTTTATTTAAGGCCAGTAATGGCAACTTATATTTGTAAGGTTTTAATTAGGTTTAATCCAGACATAACACCGATACACCAGGACACTCTAGGAAAAATGGATTTATTCAAGTAATATGGTGTTCTGCAAGTATTTTGGGAGTATGTGGAAGTGTTCTTAGCTCTTGCATTGCATTTTCTCTTAGAGAGATAGAAGTGGCACAGCACTGAATAATGTGAGAAGAGTTTGACATCTTCACCTAGAATCACATGTGAAAGGCATGAAGTGTCAGTACATCAAATTCACCTAAATAAACTTAGTAGATATTTTGGCCCAGGGTAATACTTCCTGGATCGCCTTAGCAGTTTGATTTAGCATGTTGCCTGGAGTTGCTCTTTAATGAGCTGTGAATGACACTGAATTTTGGGTCACTGTGCTAAGAAGATGACAGATATAAAACTGCTAGAAATGAAAAGTCAAAGAAGAGAGGGTTTTTTTGTTTTGGAATACAAAGATAGAACAGGTAATATGAGAACATAGACTGGAAAACATCCTTAAGGAATACATACTGCATCTCAAGACTCCCTGCTGAATTATGTCTGTAGAGTCAGAAGATTCAATAAAATGAGTTGGCAGTGAAATCTTCAGTTTGCAATCTTGTCTTTGTAGACCTGGCAATGCTCAACTAACTTTTTGGATGTTCCCTGAGAACAACTATCAGTAATCCATCTGAAACAGTTCCAGGACTGTCTAGTCTTTAAAAGTTACATCTCTCATGTCAAAAAAATGATTGTAAGCAGAAGCAGTGTCTTCTGAATTAACCTGACACCTCTAAAACAGGATTTCATTCCACATGTGGAAGGATGAGGTGCTGTCCCATTCTATTATTCTAAAGTGTAACATCCTCCTTGTGAAGTCTTTTTACAAATACCGTTATATTTTTTTTTTGCTGGTGTGCCAAGTTGTGCCCACTCTTCACTAAAATAAGGCAAATGAAAGCCAGATTTAGTTCACAGTAAAATACAAAAAAAAAAAAGTAACCCTAAACTTTTAAAAACTGACTATGGGTGATCAGTAGGAGGTCTTTTGCTGGTATGAAAATAAATATATATTTAAAAGTCCAATTATGGTTCAATCTGAATTTGCAAAATGCATGCCATGTGTGTGAAAATGGTGAATAATATATTACAGTTTGTTTTATTTTTAAAGCAGCTGCAGACTGAGTAGAAAGGAAAATCTACTGGCAGCATGGTACAGGATCTCAGCACTGCAGAGGCCTGACAGCCCCCTGTTGAGTCACAACCAGAGCTTTAATCATGTAATTAGTTGATTTTACCTGAGAGTTCAGTTTTGCTTTCCAAAGGTAAATGTTTTAGGTTATTTAAACTATTAGGTGTCATTTTAAATTGAATGGAAATGTAATACAAATCTTTAATGTCTGATTAAAATGAAATTACATTTATTTTGCTAAGGCACAATGTATCACAATGTATAGAGAATACTATTCGACCTTTACTCATCCCTTTTTACATGTACTACTGCTGATCTTCAGCTACTTGTCTACATGCATTCCATTGGCATTGCTCAGGATATACTTCCTACTGGTGACGAGAGTGGATCTTGCCTGTGGCAGCAAGGTTAGCTCAGTGGTTAGCTCTCTTGCCTTTGCAGCTCCCGGATTTGACCAGGTTTGAGAGTTTGTATGTTCTCCCCGTGTAGCATGTGTTTCCTCTGGGTACTCTGTTTTCCTCCTACATCCCAAAAAAATGCAGTTAGGTTATTTTGCTTCCTCATAAATTTGGCCTTGGACTGTGGTAATGACATATGTTTATTGTAGGGACATTAGATTGTGAGCTCCTTTGATGGACAGCTAGTGACATGATTATGAATATTATAGAGCAGTGCATGGTATGTCAGTGCTATATAAATACAAGGTAATTTTTATTAATATTCATTGGCAAAGTTACTTATAACCTTCTTCATGAGTGCATGTGTCAGGGTGACAACACAGGAAGCAATTGTGAGGCAGGACCGGAGCGTTGTCATATACTGTTTACCAAGAAGTGTCTGAACAAAGACCATCCTATCAGGACTACCAAGTATTATTTAAATCAAAGCTGCAGATGTACAAATAATAAAAATTACTTTACAAATAACAATACAATGTTATAGTTATAAGATTTATGTTATTTTTTTATTGAGTTTACATATACATTAAGTGTACCATTTGTCACAGACTGTCTATGTTTATAGATGTTGGTTGTAATGAATAAAATATATTTTACAGTAAGCAGTGCCTTGTTTGCATTGCAAGAGGCTCAGAAATCCCCACAGAACACAATGGAATTTAGGGAAGATAAAAAAAGACAATAAGTTATTTTAGTTTCTCATGAATAGTGTCCCCAGCGTCTCACAGTTGGCTGGCCTGCACACCCAAACATGACTCTTAATTCGCTGCATGCCATAGTCTTTTCTTCTTGTCTTTTCTACTAAGGTCAACATATGGGGGAATTAGAACATGAGAAGGCAGTGGCTATTCATATTCAGCAAAAAAAAAAGAACATTTTCTAATAAAGGGATAAAATACAGGAGCACTGGGAGTCCCAAAAAACTGATATGTTAATGGAAATTTCCAAGTTGATTCCCGCTTGTAACTTTACTATCCGAGTACAATGTCCTTTTGTTCTTGGTCTTCCTAATATGAAAAAGCTTATGTGCAGTTATCTTTTAATTCCCCCTATTTTGATTTCTGCAGAATGCCGTTAACTGCAGCTGGACAGTTAAAGGAAGTGCAATAGACTGATGAACTTATGTCTCTGTCACTTTTCACTCCACTCCTATTGATATGTCCTATGTTAGCACAAAAGCTTTGCAATGCAACTTGCTGTCTCATGGCACTGCTTCTTCCTCTCCAGTTTTGAGCTCTGCTGTACAGGAGATTGCAGGAGGCTGAAACCAAGTTAATTTAGGGTACCTCCTGCTAGCAAATAAATATTTAATGATGCATGTCTTTCATATTTACTTAAATCTAATTTTAAACAAATATATTTTTGTAAGGAAGCTTCAAGACTTTCAAAAATGGGCCACATTACTGATAGCTTCATGAGGCATGGGGGACCCTGCTGCAGGGGCTAGGGTAAGTCTTGACCTGAAGGTTGGCACAATAGGAAGCTTGGGGTTGGTATCAGTAAGTGACTATGTTGCTCCATGAAAGATTTTGGTCTGTAGGCAGGATATGGTTCCCCATATGAATATGAGAGTAAAGACAAGGCTTACCCCAATGAAGTTAGGTAATGGTGGGGGGGGGGGTTAAAAATGGATTTAATCTGGTTAGAATCAGAATTAAAAATCTTTAATGAGTTGTATAGCCTACTGTCACATTGAATCAGAACTTGAATTGTTTAAGTTCAGATGCGAGGTCAGAAAAGCTTTGATCCAAGTTGGAATGGACTCTGTTCTGAACTATCTGACAACCACTACTAGGTACATCTTTAATTCTGAGTAAAAGTGTATTTAGGCACCTAAGAAACCCTAGGCAGGGAGTTTTGACTAGGACAGTGGGGAACTTTCAGACCCTATATACAGAGCCACATAAAGGCAGATCAATCAAAACTAGGACTGCGGGGCAAAGTTTTATTCTGTTTCTGTTTCTGGGACTTTGCTTCCATTGTGATCCCTGTTGTGCACCACTCATCCTCAAATGGAATACAAACCTCTGCCTGTTCTGTGCCTTCAATCTCTTGGCTGCTATATTTTTCTTTGTATTGTTCCTGATCATTGCAAAGGGTCATTGTTGCCATAGCTGTTTTTATGCTGCCACATGTTTGAGGTTGTAAAGTCGTTTTTTTGTAAATGCAAATGTTGTGTGCATTCATCTAGCGCTACTGTCTCAGTGGTATATTACCCTTCTCATTTCATTTTCATAATATGACACTTGCCAAGAAATTCAAGTTAGTTACAGTCAGCATTAACATAAAAAGCCACTGGGTTACCATCCATTGCAATATATTTTGCAAATCAGCAGATAAAAAAACAGGATTTGAATATTTCACTGGCGCTGCTATCAGCATTTTATACAGATGTCTTGTAAAAATGAAGATGAAGAAAATGAAGATTCTACAAAAAAAAAATGAGAGCCCTGCTGGTGTACTGCTAAACATTCCAGGAACAGGGTGCAGTTCATACATAGAAGGAAGCAGAATGTATTCATTGTCTGTATGAGATGTATAAAACTCAGAATGAAATATGAGAGTTTTGTTTGGGGGGGGGGGGGGGGGGGGGGGTGGAGTTGATGATATTTGGGAATTGAAAATAAATTAGAAATAGGAGTGTAATTGGAAACAAGAAGAAAAACATATCAGCAGCTGAAATGTAATGGCCACAGGCAAAATGTCCTTATTCTTTATCCACAATAAAATGTAATTTTATTACAGATTAAATGGGTGAAATCAATGTTTGCAGAAGGATATTGTATGTGGTATGAGTTTGTAATTATCCTTACTCTGGAATTCTGAGATTTTTTTATTTAAAGTGGAATGCACCTTTAAATAAATTATTACTTTTCACTTTAAACTAGCTGTTGTTTTGTGGGAAGGGATGAAAAGAGTGACTTGAGTGTTCAGAACAGTATAGTGAAAACTTCCAGTTGTTCTCATTGTGCTGCTTAGGCAAAGTTTTCTTGGAACAAAAAAACCTACTCTCTTTAAGGTACATTATTTTACTTATGTTGTTTTTATTTTTCATTTTTCTTATTTTACTGTGTTGGTATTTGTGTATTGTCACTTTAAATGTTTACATTTGTTTTTCTTTTTATACCATAGTTCTTGTAACCACAAAATATGCTTTAATTACTGTACCAGAGTTTATGCTTTTCTGAACACCTTTAACCATAAAAAAGAATACCACTAACATAGGAAACTGAAACTGCTAAGACAAAAAGACACTGTAGTCAGGAATGTGTAATGAACACAACAGCAGTGCAGGGGTCAGGAATATTTAAAGCTCTTAAGAGTATAGTGGTCATGAATATGTCATACACAGCCCAGAATACAGGGTGCAGCAGTCTGGAGTATGAAATGCAAAGTACATAGTTCATGAGTGTGTAATGTACAGAGTGCAGGGGTCAGGGGAAGATAACACACAGAGTGCAGGGGTCAGGGGAAGATAACACACAGAGTGCAGGTGTCAGGGGAGGCTAATACACAGAGTTCAAAGATTAGGCAATACAGTAAAGCTAGGTACACACGTGCAATAATTGTTGTTTGAAAAACGACTAACGATTATGCACGATTATTTTGAACGATCGTATTGTGCACAATCCTGTACATGCTGTAACGATACGATGGTTCAAAAATAATCCACCAATAATGTACACACGCTAGATACAATGATGCAGCAAGTGACGTGTACCATGGAAAGTGTACTGCAGAACCATCCACGATCACTGAAGGACCGTACACACACAGATCCGCTGGGACGGTCGTTCGTTTAAAGCGACAATCCTCGTTCATCGGCGTTGTTGTGCACTTTTTTTGTTAACGATTATTGGGCGAACGGTTGTTAGTCGTTCATTTCCAACGATAATTTTTGCACGTGTGTACGCAGCTTAATGCAATCACTATATCGCACTCCAAGCACATTTTCTAATTGTTTCAAATAAGTTAGTTCATGTCCACTTTTAAGCACCCTTTGCTAAAAGAAATTATGGTATTTTAAATGCAGCTGTAAAAACATAATTCATACTTATCTGGCACCTGTTTTAGAATCTTTGTTCCCCTGCTGTTCTCAACCACCCTAAGTATCCTCACATCCAGCATTTTAGGAATTGCCAGATGCTTGCATTCCCTTCAACATTCAGTGGTTTCTCCTGCCTGCCCCTTGATTACTAGAAGACATTGAAGTGACAAAGATGGATAAACTACAAAATGAGTGGGGGAAGCAAACAGCTCTGACACACCATTAGAATCTACCCATAGTGAAGACATGCACTGTGTTAGTGTACAACCTACCATGTGCCTTACCCTAAGAGCTAGGTTTGGGTAAGTGCTTACGCATGCACTGCCACATAGTAACCTACTGCATGCCTTCAATGTAGGTAGGTGCCTAAGTTTCTCAAAGATGATGTGTGACTTTTAGTTGACTTATGCAGTATAATGTCAAGTGGATCTAAAAATGAAAAATCAAAGCCCTAAAACAGCACAGTAATTATAGAAAAATACAAAATTGCAAGTCCCCATTTGAAAGCAGGAGTCTCTGGTAAAGGCATTTGTACAACCTAATCACTAAAGCTTCATCTAAAATGAAATTGCCTATATTACTAATCATTGCCTTTTTCAAGCAAACACAATCCTACATCAACAGCTCCAGCACAAATCATGAGAAGGAAAAACTCTCTGACAGCACATACTGTTAGGTTATTGTAATTCTCTTACTCTATATCTGCATCAATTGCATTCTTAAAGCAACCTTAAAGAATCAATGACATGTGCACAGTACATTCAGAGGATATCAAGGGACTCAAGCAGGACTATGGAAGAAGGTTCCCCCTTCCAGCACTGTCATGGCTGTGATGATCCTGGTATTCCTGCCAGTTTAGTCTCTTGGTGTTCTTCTAGGTTTGGCACCTTTGTACAGAATCCATCCTAGTCTGTACATTGGGGTGGGCATGTGCATCCCAGTGTACAGCAATAAAAAAGAATTGCTGACAGGCAGGCAAAAGTCAATTTGAGAGAAGAGACTTCATAGCCTTCTCTGTCATAAAAATCTAGCCTGTCAGCAATTTTTGCAAAATGGAGTTTAATTCCTCTTTAATTTAGCTCTTAGGATAACTTTGTTACTTTAGTTTAATTGATATGTCTACCATTCAATTACATTCCTAACAGTTTCCATTATTATTCCACATTACACATATTAATATTCAGAAATATGTTCTGCAACTGGGTAGACAGAGTTCCGTCTGCCTGGTTCACCTAAATGGAACCATACAGATTAGTTGACTGAACACTTATCAGATCTGCTTAGCATTAATTTTTTGAGATGCAGATTGGACATAAAATAGGCATTCAGAAATATCTTTCCCTTCCACCCAATCCATACGCAAGCAGCTGATCAGGCAGAGAAGATAAACCTAGTACACAATGGCCAATTTTTAGCTCTGATCCAATTTTTTGGTCCTTGATCATAAGTGAAGCGATCAGACAAGTTGATATATATTGTTCAAAAATACAGTATACATTTTTATACATTCCAATCACTTTCCAAATGAGCCAATCAGAATGACAGACTATTGTGCACATATGTGCCATGTTCTGTAACTTCTGAACCACTGACAACCAATTGGAAATTTGATCAAACTGGTTAGTTACACACAAAATTAGCTATTGTGTGCTAAGCCTAAACCTGAACATGAGACAATTATCATTAAATTAGATTAAAACAAAATGCATGCAAGGATTACTTTACTCAGTACTCATATAATCAGAAAGTCAGACTGAGATCATATATATATATATATATATATATATATTAGGAGTTATCCTAATGCTTCTGCTTTGTCCATGTTGCTGTTGTATGACCCTTCATTGCTGTGTGCACAGCCAAGGTAAACAGGAAAATCATTGTCTGTGGAATAATCTTTTTTATTTTATTTTCCACTAGGCAATCCAGTTCATTTCTGGTTGAATGCCATGGAAATTCAGTTGCAGCAATAAATGAATCAATACATGAACATGAGTGATGACTCCAAACACCTAACCTTCAATGTGGGTATTTTTCTAATGACATAGGATCCCCAACCAAGTGAACCATAACTGATTTATATGTGAGTTGTAAGAATAAGCACTGCAAATCATAAAAACTGATGTGTTTTCACCATTTTTTTATATTTTGTTGCATCTTTCTGCTTCTGTCCCAGGACTCCTTGGAACTTACTGTCTACTCTATGCACTCTGGTGATGGTTGCAATGCATTTTTCCAGGAAGTTTTGCTTATGGGGACAACAGTAGATCATGTCTGTGCAATGTATCTTCAACATGTAGTATCTGTCAAATACAAGGATCATTATGCAAAAACCACAGCTAGGAGACAAAACATTGCAACTTAAAAGAAGATAGGATCACTATGTGTCATTTTAATGACTGTAAAAAGAATGAAATGACTTTTAAATGACATACAAAAGATACAAAAGGTTACATGATATTCAAGTGATAAGGTTTAAGTCTATTCAAAGCTGAACTACAGGATTAAAAAAAACTTCCCTTGCAGTGGGGCTACCATGCACAACAATTGTGAAATGTTTGGGATTTCTGGAGTAGTGTTTCCCCTCCAGAGGATGCTAGGGGTTCCTTGAGCAATGAGCCGTTATTGCCGCTCAGGTCAGTTACCACTGACACCGATGATCTTTTAAGTTATCTGTAAGGGTGACATTCCTCCCACTGGCCAGCAATGTAAGAGGCATTCTTCCTATTGACTACCACGCTAATTTATTGTGAATTGTAGATATACTACATATAGCAGTGATTCCCTGAAGAACTGAAAGTTAATTCAAGGGCTGATGTTAAAAAGAAACATCGATCTAGAGCAGGGGTCAGCAACCTTTACTATCAAAAGAGCCATTTTGCCTCCTCTTCCACTAAAGAAAAATATTCTAGAGCCGCAAAACATAACACAGTTTATAAACTTTTAAAAGTTTTAATATTTTTTAAATTTTACCTGTTACAACAAGTGTGCATGTGTAGGCCTACTTTGAAATAAATTAAACACTGAACTATTCCCCTAGAAGCCTCCAGCTTCTAACGTATCATCCTGTTACATTAGCTGGAGGCTTCTAACGTAACAGGGTAGATTTTTTTGATGGGCAGAGTTCTTTATGTTCTGACGATGCCTTAGCGATGAAATTTTAAGGGGTGTTAGCCACAGGTGTCCCTCATTTGCAGCTTTAATTTTGTTCACCTGTACCCCCCAATCTTGAGTAATTGGGGTTCAGGTGCTAGAAGCCTCCGGCAATGTGTAACAGGGTAAATTATTTTGATGGGCAGAGTTCTTTATTTTCTGACGATGCCTTAGCGATTCAATTGTAGGTGGTGTTAGCCATAAGTGTCCCCCACTTGCACCTCTATTTTGGTCACCTATACCGCCTCCCCCCCGTTCCAGAGAAATTGGGGTTCAGATGCTAGATGCTTCCAGCAATGTGTAACGGTAGATTTTTTTTGATAGGCAGAGTTTTTATGAATTTTTAGGAGGTGTTAGCCACAGGTGTCCCGTACTTGCACCTCAAATTTTTGTTCACCTGTACCCCCGTTTCCAGATAAATTGGGGTTTAGGTGCTAGAAGCCTCCAACAATGTGTAACAGGGTAGGGGTTTTCTGATGGGTGGAGTTTTTAGGAGGTGTTAGCCACAGGTGTCCCCCACTTGCACCTCTAATTTTGTTCACCTGTACCCCCTTCCTGTTCCAGAGAAATTGGGGTTCAGGTGCCTCCAGCAATGTGTAACGGTAGATTTTTTTTGATGGGCAGAGTTCTTTATGTTCTGATGATAGCCTAACAATTAAATTTTAGGGGGTGTCAGTCACAGGTGTCCCTCACTTGCACCTACATTTTTGGTTTTGTACATCTCCCCATTTCAGAGGAATTGGGGTTCAAAGGAGGGGGATGTCATTGTACACACCCATTTGTACACACCCCATGGTAGATTTATTTCACTGGTAGATTTTTTTCATTAGAACACCGGATAGGGAATCCCCCTCCTCCGCAGTGTCTTGGGAGGAAGGGGATCCCCCATCAGAGATCTCCCCGCGGCAGCCGAAGGGAGCCACAACAAGGAGGCTGAAGAGCCGCAGGTTCCAGACCCCTGGTCTAGAGGGAACATAATAAGGAGATTTACGTACCCTTCACTTGCTAACCCCATGTTCAGTGCGCTCCTGTGTGTCCTCACCTACAATGCATTGTTATTAGTCCTGCATTTGTAGAGATGATGTCAGTGTTTGTGACTACTGCACAGAATGACTTACGTACACACCTCCAATGGTTCTCAGGGCAAATATCGGATGAGAATCAGGAGTGTGTACAGCGCCCGTCATCCATCGTCTGAATGACCGATGGAAGCAAAGGGGGAGAGAACACAGCAGGGTGCGGCTCTGTAGTTCTCCCACTTCCCTCTCCATAGAGAAGAACTGTGCTGTGTCTACAACACTCGTTCATGCATTGTGCAGTCGTTAGTCGTTGGAAAGGATTGTGAACGATCCTTTTCAACGACAAATATTGCACGTGTGTACACAGCCTTAGGTAACAGGCATTAATGGACCAGTCAGTAGTATAGAGGAGAAGGCTGCAGGAACAAAACAGTAAAGGAAGAAAAATTCCTATTTTCATCCCCCAAACCCTAAAAAAACAATTAAACTTTGCAGGAAAGGAACAGCCTATCAGTAAAGGAAAACATTTGTTTTTAGTTTTCTGGAGTTATGCTTTAATGATGACCTATGGGAAACAAGTATTATAATCAGTCAGTGACTTGCCTGAGTGATCCAGGAAACACGGTCCCTGTCAGAATCCTTGTTCTCTCAATTTACCTTTTTACAAAACGCTAGGTGATGTGTATAAATAAGAATAGATATTTCCAGAACAGTAATTTACCATTGTCCACAGATTGTATTTTAATTTAGAGAAATATTCTAATAATATCTAAAACTTTAAATTACTATTAGATTATTTGACTTCTTTATGAAAAGAAAAAATATGGTCAATGGTATATTTACATCATTTACCATTGTCCACATTTTTATTTTTTTATATAAAGAAGGCACATAATCTACATCAGATTTTGGTCTTCAATATCCTGAACACCCTATTGTGCCAGGAGGAATGATTTATTTTATACTGTGCGTATTTATTAGAAACATGATTGGAATAAATTTGGTCTTTACCTAGGGTGATCCTCAACATAATCTTGCTTATTGTGTGAAGTGAAATAAACAGGCTCAGAATCAATGCTAGTGATTGATATTCCTCAAACTACATTGAATAAACAAGAGCATCTAACACAATGTGGTGTTCTAACAGGTATGTATCTATTTTCCTGGTGGTGGTGGTGCTGGGGAAGGGGGGCACACTAGAGGAATCTATAGGGAACCACTTCCATAGTGCTGTATTTATCATTTGATAAACTAGCTATAAATCCCCCCATATACTATGGGCCTGATTTATTAGAGTTCTCCAAGACTGGAGAGGATAGACTATCATGGACGAACCTGGGTAAAAAACCTGGAATAGATTTCTTAAAAATGATTTGCTATTAGTTGGTAGATGTTTTCAATCCTGTGCCTGATCCATTGCAGGTTTGGTGGATCAAAATGTGAACAGTCAGTTGAATACATATTTTCAGGTCCACCATTTGCATGTCCCTTGCAGAGGTTACAACTAAAAAGAAATATGTAATCATAAATTAACAGGAAGACTAAAAAAACAGAAATCAATAGGGTGGATTTTAAGGTATCTTTATATTTAAATCTTGAATATCTATTTATTATCTTTATATTTTGATAGCATTAGGGTAAAAAATTGCAATCACAAATTTGTATTGCTGTTTGTGTACTAAAATCTCCCCTTCTTTGCAGGAATTGAAGGGAGCTCTCCCCAGTTTGAGGCAGACATAACATGATCCTACTTTATAAAAAAAATTAAACAAAAAGGTTTTAGCTATGTATTTATTTTAAAGCAGTCCCATTGCTTGATTTTATGTAAATTTACTGATGATTTCTGATTTTACTGAGGTTTTCATTAAATTCAGACTTGATATAATTTTACCAAATCATAGCCAGTCTGATCAACCTTTTCTTAGTGGTTCTTGAAGATAATGGATTCCATTATAATACAATTCTCCAGTGCAGGATCCTTACCCTTTATCTGAGACCTACAGAGGACAGACCACAGAACCTGGAAACATTTTATGTAGATTTAAAAATATTCTCTTTTTTTATATAACTTTACACAAAAGACGATGACCACATCATTCTTTGTTACTTTTAGTCATTTTTATTAAGATGAATATTTAATATGAAAAAAAATTAAAATACATGACAATTTTAAACACAAAAATGAACATTGCACAGTAGTTCTGAAAAAGAAAAAACGATACACGATGAACAGGATACATCTCAGCTACGTCAGGATTTATTTATAAAGTAGTGAATCTGACATTCCATGGTGGAGAATCTTCCAGGTCCATGTGTTTGAATGGCAAGCATGGTGATTCAGGGGAATGTTTCAGGGAATGTCAGATTTACTGCTTCATAAATAGACCCATCAAAGTTCCAAATAAAAAAGAAAGAAATTGGGGAGAGGGTTAGGATAACTGAAGAAATATTAATTCAATATATTGCCCAATTAAGCAGTTTAGATGACCCTTGTAATCTGAGGACAGATTTACTTGTCTGCAGTCTGTAATCAGAAATAATGATTAACTTTTATTAATAAAAGCTAGGCTTGCATATGTTACGATGTCACCTAATGAAGTGAGTTGGACAGCATTCTAGAATTATATTTACTACTTCCTATTTCTCAGTACAAAAGTATACCAATAAAAAATGTTGTTCTGTTCCTGATTGTGTCTCTACAACCTATACCCACATGGCGCGGTCTCTGGATACCAAGTGCATTATGGCTTCTTTTATATCATTAGAGATGGCAAAGGTGTCAGATGGACCATATTGAGAATCCAAGCTTCAATATAATAATTGTTCCAGCCTCTGTTGCATTCACCTCGCACCCTCTTTCCTGCATAAGTCATTCTATTGAGCCATCACTGGGATGGGTGGCCCTGTTGTCCAATTAACAGACCAGAAGGCTGGAGGGGTCTGCAGGGATCTCCCTCATCCCTCTCCATTGGTTAAACATGAACAATCAAGCCAAGTGTTCATGTTTATAGCAGTGTCAGGAGTGTGTGCAGAAGCCTGATCAAGCCTGCATGGCTGACCACCCTGCAGCGTCTAAGGGGTAGCCTAGCCTAATTTTGTCCAAGAATTTCCTAGGCTCAGGCATAATTAATAAAGTCTATCCGCATTTATTAATCAATGTCTGCCAATGTCATTCAGTCTGTGTCATCATTGCAATCTATGCGTGTCTGTCTTTACTGGCTGAAAAACCACTCTCTCCTCTTGCCTGTTAGTGTCCTTTTAATTAAAACCACAATTCCATTCTAACTTCACAATGACTTATTGCCTTGTAAAGCATTCAGTTAGGTTTGAGCACCACAGGCACCCCTCGCCTTGCAGGCTGATGAGGATCATAAACTGTTGTACCCGTTCATAGCCACAAAAACACTAATGAAGTATGTGTAAAACTGTCACTGCTCCCAGGTATATTTATAACTTCAGCCTTTGGCAAACAAAATGCATACAGAAAGTGGAGCAATATGGGAGAGAGAGAGAGAGAGAGAGAGAGAGAGATAGATAGATAGATAGATAGATAGATAGATAGATAGATAGATAGATAGGCTGACCACTATAGAGATTGTATAATGAAGACTTGGGCTGCATACACACGTGCAATAATTGACGTTGGAAGGATCTTTCACGATCCTTTCCAACGACTAGCACTGCGCGATGCATAATGGAGTGCTGTACATACAGCACCGTTCTGTTCTATGGAGAGGGAAGGGGGAGAACAATGAAGCGGCACCCGCTGCGCTCTCTCCCCCTTCACTTCCATTAGGATCGTTCGTCGTCCATCGTCCGTGGATACACCAAGACGGTCGTTCGGACAATGAACGACGAGCGCTGTACACACCCCAGATTCTCATCTGATATTGGCCCTGAGCCAATTATTGGACGAGAACCATCGCAATTGTGTGCGTAGCCTAACACCTCCTTTTTTTCATGGGGGAACCCCTGGAAATAAATTTTACATTTAAGGGTAATTACTATATCCACAGCTCACAGTATATTAGTTTATTTATCAGGTGCCTTCTAAATTGCTGGCCGGTGGGAAGAAGGCCACCCTTGCAGATACCCAAAAAGATCAATGGTGTCAATAGTAATTGACCTGAGAGATCCAATATGCTCATGGCTCAAGGAACCCCTAGCAACCTCTGGAGGACGTCTAGAGTTCCATGAACCCTGGCTGATAAACACTAGGGTAATAATCCCTCTCTATTTGTCCCCACAACTGCTGCTACTAGTAACAATCACCAAAAAAAAAAACAGAGGTTGGGGTAAATCTTCCAATGGGAAGATATATTCCGGATTACCCCTTACCATGAAATATTAATATAAATATGAATTAACAGGATTTATATAGCGCCAACATATTACGCAGCGCTGTACTTTAAATAGATTGTCTTTCACTTCCTGCGGTGTCCACCAAATGGGATGTAAAATATAAACTGATATAGCTTTCAATCCTTTTCCATTATAACAAAAGAACCACTTGTTTGTAGGTAACAGATAAATAGAAAAAATAAAAAATACAATAGATTGAGTTTATACAATATGCTGTAATGGATTTAAAGTCACTGTGTTTCTTTGAAATATTATTGTAGTAATTGTTCAGACCTCAAACACACTGATGTCAGAATAAGGACTTATAAACGCTGGTCTTTGTTCTTATCAGAATGGCATTTTTTCCTCATAAAAGTCTCTGGGAATGCACAAGCAGCTTGATGCAGCTTAGAAGGCGGCTGAATGCAGGTCAGAGGAAGGTCTCATGCAAGTCGGAGGAAACAGAGAAGTGACTCGAACAGATTTCAAATGCAACTTGAATGTAGGGGACAGAAAACTTCATTTGATGAAAGCAGTCCTGATGTAAGAACGACACAGTTTGCTTTATGTCCTATGGCACTGAAGAAACATTACATGTCAGAATTTTTTAGAACATGCTGTAACACATCCCACGGCTGCACATAGATGTTAATGAAAAGAAGGAAAGCAAGCAGTTCACTGGGTTTTAACAACGCATTGCAGTGTATGGTAATAAGCATTTACAATGCACAGTAGTGCATACACATTTATGTGTGATGTGAACAAGTCATAAAGGAATTTCAAAGATTAAAGTGGAATAAAAAAGCATTTTTATATTGCAGAGAGAGAGAGAGAGTCTCTTTAAGAGACAGTTGAGGTCCCTTCTGCAATAGAACATACTTAAGCTACGTACACACTTCCAATTATTATCGTTGGAAAACGAACGACGAACGATCCTGCACGATATCTACGAACAATCGTATAGCACCGATCCTGCACATAGAGGTAACGACACGATCGTTCGTAGATATTGTACACACAATAGATACGATCGTTTAAGCGATAGAGGAACTATGTGCACGACAGGAAAGTGAACGGACGTTCGTTCATCACGCATGCTCTGAACATGGACGATCAACGAACGACCGTACACACGAACGATGTTCAACGATCGTCGTCCAATCCGATCCGCCGGTCCGGTCGTTCGTTTCCAACGAGTTTCCTCGTTCGTCGGCGTCGTTGGTTACTTTTTTACGAACGATTTTTTGCCCAATCGATCGTTCGTCGTTCGATTGGAACGATACAAATTGGAAGTGTGTACGCACCTTAACCTACATCTTCTTTGTAAAATACAGGGAGCCGTGCATACACAATGTCTGCATCCCTCCTACATACTAGGAATGTAAGAATTTGTATCTTGCCTTGGTCAATCAAGATGGACAAAGATTTAGATCTCAGTAGACAACCAGGTGAAGATGGTGGCACCCATGCCAGAGCAAGAACAGGTAAGTTTATTTTACTAAATATGATCAGACAGGTAACTTTATTTTATTGCAGAATGGACATCGCCTGTCTTTTTCTGATGTTCTCCCATTCGCACTCAACAATTAGCATGCCCATTTTCCCTCCTATGGTTTAGGTGGCCGCCAGTGTTCTCATTATAGCCCTGCATTGTAGAAAATGATATCAGGCCTGTGACTGCTGCATGGAGACCCGAAGAGGAGAAATTTTGAAGGACAGATCCTTCGCATGAAAGGGTGAAGTTGGCAGGGCCAAAAGATGGTACATTTAACCCTTATGTAGTGGGATAGTCAGCATTCACCACGCTCTGTGGTTTGTTCCTCTGATCCATACGTCACTATGGTGTCTGGTGGTAACATAGTGGTCCGAAGATGGAACCACGACATGTGGTAAGGTCACAGGAATCTGACACTTCCTGAAGGGTCAAATACTGAACAGACTTGTGGACACTAAATGCTAAAATGGAATGAAGGTATGAAATGTAAGTATATGAGCTCTTGCATTACAGGAACCTTCTTTATAGATTTTTTGTAACCGGACAAGTGTTAGGTGCAGTAACTCACAGATTGGATTCGATTGGTTGATAAGGGCTGCTAAGTGAATTTGATTGGTTTATTTTTGTTGCTGAGTGGATTTGATTAGTTAATATGGGTTGCTGAATGGATTTAATTAGTTAATATGGGCTACTGAGTGGATTTGATTGGTTGATATGTGTTGCTGAATGGATTTCATTGGTTATTATGGGTTGCAGCACGGAAGTTTATCAGGAGAGAAACATGTAGGGTGCCATTGCTAACTTTTCCTGAATATGCCAGTAACTTTAAACAAGGATGCAGATAAGGATTGCTGACCTTCTCTGGCTTTCCTTATCTGTACCCGTTTCAGTTTCAGAAGTATGTGGGTCAGTTGTTATATTGGAGCAGCCTTACCTCTCAGTAATACCTGTATTTGCTATTATTCACTTGTTTTCTCTCCCTGGCCTAGCAGTGACATTAAGCTGCCAGGCCTCCATGAAGACTGACCATTCCCCTGAGCTCAGGGCTGATAACTGACTAAGAAAAGGTAAAACCAGTAAAACCATTTATTTTCTGGTATGCTGACAGCTAGCAAGTGGGCATTTGTTGCAGGCTTTGTATGTCTCTTATACATGTAATGCATTCTTCTTCCCTGCCTGCCTGCAAGTCTCTTGTCAGTATACACATTCAAGATGGCGGAAGACTTTTAACCTGGAATGAAGAGAAAGATTAGGGCGATGCAGACAGAAAACCCCTCAACCTCTTCTCTCCAATTCCTGTCATGTAATAACAAAATGAAATCTAAATGACCATTTTCCTGACATAAAGCCGTGGTCATGTGACACTCCGATCCTGAGTCGTCTGTCTTTCTTTATTTACAACAGGCCGGAACCTTCGTCATGTGTCCACATAGCTGTCTGTGTGATATGGTGGTCGCCTCCTATCGGCGGCCCAACTTCGGGGGTCCTCTTAGGATCCAGAAAAGAAGACATCAGCAGTGACGTCAATACAAGGGGAGACTGC
Source organism: Pyxicephalus adspersus (assembly GCF_032062135.1). Lineage (NCBI taxonomy): Eukaryota > Metazoa > Chordata > Amphibia > Anura > Pyxicephalidae > Pyxicephalus > Pyxicephalus adspersus. Next base: position 40,312,597 of record NC_092859.1, read on the forward strand.
GAGACACATAGGGGTCCCCGGCACCCGAACAACGGTGCTGTCATGGGCCCTGGCTGGCAGGTTTAGGTCAGTAAATCCTCCACATGGTAAGGAATGTATGAGGGAATTTATTTTTGAGATGGGATTGACTATAGAAGGCCTGACATTGTCTACCATTATGGCTGAGGCCTGGCCAGCAGAAAAGCCCATAGGAAGCCTGGGTGGACTTCATGGCACGGCCCCATTCATACCTGAGACGTTTTCATACGCTCACCATTGTTTTATTGGCAAAAGGTTGGCTGTTTTTTTACCTGGAGCAGTATTGAACCCAGCAATTTTCTTAAGCCAGGTGGGAGGAAATTGTAGGCCGGTGGCAGCCCTGGTATTGTGACCCAGCTCTTCAGTAACCACCCAAAAACAGCCCGGTGGTTACTGAAAAGTGCCAGGTGGTACCCCCAGCTAGAAGGGGCTGGGGAGAACACAGCGGCGGTGCTTGTCATACGGGTGTTGGATATGAACGCCTCATGAAAAGTGTGAATCCACCCTTCATCTATACCAAGACGCACATCAAACGCTCTATGAACATTACATACATGCGCTGTATATCCAGCACCAAAATATCCCTGGAAATGAAAGTCGTTCACAAGACACACATGGCAAAAGAACATTTTAATGCTCAGCTCCACCATTAGCATCACACCGACCCTGTAGATATTTTAGAAACTTGGCGAGGGAGGCGAAAGTCACAAAAATAAGGTCAAGCAGGTGACTGACGCTGAGAGAGGAGACAGGTAACCATACCCACCCCCCACAGATATCAATGGGAAGACGGCAGGTGGCAGGTAGGTTGCAGGTAGGTGGCAGCTCAGCTTTAACTGGTTCAGTGCTGGGTGGTCAGGCAGCCTTGCAGCACGGCACGGGTTAATGTGAATCAGCCTTTGTGAAGGGTTTGCTAACCTCCCCCCTCCTCCGAGTCTCTCCTCCTCCTCCCCCTCTCTCCCTCCCTCTACCCTTCCCAGCCTGAGAACAGCTCTCTGCCTGCACAGGGACCGGGCTGGGGAGGCAGAGGGAGCACGGACAGGCCGGGGATCGGGGGCCCACACCCCAACCACCATGAGTACAACAGGTAAGAGGGGGGGATAAGCCTGGGGATCGCCTTGGATCTCCATGCTGTGCCGATCTGGGTGTATCTGGAGACTGGGATTTTCCATACAGTGCCTGGATGGTCCTGGTGGATCCTGTGCCTGGGATCACACATACATACATACATACATACATGCACACATACATACATGTAAGCACCGATCAGATCGTGTGATGTAGCAGATCCCAGGCACAGGATTGCACACATGCACTGTTGTGGATCTCTGTACAGATGCATGTGCCTGTCTCTGGCTGTCTGACTCTGTAATTATGTGTGTCTACACATTTCACAGCAATCATAGCAATGTCAGCCTAGGATGAGTGGGCACACAGGGGGTCCACGTGTGTCAGCACCCCTGAGGAGGTGTCAGGGGCCATTTGGGTCACATCCAGGGCTATAAAGTTATGGCTGCAGGCTGCATAGATGATCTGTGATGGGGGAATGCCCTGGAGCATTTCTTAGGAGTTGGAGCAGACAAGGCAGCAGGCCTGGAGGTAGAAGGATCATTTATGGGGTGATCATGTGAGTATACTAACATGGTAACTGCCATGGCTGACTTGGATTTTAAAAGTCCAGGGTGCACAAACCTTGGATTCCTTACCTTGCAGGAATGGGAGAAAGCATGCAACTGGTTAAATATTCTGTGCAATGCTCATTTCAGGTCAGTGACAGTCCTGGATCATTTACACTGAACAACCAAGTCAACAATATATTTTGTCCTCACTTTAAGGGCCTGTTGCATTGCTTAATGCTACACATGATTGTTGCATTGGGGCTGCCTAATGCACAAAATGCACTAAATAAGTAGCTTATATTTTTATAAAGCAATGCTAAAATTTGTGGTAATGCTTCAGTGTATGTTGGGGTGCCCTGTAACTCCTGGCCATTGCCATGGTGTTTTTGGGTGCAATGGAGATCAAATTGCACATAAACGCATGTCATCACATGCATACAGATTGGCCATTGTTTAATAATGCGATTCTTCACATCCAGCATGGGCTGAAAAGTTTTCTATCTTTAAAGGCCAGTTGGTGACAGTGGCAGCTCACAGAATCCTGCGTCAGTGCATGTTACAAATGTTGGTATACGCGCACACAGAAAGGTGGGAATCTGGCCTAGAGGAACTCAAGACAGTACAGTCAGCTTCACACTGGGGAACTTGGAGCAAGAATGTTCTTTTGTTCTGTGCATTGTTTGCACAATAAAATGTGTTGGGGATGACAGGGTCATCTTTCTCTGATCAGTTATATGAAGGGAGTTGTTGTGCGGAGTTGGTCCACAATGATGGTTAGTTGTGGGTGGATGTTGCTGGACTGAATCGCACACTGGCTAGTAATCTCTTGAGAAGTACAGCTTTGAGATTTCCCTGCTGGAAACTCCTATTCAAACACTTCCCTGAAGCCTGCTCCTTCCATTAATTTCGGTGTACTTAGGTTTGGATGTAGAAAAGACATGGCAGGTGGGAGGACCTGGGACCTCAGGTGGTGACACCTCACTACTGGAGCTCCTGGGAAATAGAAGGCCGTAGGAGTTACCTAATACTAAAACATCCACTATGAGTGGACGGATACAAGTTCAGGTTTTCTTTTACAACACCTAAACGTATTTAAACCATTCATTTGTGTGACTGCTTTGTATGTTATATGCGTGGTAAGTAGCTTCCAGAAGATGACCAAGGATTTTATTAGGTTGGCAGCCAGCTGCTGGGCGATGAATGCTCAATTTACGAGCATATAATTATTGTTATTATTAATAATGAACAGTGTAGCACCAACATATTACGCAGTGCTGTACATTAAATAGGGCTTGCAGATGAGACAGAGAGTGACACAGGAGAAGGCGACGACCCTGCCCAGAAGAGCTTACAATCTAAGGGGAGGCAGCATACAATATTAACAAATATATATTAACGCTGAGGATTGCTCTGAGCTGGGCTTGGCTGAAATAGGCAAGCCCAACTGTGTGTATGATCATATAAAGAAGTTAGTACATCCCATCAAAATAGTTGATTTTTTTTTTTTGAACAGGCAAACATTAATTCTTAATTCATACAATTGATATGTATTCATTCTCCTAACCTATATGAATAAAAATGCAGACGAAAAAGTAAACTTTGCCTAAAGAGTCTTCAAGAACGCCAAAATGTCATCATAGGATCTATAAGTAACTTTAAGTTTATGTCAAAGTCCATGTACCTCCAATAAAAAAAGAGACTCCACCAATATAAAAGCATTTACTGTGCAACAAGAAGAGCACAACTATTTCTATTTAAGACATGGGTGAAGACTAATGGGCTTTTGTAACAATGAGTTGTAGGCTAATAAAGCTGTTTGGCCACAGTAAAGCTACGTACACACGTCAGATTTTTATCGCCCGATAATCGGCATCGGCCAATTATCGGGCGAAAATCTGCCGTGTGTACAGTCGGTGTCGTCCATCGTCCGGACGACCGACCTGCCGGATCCACGGACGATGGACGACAGCCGATCGTAATGAAAGTGAAGGGGAGAGCGCGCAGCAGGGTGCCGCTCCGTCGCTCTCCCCCTCCCCTCTCCATAGAGCATGAACGGTGCTGTATGTACAGCACCGTTCATGCATCGTGCACTCCCTTGTCGTTGGAAAGGATCGTGAAAGATCCTTTCCAACGACAAAAATTGGCAGTGTGTACGCAGCTTAACTGTAGGCATGTTTGGCACAGAATTCCAGCTGTAGAACATCATACCAACTGTGAATCATGGTTAAGGTGAAATGGATCTTTTGACATTATAATATTTGGAAGCAAACTAGCACATCCACCAAGAAATATAAAATTAAATACATGGAGGATTGTGGTCTGTTTAGGCCCTGATTTGAATCCCAATAAAATGTTGTAGATGAGTTGAAACTGGTAGGTAGGCAGAGTAATCCCCAAATCTCTTGCAACATAAGGAATTGAGTCTGGACGAGTGGTCCAAAACTTCACCAAATCAGTGACTGGTGGACATTTATGAAAAATGGTTACAATAGGTGTTTTCTGCTTATGATGCCAAAACCTGCCACTGAGACCACTTACCTTTTACACAGTACTCCGTTACATCCCTTGGTATTTGTGTTACCAAAATGACTAAAAAAGCGAAGGTCCCTATGGTAAGTATATCCCCAATCTGTAGGCACTGTTTTAATAATAAAAATTGAATGTTTGCCTCTTTACATATGTAGATATGTACATATGAAAGGAGGCAATTTATTTTGGGATTTCTTGCTTCTTATGGTTACAAACTTCAGCTGCAAGGAATCTTTCGTATCTGATACTTCTGGGTGTTTGGAGCTGTGAAGGGCCACAATGATGATGTGGAGAGGTGGTGGAGGAGGTCAGGGGACCCTTAGTTCAGAACCACACTAGGGGAACTCTAGGGACATAATATGGGGGTCTACATGGGGAAGAAACTGGTGATGTAGCAGCTGGGGGGGCAACATGGACATATATTCATAGGATGGGATGGATGCAAGGGAGTCTTTTAACATAAACATCCTATACCATAACTTTTATTCATGTATTTATAAGTCGGCAAGGTTACATTTATTTTCAGATGCCTTTTGTGTAATAATTCTTGGAATAAAATGGTTCAGGCAGGTCAGAAAAAGTCGTTCATTTGGAGTGCTTCTTTTCACAAGTGCTAATCATGTGACCAAGTGCCATTATTTGGTCATGGGGCCTCATTTGAAGAAGATCATCCTATTCCAGGCAGAGTTACTTACTGGAAAGTTTTACCTGATTGACATTTCCCCAAGCCCCTTTGCTACGATCATGTGATCCAATGCTGGCATTTGGCCACGTGACAACATGGTCAAAAACTGGAATTCAAAGATTGCTGGGGAAATTAAAACCTAACAATAAGTTTAATTTATTTTGTTGCTTTTGTTCTTTTAATTATGCAGCAGAAAGTGTTTTGCTATATCTGTAAAATAAGAATTAAAAAAAAAAGTACCTGAAATCTTGTAAAATAATACCTTACTGTTCTTTCTGCCTGTATGGGCTGTTATCCGTTACATTGTTCTTGGTTAGCTCCGAGGACTGGAGACACACAACTCTCTGGTATATACCTTAGGTGGGGGTTGTCTAGTTCCATCTGTTTTTTGTCCCTATAAGAAAGTTTATTTTATAGAATAAATGAAGGGATAATGTTAAAATAAGAGGATCACAGTACCAATCAGGTTGATTATAGGGAGCCTTCTTTATCCATTAGATTTTTAGCCTGATCGATCTTCTATGTGACAATGATGGCAGCTTGATAGAAGAATGTAAAAAGTCTGATATGAGTATTCTTTGCCATGTGTTATCCAGCTGAGGTTTTTAGCTGGTCCCAGTTGTGTGATAATTTGAGGTTCTTTTCTCTAAGTGATAACCTCCTCCCTGGAGAAACTAAAAAGAAAGTTGGAAGAAATATTTGCTTGACTGTCATCAAGTTTATGGCGTCTAATCAGTCATAGGAGTCATTGTCTGAAGAAAAGTCAGTGGTGGTATTTTTCTGTGTGTCTGGAAGTGTTTCATTTATGTGATTCTCTCAGAATAATGAAGGCTTTCTCTGGAAATGGGCACGCACTTACGGACAAAGGGAGAAAAACAGCAAAGTTTGGGGGTGGATTGAAGCAACAGCGGAAATAGTGAAGCTATAAATTGATTGTCTGTATGATAGCTGAAAATCTGCAGTCTTTCATTTTAGAACATTGATGGGTAGATTGCCATTTGTTGGCTAGAATAAGACAGTTTTAAAGACCAACCAGAGTGTCTACTGAAGTCTGGGGCTACCTGTAAACACCCCAATCTTTTTCCATGTCTAATAAAATTAGCAGGATTGAGCTATTGTTCTCTATCTTCTATCCACACCACTGCCTTAAACGCAGGGGCAATGCATACAAATTACATAGCCCGTGGTGCTGTTTGCTGTGACAGGTTCATAGCAGCAGTTTACCATAGTATGTGAGTGTGCCTGGGCTTTTTTTGCCTTCAGCTTTATAGCTATATACCTGCAGTGTGAGATCTTAGGCCAAGCAGGGGCAAAGTCCGGCCCGGGGGCCATCTGTGCCCGTGTTCAGCATTCAACTGGCCCGCAGCCTCTGTCAAAAAAATCAATATTATGCGGCCCGCCAGCACTGTTGACCACAGTAAAAAATACATGTGTACAAAACAGCTATTTTATATTTCATTGTAGCTGATTACCCACCTTGCATTTATTGGCCCGCTACTCGGCGGATATAATTGGCAGGACGGGAGTCCCCATGTGTGCACAGAGAATCCCCTACGTTATAGTGGGCGTGTGCTGTGCCACTCTGATTCTAAGGAGGTTCTCTGCACGGAGCCCGCACTGCCCGTGCACAGGGAATGCGTGAGAGCAGCAGTCTGGGTCTACATTGAGCTGTCAACTTTACATATTTAACATAGTTTTTAAGAGCTTACACTATTTAGAAATCTAACTTCATAAAACAAAAAAAACATTTTCCCACTAGTTTACAGCCAGACAGCCATATGACAATAAAATTGATTTCATTTGGGCTTTAAATGGAACCTGTCTGGTTAAATTTTTTGCAGTATCATTGCTTTTTTGTTTTTTGTTCCCCTCAGTACATGAGTGACTGTTAGAGTCCAAGAAAACTGAAATCATAAAAATATATAAAAGCTTCTCATTCGCATACTCCCTGGGTTTCCACTACTTCCCGTAATTACATTGAAAGCCCAATTCCTCCAACCAGGGGCACATTTATCAACTGTCATATAGGATTATCAGCACTAATTGGCAATGGCTAAAATTGCTTTTTTCATCACATTAAAGCCTCCCAAGAGAGTTCAACCTTCATTACCATGTAACATTGAAATATCATTGGATCTTTACCTGAAAATATTTTTAGTAAGTGTAAAATAAAACCTGTTTGATTTAAACGTTAAAATAAGTGGAATAGGCACTTGGATATGTTTAGACTTAAAAAAAAGTGGAATTAATTAAGCAATTCCTTTTGCTAGAGCCAACATATAACACCACATACGCAGGCATTTTTATCTAGAACAGGAATTTTCATGCTCATTTAGGTTAGAAGTAATGATAGCAATACCAGATGAATACTGGAGCAAAAAAAAAAAAGTACACATGGGATTTAGAACTCCAAGCAGAGGTTGATACACAAAATATAGCATAGCCCTGCCTAGCCTGTGAGGGATCTGATATTTCCTTACAGCAGTTTCACATACGGATATCCCCACCACCCTGTGATTATACAGTGAAAACAGTCCTTGATGTCCTCAGTCCTTTAGACATCGTTCCCAGACTGTCTACGCCCAGAGTGCCCAACAGGTGGATGCCGATCTACTGGTAGATCGCAAAGGCAACGCAAGTAGATCGCAAAGCCCTGCCTTTTAAAATAAACTCCACCGCGCACAGGAGTTAAGAAGTCCAAGTTTTTATTGTTGGTAGATCATTTTGACTCGGTCATTTTAAAAGTAGCTTGCAAGCCGATAAAGTGTGGGCACCCCTGATCTAGGCTATACCACCACCCTTGCGGGATGTTCCCGGTGTGGATACCTACATAAAGTAGTTCAAGGAAGGACAATTATGAACCAACAGTAGGATAGTGGTTGCCCAAGGCTCAATAATTTGCATAGAAGAATCACTATAGCATAAATTCCTGAAAAAACATAATGATGACTATGTGAGTTAGAGGTACATTCCAACTTTCTGTGCATGGGCTTGTAGCTGCATTCCAGTCACAGTGACCATGCTTGACCCTTATTCATTACAGAAATGTGATGCACTAAGGTCAGACCTGGACCGTGGAGCAGTAACAGAATGTGGTTTGGTATGATAAATCATGTTTTATTTTAGATAATGTGGAAAGCTAGGTGTGTGTGTGCATTGTTTTCCTGAGGAAAAGATGGTAGCAGGATTCATCATAGGAAGATAGCAGGCTGGCAGAGGCAATGTGACTTTAAGTATAGTGCCAGATACTAATGGATACACTGGGCCTGGTTTATTAAAGCTCTCCAAGGCTGGAGAGAATACACTTTCATCAGTGAAGCTGGGTGGTCCAGCAAACCTTGATATGGATTTCCTAAAGTCATTTGCTATTAGCAATTGTTTTTAATCCTGGACCAGATCCGTTCCAGGTCTGCTGGATCACCCAGCTTCACTGATGAAAGTGTATTCTCTCCAGGTCTTGTGGAGTTCTGGTCTTGATGAGCCAGAGCTGGTGGTAAATGTAGACCTCCAGAATATTAGGCAGGTGGTCTTATTTTTTTGGTAGATCAATGTAAATATCAACAGTTACTGCTAGGTATCCTTATGCCTAGTTCACAAAAGCAGATCTGCTGCTAATTTTGCTATCGACTGACCAGTCGGATCGATCTCAGTAATACCTTGATCCAAATCTCAAAAGGCGCACATGTGTACGATATTCTGCCCTTCTGATAGTAGGGTGGATTTAGGACGGACCACAGGGCAGATGATGAGATTCCATTGATTATTCCTGCATACATGACCTGTGTAATGTCAATATTCAACCAAATAAAACCCAAAAATCAGATGTTGAATTAATCTCATCATTTTGGGTATCAATAGTAATATTCATATACATTGGTCCTAAGACAGATTTTTAGGGTATGCCGAGTTCTGATTTTAGAACACATCCCGGTTTTGTTACAAGCTGATAGTGTTTCTCCTAGATGCCTTTGTAATGTGTTGTCTGTCAGGACTGCACAAATCCCAGTAGGCTGATAGCCAAGGTGTATAAAAAAAGTGCTTGACTTTTCTGAGCAGTCTAATGCTTGATGTCTCCGAGCAGCTCTTCGTGTTGTCAGCTGAAAAACATGTTCACTGGTCGCTAAAAGAAATCCTTTGGCTCTTAGATGGAATCAACGTCTTTCTGGCTAACTTTAGAAGTACTTATACTTGTTTTGTCTATCCTGCTGAAGAATGTCCTGTTTCTCTTTGCCTGTTCCCTCCTTCATGCTAGAAGTCTATATACATAAAGTGTAAGCAGAATCGTTCAATGTGTTGCTAAAGCTGACCCAGAAGCTCTGCAGCTGTGCTAAGATCAGAACATTCACTTATTCTACCTTTAATCATAGTTTACAGTACAACTAGATTCAGCATTTTTTTTACAGTGCATTGGTGTGGCATTGCATCCTGTCACTTGCTTCTGTCTTTCACCTTGAGAACTACAGAGGGTGGTTCTGGAAACACTTGGCCTGGATTTTAGTGGCTTCAGGGTCATTCAGGAAGTAATGCTTTAATCAATGCTAAAGATTTAGTGAGGAGGCTAGACAACTCAACAGGATGAATGCTAAGATGAACTGAAAAATCGAGACATTCTCTATGTTGGGTATGTTGGCAAGCAAGTTTTTACTATTTTGAAATGCAGCAGAGATACAGACAATAAATAGCTGATGCCAGCTCTACTTTTTTCTTACTCTTCAAAACACTTGTGATCAGGAGAAGAAGTAATATGAAATCTTCCCACAAGTAGCAGAGGCTGTAACTCTTCCTTAATCTGTCCAAAACTGATCACAACACCAGACCATTTTTTTTAATGTGATTGGCTTTGGGGTACTTTGACATTTTTTTTGTTTTAGACGAGATAGGCTAATGTTAAAGCTGCAGGGGGAAAATGACAAAATTACCCTTGTAGTAAGATTCCCCCTGTACTGCAAGGGGTTTACATTCCATTTTTATTTAGAGCACCATTTAAAAGCAGTTTTACCCCCAGGAATTGGCGTTCTCCTCTTCCCTGCATGTCCTCTCCTTCAATGCAGCACTGCTGGTCCATGATGTTTGATTGCCTGGGACCCATGGCAGCCAAAGAGAAGCAGCAGATTTTTCTGGTTGCACAAGAGGAAGAATCAATGGATAAGGTAACTACAACTGCTTTGTAATGTTCCCCTAGACAAAAAAAGAGCATTGTACCTTTGGGGTGCAGGGAAGCCCCACTTCAAGGGTAGTTTGTAAGTTTCCCACATTTCAATTAAAATTTAAATCATTTGTGCTTGTTGGAGTATTTTCTTCATGCTTCCATAATTCTAAAACTTAGGATCTTCCATATCTTTCTACTGTTTTCTATACTTCTAAATTATATTCTATGCGTCTTGGTAGTAGTGGTGAACAATAAGAATTGAGGGGTGACCAGAGTTAAAACTAGGTAAAGGGTCTTGTCCTTTTCTACTCAAGATGAGAACAAAAAGGTTTTCCCTTGATGGTGTACAACCTTTTTTTTTTCTCATCCTGACAAGGACAAGACCCTTTACAAAGTTTTAACTCTGGCCACCACCCCTCAGTTCTTATAAGGTAAATAGATATTTGAAAAATAACCAACTTGCAAGTCTAACTTCTATTTAGTTTCAGGAATTGCATGGGCTATAATGATGCTGTTGTGTTGGAAGAGATAGGGTCATAAGCCCCATTCCTTGCACCATCATCTTCATTTGATATTTATTTCTGGTATATGATTTTTAAACATTTAATAAGCATAAAAGTGTTAGCAGTGGAGAAAAGATTTCCCTCTAGCCAGCGTTACTGACTGAACAAAGTTAAACAAATCTTGCACGTCTTTCTCTCTTGCGCTGATTATGCAAGCCTGACATTTTGGATTGCTTGCTGTCACAAACGAAGCCAACACCTTTTCAGTCTGTTTTAAATAAACCTAATACAGACTTCTTTGTTCCGGGTCTCCGGTGTATTGTTCATCATTGTACAGTGCCGTCGAATATATTTGCTCTGTTTAAATAAAGGATGATAATTTGCGTCTCAGTCAAACGGCACAATGCGCAGTGACAGGCTCGCTCAGTACAGTCCTTCGGAGAATCGAGCAGTGTAGCAATGCACTCTATGAAGTCTAATGCTTTTGCATCCCAGAGGCAATTATGGCATTTAAATCCTTTTCTCTGCAAAGCATTACCGGTCCAGCAATGACGTGACTAACCATTTCTGCAAGCCCTGTGTGTGGATTGCAGAGGCCATTATAAAGAATAATGGACAAGCTGGTCTGTGTTTCCTTTGGGAGTGTGAGGTATCGATGTATTGTCAGCACAGATATCTCAGCCACCAGATGGAAGCGCAAGGTGAAGCGCTTAGGCAGAGCCATACCTTTACTGGCTGGAATGGAATACATTTTGCAGCAGTTATTTGCTGCCTGGGGCACCTGAATTTTAAGCATGGAATGTGCAGAAGCTGGTTCAGTCCAGCTGTAGAATGTCAGGTGTTTTTTTTCTCTTTTTTTGTGTCTTAAGGTGGTTGTTAAACAGATCTGTCATATTGAACAATTGATCAGCATTCGGACAAACCCTTTTAAAAGTAAACATGATCCCTTTAAAAAAACTTTCCTTCAGGTTGGGCAGGCAGGTCTCCATCCTCAGCACCAGTTCACAATAGGTAACCCGATCCAAAACTAGAAGCAGGCACGGAGGAGCAAGCTAGAAGAAAAAGTAGATCGAGTGAACTAATTTGCCATAAGAAGAGACTTTTAAAATATTTGATCAACCAATGTAAAACTCTGATCCTCTCCTTTAGCTGATTTAGGAATTCTCAGGGTTTGATACGTTGGGCATGCGTTGCTTCCAAGCTGCTCCTTCACACTGTTTCTGAAAAGCAAGGATCTGATTGTAGATCCTCGTTAAGAGCAGTCTAATTTGTATGATGTGGAGAAGCTGAGGACTCAACCACAAAAGCAGCAAACTGTAACTTAATTAGTGCACTGTCATGTGTGTATATTGTGCGGTTAAGGATACACTGGGATTAGAGATGACATTGGTTGTGTCTTACATAAGTCAGGTTACTGCCGTACTTCCCTATTGTTGTTCTTACTCACCTTCTTCTATTGACTGTCTTACTTTGTCAAAATCCAAAAAATGTAAAGCATTTCACACTTGTGAGCAGTATATAGATGTAGTGAACAAAAAATGTAAACACATTCTTTGGCAAATAGTGCAACATTCAAGGAATTCTTCTTTTTTATATATATACTGTGTATAGGAATGTTTGGGTTAAATGACAGACAGCACAAATGGCCAATCAGGCTCTCCAGCAGTGCACATGTGCTGACAAAAAGAGCGATGACTTTATCAGTGTGTGATTTCTTCTTTATTGTCAAATATATATGCAGGCTGGGGGGTGTTTTTGATGCCTGTTCTGTTTTGTCCAAGTTGTAGTGCAGCATAAAGTCAAAAGTCTGACTGTTCTGTATGTCACAAGTACCTGGATCACAAAACTGGCTGCACATAATTACAAAGCATTTGTTGGGATAAATCAGCCCAGTACATTTTTGTTGTTTGTTTAGCAGCTTTCATGGAGATCTCTTTTTATTAATATTATTTTTTATAGTTTTTTAACTGGCTGTTTTAATCCATATGTTGCAAATTAGATGTTTGTTACCAGGGTGTTGATTCTTCAGAATAGGAGCAATTAAAATTAGTTATGCAGCACTTTGCTTTTGAAATATAAGATTTTTTAAATGAAATCATAATGTTTCTGTACATGCAATACAACCATTAGTGGTTTGTTGTGTAATTGAATTTCATGCAGCAGTGATTCAGCATGAGCTCTGTATGTGGCACACAGCCACTAAATGAAGCACCTACAAATCTATTTAAAATGAACAAATAAAAATGACAGTGTTGTAAAGTAATATATGCAATCATGGCAAAAAGGAGCTACCCAAAATATCTTGTAGTTTCCATTTATGTTAATATACCGAGATGATAAAATGACACCGAATGTCCTAGAGCCCTTTCTGGCTGCCCTTTACATGTGCAGAAAGAGGAAATTGCAAAGTGTGGGTCACCAGCCCTTGGTTACAGGTCACTGGCACTCGCTGTTAGATCATGTTATCACTGATAGCATTGTAAATGTTAATCTGGGTTGCTTGTCTCATAGCTTCTGACTGTGGATGGAGGTGAGAATTAATTGCGGCCTTACGTCTGGAAATTATTGTAGTTTCAAATTGCAGATATAAGCAATTGACGTCTGTGAAAATTGCTGGTAAATCATGGTGCACGCCAGCAATAACGTCTTAAATTCTTTTTTGTGCCATGTCAAGTGATGCAGAATAGATGACTACACATCGTTAAGGGTAGAATATTTGCCTCCAACTGCTGCAATGTGCCATGGTAGTTGGTACATCTACTTTTACTAGTTAAAGGGATCCAGAAACTTCAACCTAAAAAGTTGCCAAAAGTTTTTAGGTGGACATACTCTGTGAAGACCAATGCAACAAAAAATATCAAAATATATCAATCAATGCCGATGCTTTTCAGGAGTTCTCTCAATTGAGTTTAGGAGTGCATTGTATTGAGTTCCTCTTCAATATATTCCTTTTTAAGATCCTAACCATTGTCTGTTGTACATGTATGAGGCGGATGTTTGTTTTGCTGCTTGCTGGTAGGGTTATCACCTGTCTGAGACTCTCAGTGGGAAATTAGCAAAGCCTTTTGTATGAGCTTTCTTCCAGACATCTCCCCCTGGGAGAGTGGTAATTTTTCCAGGTACCTAGAGAGATGGGCCGATGCTGGTAAACACCGCCTCTACAAATATGATATTCCCCAGTGATTTGCAGACCCAGAGTCAAAATCTCACAGCTTATGTAGAAGACCACATTGACACTTTGCGTGTTGTATACGAATAGCCCAGAGTTTCTATATTCTGCAAGCTGTTTATTAATGCCACATGCTTTGAAAGCAATCCACTTACTAGCATACAAGAATACTATCCTCCTCTGGTAAATTTGCAAATGTTTTATAGAATACCAGTTACTTGTCAGTTTAGCAGTATATGTGAGGTTTTACAACCCAAGTTCTGACATGATGATGGATCAGAACACTGGTTTGTTTAGATATCATTGTTAGAGATTGCCTTTCTAGGATTGTCATGCATTGCTGTGTGATTCTATTACCATTTACTTTCAAGCAGAACTGTAATGTTGTCGAGGAAGTATGCATAGCATAGACTTGGAGCTTATTGGGCCTTTCGGAAATAACTTCAAGGAGCTAACGTGTTGCAGTAATGTCAGTGTGAGCCTAGCCTAAAGGCCAATCAACTAGTGCTTTAAGAAAAAGGAATGTTTGTTATGGTGGGTGTAGGTACATGTTTTCTGCAGCCTGCAGCTGAATGAAGCAGAGAGGGACAGCAGGGAAGGTAAGAAACAAAGTGACTGTGGCTTTGCCTCTTGTGGAAGAAATGTGTCATTTCAAATTAAGCTGGCCAAAGAGATCTGCCTTGTTTCTGGTTGTAGTAGGATGCAAACAGTACCATTGTTTAAAGTTTCTTTCTTTTCTTCTGTAGTGGCCTTAAATATTTATGGCGATGCTCAGTAGTGGAATGGTGTAAGAACTATTGAAAGTTTTTATTGAAGTAGTCTATGGAGTAGCAAAGTGTAATGTACCTGTATGTTGTTTCATTATGTTTATGTAGATTTTCTCCCACAATCTAAACACCATCATAGAGACAAAGTCCTAGTCATCACTCAGCCACCATTCGGCACTAAAATAGTTTTTGTTATAGTTTATGTAGTTTAAGGTAATTGACAAAAGGATCTTGGACAAAAAACAAAGTCATTATTATGACCTGTATATAGTTGCATAGCTTGTTTAGCTTTTTCTCAAAGTAGTTTTGTGCTTGCTGCAGATAAAGAAACCAGCCTGCCTATTGATGAGGCTTGCCGTATGATTTAATCCATTGGTATCAGCACAGGCACCAACAACTTTCTGAATCCCATATTGGATTCACCTTTCATGCAGGCGGTGTTGTAGTTACAAGATATATAGCTCTTCAAAACTGGCATAGAATTCGAAACTGTTGGACATACATGCACCATGTTAAGGCTACTCTTGCACCAGACTGTCCTCGGTACAGAATCTAATGGCTGGCTTGGGCTTTCCTACAGTGTTTCCCGAAAAAAAGTCCTATCCCGTAAATAAAACCCCAGCATGCTAATCATGCAAGGGGGAAATATAAGGCCTACCCCGAAAGTAAGCCGTATGTGCTTCTTCGGAGAGTGCGGTCACGTGGTATGCAGAGGGATACCAAGAGGGCAGAGAGAGCAGAGAGAGAGAAGGAGATTTTAAAAGCCCTGGAGCAAGGGGTCAAGAAATCTCATGGTGGTTTTAACCTACTCTGGTGTGACACTACAACATTATTGGGAGGTTGGTGGACTCTCTTTTCAAAGTGTCGTTGCTAGTATTTCATTCATTAGCAGCAATGCATATTTATTGATTTTTTTTTTTTGCTTTTATTTATATTGATCACTATTCTGTGTCTGCATGTTACCCTATGTATCATGTAATTGTCAGAACATTTTCTTGTTATGTTGCACTTGTTTGCTTATGAAGCTGTGTTTTTTTATTAATCATTTTTGTCCATTCTTAGTCATGACTTCTTGGTAGGAGCAAGAAATATCTACCTTCTTGGTAGGAGCAAGAAATATCTCCTTTTGGTTGTCACCGACCACTAATTTTACGGACTCCATAGCACGCATGCGCGGGAGTCATGTGTTACTCAAAGGGGAAGACGCTTCCCCCAGAGTGATGTCATGATGCCAGAACCCGGCTACTGGTGGGCAGGTGGTGTCCAGAGAGGAGTCCTTCTCTTGTCCCCGCTGGCCAAAGTCGCGGACCACCGGTTGGCGACTGCTGCCATTGAAGATTTACCTTGGTAGGGGATTGCAGTTTTGTAGCCCAAAGCCAAAAATGTTTCATAGATTAAGTCAGTGGAAGTAAACTACTACACAAAAAAAGAATGTACTGGGGCCTCTCGCCAAACATAAGAAGGAACATTTACCAATTCCTTATTTCCAGGGTAGCCAGCACTTCCCCTTTTCTGGGTTTGTGGACTGGGCCTGGACGTCCTTGTGTATATTGCAGGACTGCTGGTCCTGATTTGTATGTGATCACATTGGACTAGACTTAGTCTAGAGTCTTAGAAGAGTATTTAACCCGTGTTTGGAGCTTTGCATGCCTTCATATAGAAATTGCATTCTTGCCTTCGGTGCCTAGATTGGTAATAACATGGATAATGTTAATATTAGACATATTCCTCTTAGTAGCTGTAACTTGACAGTAGCTTAAAAGGGTTTTCACACCTTTTGATGTAGTGGGAGTTGTGTGAAACATCTCTCTCAGGAATAGAACATAAGGGGAGTTATTTACCTTCTCTAAAAACACCTTTGCCTTTTCGCTAAAACCTGAATAACCCTTTAGCCTTGAGCCACAGAATTTTGGTACCTGCTTGTGTCATTTGGGGTCCGGGAGGCTCTTTAAAGTGTAACCAAAAAACAAAAGTTTAATTTATTACAGTTTACTAGTCTTTAGATATAGTGAGTCTATCAGTCGTTTACTTTTTTACATGGAGATTCTGCCAGTACAACACTTCCAGACCTCAGAATTAGCTGAATCTTACAGATAAGAGTGGAGAAAAGGAAATGATCAGCTCACAAGATCAATGGGTGCTTTCTGCACTCATCCAACAGAACACATTCAATAGTATATTTGGGTATATAGATCAAAGTGGACTAAATAAGAGAACTTTTTTGGGGGGTTGCTTATACGTAAAGGAGGCTGTATTAGTCATATCACTATGATCTGATCTTTACAGATGGAACCTAGTAGAAAGTGAGATGAAATCTCTTTAAGGTAATGGGGAAAAAACTAGATTCCCAGTTGTATGAAAATTAAATGCAAATGTATTGACAAATTTGAAAATTGTGCATTCATGCATATTTGCAAATCTGCCTTCCTGCCTAGTCTGTTTATTATCATTAGTGAGGTGATGAGGGCTGTGATGTAGTCATTCATTTTTGTAAAAACTAGGTCAGTAATAGGACACTTGGGGACTACTGTCCCACAATATCTCTTCCTGTTGGTTACATGTTTTTAAATTTGCAGAGGACAGGACTAGGAGAAGTCACATACCTTCTGTACAGTGATGGTCTCTGTGTCTTATATAAATATAGGGGCGTAATGACTAATAGGAAGCATGGAAAGCCTATGACCTGTGAGTTAAGAGTTAAAGCCAAGAAGTCATGAACAACCACAGGTCTTGCAAAGCAGCTGGAAGATCCTTTAGAAGAGCCCCTCAAAGACATTTCTGGGCGACTTCTGACAGACAGTTTTTCTGGCCACTCCAACCTCTGGGCTGGTACTTAAGAACCAACATGTCAACATTTAACAACTCACTACTTACTCACACCATTCATTCCCATGGGGGCCATAGGTGAGATACTACATGTAGTAACTTGGAAGAGATTGAAACGCGGCTTCACTGTCCATCTAGACTTTATTACAAAAACGTGGCAAGCTCTGTTTTCTAAAAGCTGAAAACTTTTATAGTTCCTTGTTTATAAAATGAAGGATCAGATATTGTATGGTGGCAATCTCGGCATTGTCATACAATATGTGACAATCAAAAACCTGGTAGTATATGAATTTAACTGGCGATCATTCATAAAAGTGACAATTAATATTATTTGAATAAAAAGGGCAATATTATAATTGCTAATATTTCTGCAGAGCATAGTTTCGGGTGCATGTAAATTTCAGTATGCTTGCATTAATATAAATAGAGCTACGATAACCAGAATATATGATTTGAGCTGCTGAAACTTTAGTCCTCCCTTTCTCATGCCAGGTATTAGGCGGGCTCACATCCCATCCATGGCTCTCTGGTCCATTTAGATGTGCCCTCCTAAACCAGTTTTTGCAACAGTTGAGTGCACTTTACATGGAAATAATAGCATTATTAACATTGCCCCTTTCATTCAAATAATAATTGTCACTTTTATGAATGATCAGCAGTTCAATACAAATACTACCAAGTTTCTGATGTTTCAAAAATTGTATGAAAATCATCATGCTGAATATATCATTTAAAATCACATGCACAGGTGTTAACGAGCCCTACTTGTATGGCCAGTTTTTCTTTCCTCATCGCGGTGTCGGCAGTATGTGAAGAAATTTCCAGTGAACACAAGACGAAGCAGATGAAGTGAGTCAGTGCGGCTTGTCATTACATCAGCACCCCATGTGTATGAGCTCAGAAAGCTGGTGATGCTGGGAGTAATACCACAAGGGAATATCAGTCACCGTGTGGCCAGGAGGAGGGGATTGGTATCTCAGCCCAAGTGCGGCAATCATTACTGACCAGCAGGAGAGGCAGTAAATACAACATGTACACCACAGATTAGCAGTGAGGGGCGAGTGCGCTGACTGGGGAGGGAGAGATTTCTTTTTTTTCAGTTCCTGATAAAGAATGTTGTGTGTGTGGGCTGAGATCTATCCTAATCTTCCATGTTTCACTAAGTGGAATTTATAGGAAGTACAGTCCGCACAATAATAAATCAAAAGCGTGTGTTCAGGTACTGTTGCATGTGTACACCATTATTAGAACATGCTCTTTTAATGTAACATAGAGATGAAAAACAGGTTTTTAGCAATTGCAGTTTACAGTGCTCTCCATAAAAATATCATCATCTGCTTTTCTTCCTCATAGCACATCACCATCTTTTTCCAGGCATTATCCAGGGTCAGCGTTTACTTCCTCAACTGAGATGCTGGATCAGAGGTTGGACATACAAATCCAGGGACCTGTGAAGTTCTCAAATCCCTGATGTAACTGCAGCATCTCACCTTTTGACTTAGTACAGTGTTTAGTCTGAACCCTGTGGAGAGGAGACTGAAGAAGTAGTTTCTTCTGCTTGCAGCAGAGTGATGACATGATCCTAGCCTAGGCAAAGTCACCAAAGTGCAGCTGAAGGACTTCTTTTTAATGGCAATGTGCAGAGATTTTTTTTATGTTGCTGTAGCTTGTTACATTAGGAACGAGATCATGCGTTACTGAAACACAAACCCTATTTAGGACGAATAGACATTTAAGTCTTTTCTATTTCAAGGCTCAGACACCTCTATTCAAAGAAATAGTACTACATGGTCCATTCTCTAATTGATAAATCTGTTTTGGTCTGGAGTCCCCATTACTTCTATTAGTACAGGTAAACAATACATGTGATTTGACCTAAAGGAAACGTTGAAGCTTTGCAGCTAAACACTTCCTGAATGTAATGGCAGCATGGAACTGGCATGTCTATAATGGCCATGTGGGTTCCCCTGGAGCATGGCACAAATGCAACCAGAGATTCTACACAATACATTTCTTTATCACTGTTTCTGATGCCATAATTGCAGATGGATTGATTTCATAGGTAAAAAGGTTCCTAAATATATAATTCAACATAGAACTTTCTAGTACTTAGCCATAAAGAAGGACAAGGTTGTCTTCTTTTCTCTATTACACTGTTGATGCCCCTTTCTTCTATGTTGTACCATCCCTGGGATTAAAATATTCCTAGTACTGCTACCTTGTGCTGAGGTCATGAGTGAAATTACCACCAAAGACTTGTCTCTGCAGTGGGTATGATCTCCCCATGTTTATGGTGGGTTTTTTCCCAAGTTCCTCTGGGACCCTCTGTTTCCCAGTTCTGTATGGTGATCCACAAGAGGCCTTTACCATGGAAGATTTGGGTATCTTTATAAGTTGTTTCTAACAGGACTCCATCACTTTGCCTACACATACTCCCATATCCGGCTTCATCTTAGCTGCTACAGAATACCCAATGCTACCCAGTATTGCGAGGAATAAAACCTGCTTCTACTAAGTTGTGCATCTTCCACTTTAAACAAAACCCTACCATGTCAGAGCTTTGGTTTGCCAAAACAAACCGCTTCAGCTAATGGACTTGGCAGGTATGATCAAATTTTCGATTCACCAAATTTCACATATATTTGTTCTGCAGAATATTGTGTAACTCTTCAATCTCTGCGCCATCTCAATTTTTACATTGATTTTCCGCAGTTTACACACACAATCAGACCAATAGAAGAATAAGCTGCTTCCCCTGGTTTTTGAAGCCCTTTGCTTATCACTTGTCCTGGTGTGTTTTAGTTGATGAAAACAAGCTGGAAGCCCTTTCTTCTTAGTAGAACTCAATGAGAGCAGAGGGCAATACGCTTTCTTCTGTGCAGCCAGTGGCAGCAACATATCTGTCTGGTGTTCTGGTTCTTCAGTGCCATATGAGAGAAACAAAGACAGAATTATCTGTTCATGTTTACAGACAAAAGCCTGAATTCACAAGTATAATGAATTTTTTGTATCCATGTGTCTGTTTAAATCCCAGTAAACTCAGCTGAAAATAGTCTTGTTTTGAAGAAAAGGCTCCTGATCCTGGTGTTAACTTTGTGAATTGTGCTTAGGGTCTCTATGTATGTTGTGGTTCTATCAAGATACAAATAATGCCATGTAGTGGCAATACAAGCAGTGCAAGTACATAAGTGTAACTCAGTATCAGATGCTTGCATACAGTGAAGCTTAAAGTGTGGGAGAAAGTCGAAGCACATAGAACCAATCAGTTCATGAAGCAATCTGATTGGCCTTTCTCTGTGTCACTCTGCTTACTCCTCTAATCTCCTAGATTGTAAATTCTTCAGGACAAAGTCCTCTCCTCCTTCTGTGTCACTTTCTGTATCTGTCTATCATTTGCAACCCCTATTTAATGTACAGTGCTGTGTAATATGTTTGCGCTACATAAATCCTGTTTAATAATAATAATAATATTAATTTCCGGTCACAGCTTAGGGGGACTATGATGGCCTGGGGTAAATGAATGTATTTTAATGGGAGTATCATTTAACCTGGACGCTCAAACAGCTCAGTAAACTATAAAGTGGAACTAAAGTCCCACTTTACAAACTGAAGAATCAGGCAGGCGGTTATTGCAGCAAGGGACAGATGAGGTGCCTTCTGCAATACCCTGTCTTGCCTGCTTGATTACATCAGGTTATATTTTAAAAAGTTGAGCTACGCATGCCTTAAGATACGATTTGGAGCAAACACTGCATTTTGTTGTTTGATCTTTTAATGGACTCTTTATTTTTTTCTTTTCTAGTAAACACTGTAGTATACTATATAAACCAGTGGTCCCCAACCTTTTGGAGCTCGCGGACTACTAAATGCATGAACTCCAGACCGCGCATGCGGAAGAAACTTCCCCTCATAGTGACATCATGATGCCAGCACCTGCCCACTCTCCCAAGGCAGGTATGAGCCTGTGATGGAAGAGTGGGCAGGTTGTGTCCCCCCACCGCCCTGAGCCTGTGATGCATACGGGAGATGTGATCCATGGCCCACTAGTGGGAGGCAGACCAGGGGTTGGGTACCCCTGATATAAACCACCCCTAAATTCAGTTCAATAAATCTTTCCTCCATGACCCCAAGTAATTTACCGTAGCTTTGTGAATTGATCGCAGAGTCTCTATAGTATGGTTCCATTAGGCATGATTGGTTTGCAGTCTGTTCCTATACGCTCCACCCTATGTTTCCCAGACAATATCAGCTCTATAGGCTTGGATGTGCATTTTCCTGATTTCCAAGTTCACACACAGTTCACACATTTAATGGAGCTGACTTAATTGACAGGGAACACAGATCCTACTGTATGTATGCTACATCCCAGCCTCAGCATTCTCTGCTGCTATACTTTCCAGACATTGCAGACACCCAGCTGTGTGTCTTCTTTATGATAAGACATGCAAAGAGGAGGGGAAAAAAATCTCATCTTCAGGTTGCCTGCTGTGTGATAACAAAAATAATCAGCTTTAGGCATTGTTACTTCTCCGTCTCCCATCCATCCAGCCTGGAACTAATTGCTCTAGGATGCGCTGCTGGATCTGACGGCTTAAAATGCGGGAAATCTCTCTAAATATCTTCTGCTAGCAGTAAAATAACAAACATGGGTAAAGTCATTTGTTAGATTGCAATATGTGGAAGTTAATAGAAGACTCCAGGTGTATACAGGGGGAAAATAAATTCTGTTAAAGGTACATTTAAGTCAGGCTCAAATCTTTAGCACCGCAGTGCATTGAATAAATAGGTTGAATAAACGGTACATGTCTATGGGTTACAACTAAAAGACAAAAATTAAATAAAAACCTAATCCCACAAATTACACAAAAATTATGTTTTAAAGAATGGTCTGATTTGGTGCAGGTTGGAAAAATTCCTTCTTGGTTCCCAAAGTCAATCAATGTTCTATAGTGGTATTACCTATAATTATTAATAGTGAGGTTAGGTAGAACCTAAGTTTTGCTTTAGCTTTTCATGATCAGGCCTGTCAATATTTCAGAAAATGGAAAGTCAGTGACCCTTCTTTTATAATTCCTCCTACCTGCCTGATCACTCCGGGTATGTGTGCATGAGCTTTATTGTGGGAGAGGAAGAAACAGAACTTTGGGCCAATCGGTTCATGAAGCAGAACCACAAAGAGATGAGTCACTGTGATGCTTCCCCTTCACTGATCAGGTACAGGTTTGGGGTGGGCTCATGAAAACCTGGGTTCAATGGAAGTAAGTTAATAAATTACCCATTATTGAAACTGGAAAACTGAGCACATCTTTCACCCTCAAATTTTCCATTGTTTTGCCATTTTTTTTTTCATGGCATGTTTATACTGTCTCCAGATTCTTCTTGTGACTCCATATAAGACAGTAAAAGCCCGTAGTTACTTTTTTCTAGATTTGTTACTAAGGGGTTAATATCATGGTTTCTTGCCTCCTATGTGCTCATACAAGGCAGACATATAAATTGTGAGAGCGTGCACAATGGCGGTTATTGTTAATCGGTCTGGCAGATATTACTTTACATGAATCTTAGAAAGTGATGACTAGGGGATAGTTTTCACAGTAAAGTGTGAAACTAAAAGAGAAAGAAGAATAAATGGAGACTGTCCATGCCGGACCTAATTTGTAAGGGTTAGAACATTTTTTTTTTAAGTTAGACTCCAATTTGTGTTGCATAGCCAAGCATTAGCTGAAATGTTTTCAGCCTTTTTCAATTCAGTCTTAGCAAATTACAAACAAATGCATCTGAAAAATGATTTTTGTGTGTGCACATGGATATAGACATGTACAGTAGATAGCTGGGATTTCCTGTAGCTGTTGGGTTCGTAGATGTTCCTTTCACCCATGGTCCTGCCCTTTGGTCCATGAGGCCCCCATCACCTTACAGAATCAATGCTGAGGAGTGAAAGGACCGGCCCCAACTATTACAATAAAGATGAGACTTCCCAATACGTGCATGTTAGCCCATATTTCTGCAGGTCTTTGTGTGTAAAGGAGTGTTACTTTTGGAACTGAAGATAGCTGTGGTTTCCCCTAGCTGTGCACCTAATTGTACTGATTTTAGATCAGTCGTATCTGTTTAGCATGGTATGCCTATCGCCTACTTGATAATGATCCCTCGATCATGTACTGATGTACCCGGAATAATTATCTGTATTCCTCCTCAGTATGTAATTTTGTATAGAGCTGATTCTTTTTTTCTTTTCTTTTTTTTTTTACCTGTACTATTGTAATTTTTTTTTGTATAAACCTAATCTCCTCAAAAAAAAATAAAAATACATATGTATATTGATGCAGCCATACTTTGTTACAGTGGGTGCTCTTTTCCTTTTAGCAGATGTTTGGCAGGGAAATTAACCGATTGCAGTAGCTTGTGGCATCCATCGTACGAGCTGAGAACTGAACTTCCCGTTTTCTTTCTCTGGAGACCATTTTAATCTATTCCTTTGGAGAATCCACTGAGAGCTGCTGTCACCTGATACCTAGTTGAATTTCCATAGTTTACATCAGTGTCATGAGGTCAGGAAGTATTAGAAAGCTCAGCAGGGAAAGATCCAAACATTTCTTTTTCTACCTATTCCCAAATGTAAGTGTAAAAGTTATGGATGGGCACCTTTGGTATACCTAGCCCAGCTGTATACTGGCAGATCACACAAGTATGGCAATCCTAAAATGAGTCATGTGACTGGAGCACACATATAGAGGCCTAATCGGCTGAATTCTCAGATCTACTGCAGATCTCTTTGTTGGTTTGCTACTATTTTCTATTCTGTTTGTTAGCAAAGCTTTGACAGCAGATTTTATTTTACATGGCATGTTAATAAAACAGCCTACTTTTTGCATTTGAAATTTTTGTCATTTGATTTGAATGTTTAAACATCTGAGTCTTCATCACTGAAAATCTTAAAAACAAAAGATAATAAAGTCTAATTTTTTTAGAAGTTTGTCCACATTATAATTGATTAGTACACAAGAAAAAGAAATGTATTCATTTGCATACATTGCAAAGTTACCATTGCCCCAAAGTATCTAGTGGTTTATTTTAATGGCTAAGGCATGGGTCATCAAACTTTTTTTGGCACTAGGCCATTTCAGGGGTGGGCAGGAGCACACCAGGCCAGACTCTCTCTCTCAAGTCCTGCCCTAATGGCTCCGCCCCCCACCAGAATCCGGCTCCAGTAGTTTGTTTCGGCCGCGGGTTGCCAGCCGGCATTAGGCCGGATCGGCCGGGGGGCGTTTAGGCGGAACAAACTGCCGGAGTTTGCCGACATCTGGGCTAGGGCTGTACACACGTCAGATGATTCTCGGCTGATTCTCTCTCTATCAGAT
Source organism: Pyxicephalus adspersus (assembly GCF_032062135.1). Classification (NCBI taxonomy): domain Eukaryota; kingdom Metazoa; phylum Chordata; class Amphibia; order Anura; family Pyxicephalidae; genus Pyxicephalus; species Pyxicephalus adspersus. The sequence goes on from NC_092859.1 coordinate 40,337,223, forward strand.
GAGAATCTGGCTTGTACGGCGTTCGACACCCGGATGACTTTCCTGGCGGATCCACGGACGAGGAAGGATCGTAAATAAAGTGAAAGGGAGAGAATGCAGCGGGGTGCCACTCAATCGTTCTCCCCATCCCCTCTCTATAGAGCAGAACGGTGCTGTATGTACAGCGCTCGTTCATGCATCGTGCAGTCGTTTGTTGTTGGAAAGGATTGTGAAAGATTCTACAGTTGTCAGTGTCATGACTATAAATGCCGGTAGCTTGCCAATCAGTACCTGGCTACACTAAACTCATTCCTCTCATTTATTCAGTTGGCGCTATAAATTCGGGCTTGAGTTGTTGAGCTCTGCAAACAGTCATTATTTAGCAGAATAGTCGGTGTGCAGCCTGAAAACGTGAACAGGAGCCTAGAGCAACACCTGGCTGCATATTCAAACATTTATGTTCAAGTTTTTCCTATTTGTTTTTTATCTTGGAATTAAGTAACAGAAACAAGTAAAATACCAGCACCAGCTCATAGAAACAGAATTAGGTCCCGCCATCTCTATTTTTGTTCAGCTAAGGGAATATTTTATTCCTTTTGCTCAGCCTAGTGTAGAGTGGATGACATAGATATGAAATATTTATTCTTGTAGCACAGGTGTGTTTAAAGACATTCTTTGCTGTCTGAGTAGAGTGTCGTACCATGACCCGCTTCTGTCTCATGTGTAAATTGTTTTATGACAGCGATTGTTGGCATTGCCATGTTGCCCAGGGAAAAGCAGAGGCAAATTACCAAAGTCACCTCTCCTGTCTACTACAATGTGCTGGGGATTCTGTAATGTCCCTGACAATCACCTTTTGATAATATATTCATAGCGTCAGTCAATATTCAACCTATTCCCATAATGTTTTAGGAGGTTCACGGGTACAAAAAGAGGAAATAATGAAACAAGTGAACAAAGGATGGTATTTTATTAAAGAATGAATGTGTTTGTGTTGTCTCCATGGCAGCTGAAATTTTAAATCAGAAGCACAAGTATCTGCATTGGCTACCTTAATGTGAGAAAGATAAAATTACATCAAATCCTGAGAGTATATGTCACCATCACACCTTTGTTTTATTGAGGCATAAAGCATATAACAAAAGGGGTGCAACACTACTTCTTCCTCATTTTCTTCCTAGTTGCTGTAGGTTGGGGTGCCATTTATTTTAAATTTTGTCTTTACCCTGAAAATCTACCCAACGTCACACAACTTGCATAGCATTTTTGTGGTTGTAGTGTTGTAAAATCTGGTGCATACCCATTAAGATATACATTCTAATGTGTTGGTGACCTTCAGGGTGAATAGACTGCCTGACAGCAGGCAACTTGGTGCTTCAAAAAGGCATTACAGCAACCCATAACAGTAACTGGCCCTTAAGGTAAATTGGCTCACAAGAGAATGGTTGCAGTGCATTAAGGAATTTCATGGTGACAGGTTTGCTTTAATGAAGCTTGTCCAATATACCATTATTACTCCATACTGTACGAGATGGAAGTCAGCTGTCTGTAGGAGAATATAATTCTTGATATTAATGTCTTTCTCCCTACATCCTTAGTTCTGTGAATTGCATTTTTTTCTTCTGTCATGTACCACCTCCCCCACATATGGACCCATTACTGGTCTTAGCATTGTGAGCACTGGCAGGGATATGTGTGGGATTGTGTTAGGGTAGCTCAGCACAGTAGGATGGGATTAGGGTGCAGTTTGAGAGCCGTGTTTGCAGAATGCTAATGCTGTAAGTGGAGTAGCTGAAAGCTGCAGGGCAGCATTTGGGTGCCCTTGGAAAGCGCATTAGTCGTGTCGGATCCTGCAGATCTGGGAAGAATAAAAGGTAGTCTGTTAAAAAAAGCTTTGGGGAAACTTGAAGTCAGTCTGACCGCTCGCTTGGCAGTAGAAGATTAGATCGCTGAGGAGCACCTGTCAAGGTGTTGAGGCATAGCAAGGAGCTGGCTTCTCCCCAGAGGGAGTGTGACCTAGATAGCAGCATTCTATCTGCTTGTCACTGGGCAGGTTTGATTCATGTGGAGCACTGGGAGGCAGACAGGAGAAAAATGTTTTGGGAGTTGAGAATGCAAATGAAGCTTTAGTAATGAGAGCTTAGTAGCTCCAGCAGAGCTGCATTGTGTGGGATGTTCTCACCTCCTCTGATATTGAAAGGGTGTTTGCAGATAAGAGCAATGGTGATTAAAATGGAAACATTCAAATATCTCAGGGGTATTAACACAATTCAGGAATATCACAGTGCTAAAAGCAAATATCTTCTGCTGCCTGCGGACATCAAGGAATGTTTGCCCATTCTTTCTGTTTACTGAGAAATCAGGGGAGTTCGTATGTCTGGAGGCCTTTTCAGAGAGAAGCAGACATTCCTTAACTGGAGATTGGGAGTAGATCAATGAGTTGGATTTTATTTTCGGCAGATTATTATTGATTGCATGTTAAAGAGAAGCAGTTGCCAAATTAAAAAAAAAACAATGTGTGAAAGCAAAGAGAAATCAAGTGTTTTTATTTTTCATAAATGATAATTTTCCCCTCTTGATTCTGCTAGCAACTTTTTCAGTCCATTTCCAAACATAGCCCTTCGTCTCCAACCCTACCTTCACCTTACCAGGAAAGTAGGAAGTTGATGGAATTAGATTCCACAGTGGATTATTTTATTTTCACCCAATAGAGACCAATGTGAGGAATGTCTGCTTTCCTCCCTCCCCTTCTTGGTTTTGTGTTCTTTGTCCAGTAAGAGTAAATGTTGGCTGTCAGCACTTCAGATGGTGCTGTAAAGGTATCTGAGGTTAAAGGAATATCATTAGTAGTTTTGGGCTGAATACGCAATGATACTCTTATCCATGGATACCAGAAGCCACCCAGTTCCTTATTTAGGTTTAGTTCATACTGGTGGCTCAAATACTCACGTGTGGTGAAAAGAAAACATTCATATGTATGGCCTGGTACTCACATAAGTGGTTGGAGGATGATATCAGCGGTTAAAAAAGTGACATTAGGAGTTCTGCAATTGGCAATCATGGATGACGGGCACCGCCAGGTTTATATCTTTTCATTTTAATGAAGGGCAGAAAAGTAATATGGGCAGTTAATATCCTCCTGATTGACACCTAGAATTATCCCAACATTTTCTTCTCTTGCCTTATCAGATGGACAAGGCACCAGCCAGTTCGATTGGTTTTCCCTGAGATAAGACTAGGTCCAGCACTGTCTGCTCCCTCCAATCAATCTTATTACCATACACTCTTGGGAAATACAGCTGTGAACGTTAAACGGGAACTATGGCTTTAAAGATATACATGTGAATGTGCTCAGCAGTGAACACGCACCGCTCAAATATTACTAACTGGTAAATGTTGCAATAATGCTTTGTATGAATAAGGCCAGTTTCAGATGTGTTCCACAGGCCTAACCACACTCCATTTTGTGCACATGGTTGAGGTGAGGTTGCAGCATGGTTCCTGGAAGCTTCTATGATGGAAGACCCACACCCACCACCACTAATGCAAGGGCAACGTTTAGCCTTGGATGTGCTTTGCTGATCCCTGGCATATAGCAGCGGTTTGTGATGCGTCTAAAGCTAGGTACACATTAGACTTTTGTGATTGGAAAGGATCTTTCACGATTCTTTCCAATGACAAATAAAATATGCATGAACGAGTGATGTACATACAGTGCCGTTCTGCTCTATGGAGAGGGGACGGGGAACGAAATGAGCATCGCCCCGATGCGTTCTCTCCACTTGCATTGCGGTCGCTCGTCGATCGTGGAATTACCAGGACGGATCAGTGAACCATGTCCTATGGCCTCTATACACAGATCAGATTTTCGTTCTATACTAGCCCTAAATCGGACGAGAATCATCTGATGTGTGTACATAGCCAAAGATCAGTTGCAAGTGTCATGGGTGCTAAGCCTGTTGGTTGGGTTGTTTTAGACAACCCTATTTCTGCACAATGTAGTTGTTTGCTGGACTGTATTTCCATGTTTTATTTATTTACTTTTTTTTGTTCGTTTGTTTTTTAGCTAATAAAGGCATTCAGAAGTATAATACACCATCACAGGCCTGATTCATCAAATGATGTGTGATCGTCACTTCAAGCACTTAGACCAGAGACTCCCTCCGGCGCATCATCTCCTCAGTTTTGACAGGGAAGCCATAGATAGGTTAAGCTCGCACACCCGATTCATCCTGGACCTGGACTTTCAATGGACATGCCATGGTGACATGAGGAGGATGAGTTAAGGGTTCTTGCAAAGTAACAGAGGTGTCTGGGCTTGTGTTTGTGAGTGCTTGTGCCCACTCCTTCTGGGAAGGTACAAGGACCATGAGCTTGTCCCTGAAGCCACGCAGGTTTGGGAGGCCATTAAGCCCGCAACTGGTCCTCTTCCTTCTTTTTGCCTTCTGTCTTCTTAGCGTTTTCATCTCAGCCTATTACCTTTATGGCTGGAAAAGGGGACTGGAGCCTTCGGGTAATGACGCACAATCCCTGGACTGTGATGAACCTAAAATCAGCCCTTCCCGTCTTCTCCCTGTGAAGCCTATGAGATCAGCGGATTCATCCCGTACAGACCCGCTGGTGCTTGTCTTTGTGGAGAGCCTCTACTCACAGCTTGGCCAGGAAATAGTGGCAATATTGGAGTCAAGTCGTTTTAAATATCGGACCGAGATAGCCCCGGGCAAGGGTGATATGCCCACTCTCACTGATAAGGACAGGGGGCGATTTGCACTAATTGTGTATGAAAACATTCTTAAATATGTTAATTTGGATGCATGGAATCGAGAGTTGCTGGACAAGTACTGTGTGGAGTATGGCGTGGGGATTATTGGCTTTTTCAAGGTAAGTGTATCTTGAATAAATGCCAGGTTTCAGGGATTGATGGCTTGACGTGTTCTATTTATACCCTGCCGTACAGTTTTCTTGATTCTAGATAATTTGTCTCTTAAACAGGTGCAAGTACTCCCTTGACAACCAACAAGTGTTTAGATTGCAAGTAGCAGTCTCCCAGTTACAGAAAAGTGAACAGTTGAAGCATTTATTGAACTGCACCACAGAAGCAGTTGTCAAGTGATGGCTTGGAAACTGCTGCAAAATACAACATAGCTGGAAATATTCAGATGGATGTAAAAAAAAACAAAACAAAGTATCATATTTTTTATTAGTTATTTAGCTTTATAAGGGTCAGAATATGCGGTGTTCATCACTGTGGATTAGTGAAGTCTTTCTAATGAATTTATTTAGGCATGACTTGAAATTACCCCCAATAACCCCTCTAGAATATAATAGAATAGATCACTTTTATTATGCCCTATGACATAAAATTCTTGTAAGGGCAAATGCTAGAAGCAGCAGGATGGGTGCTTTAGGTCAATTTCTATTGAGGCATACCCCGGAACTACATCCCCCAAGATGCCTCTACACACAGAGGGCCTGATTTATTAAAACTCCCCAAGACTGGCCAGGGTACACTTTCATCAGTGAAACTGGGTGATCAATGTAGTGTGCTTTTAAATGCTTGAATACTGTGACATATAATAATAAATGTGCAAGTACATCTTTTAGTGCATACATTATCATTGTCCAGTGTCCTGATTTACATTTTGGACAAATTGTAGTGTTTTTGATTTAATAACATTTTTAAATTACATTTTTGGTATATTATTTCATTTTTTTTCATAATTATTATTTATTTTGTGTTTCAAACTTTATCATACCCGGAAGGTATTCGTAAGTATTTAAGGCCCACAATATTAAACAACAAATTTTCATGCAAAAAATTGTAACGCTTTTTGCATAAAAATACTAACATAAATAGAACGCTAGGGGGGTTAGCAAATGTTTGCATTCCTGGACCAGATCCATGCCAGGTTTGCTGGATCATCTAGCTTGGCTGCTGAAAGTGTGATCTATCCAGCCTTGGAGAGCTTTATTAAAGGCCCAGTGTGTTAATAGGCATTTACAGCATTGTTTTGCTGGGGGGTTTCAATGTTTTCAAATTGAGTAGAACAGAGGGAAAGGGGGAGAGTTCTGTAGTCCAGCAGCCAGGGGTGACATTGTTGGTTGAGCTTTTAGGGGAACAAATGCACTGTGTTTAAAGCACACAAATTAATTTAGGAGCAACGGAGGTTCAACAAGTTTTAGAAAAATATTATGATGATCTGACAAAAGAAAATTAGTTTGTTTGGTGTTACAAACCTATTGGCAACTTCTTTTTACACAATAGAATGATTTAAAGTTAAATGTTGGTCCAAAATATTTCATTTTTTGTTCTGTGTACTTTCCAAGGGTGATTGCCAAAGATCCCACAGTCTTTGGTAGTTTGCTTTCTAAGAGCACTGACATGGTTTCCTGAGTGAAGGCTGACTCATGCATTCTCTTTCTGCGGCATCACCAAAATGCATCTTATTAATCCAGGTCAAGTGGCCGCAATTCTCAGACAAAGTTGTAAATGAGCCTTTATTCTTGGCGAAGGGCCTTACTGGGACGCCTGCTTTCAGCTTTCTATTCATAAAATACCCCTTCCTTTGCCTCCCGGTTGGCTGAACAACACTTTGTCTACTAGGCGTAGTTAACGGCTGTTGGGTTTGTGTATTTTTAAGGGAAAGTTTGAGTGCCAACCAATATACCATACAGGGAGAACATACAAAGTTCATAGAGAGCGTGTCCTGGGATCCTGGGGCTGCAAGGCCAGAGTGCTACCTACAGAGACACCATTCCACTATAGGGGAAAAAAGCTTAGCTTTCGGTAGATTGGGAGGGTTTAGAAATCTTGTCATGTCTTTATGGGTGTTAAGGTAATTGTAGGATAATTCCTGTAACATTACTTTTTAGTGGCTGCTTCTATCTTTAATATTTTGTGACCCCGTAGGAGGATTCTCTTCCTGTCCGGTGTATTTGTGCCACTTTAAACATTAGGTTGGTTATATTTTTCCCAGCAATCAAACAAGTTATCAGTGAAACTTACCAACTATTCTAATCTTTACAAACACTTCTAAAATATTAACAGGTAGATTTTTTTGTTTGAAATCACTTCATCCAAAATGAGTACTTCACTTAAAATATATGTTGTGCTGAGTTTAACCTACAAGGGATACAAGAAAATCAGTTTGGAACCGCCAGCCCAAAACCTATATGATCCACTTTGGTTGAATTGACCATTACTGACTTACTAACCTAAATGATACCTGTACATAGGCCACCATGGTTGTCCTCCAGAAATGTTTATTCCCTGGCTATCTCTGGCTATAACAAGAATGCAACAAGTACAGTCAGATTTTCAGATGTGTATTCCTACATAGCTACAATACTCACCTTTAATTGAGAACAGTCACCTCCTAGTAGTCCAGAATTAGAAAGTGGTGCAGATGCTGTTATATCACGTCAGTGCTGCTCTCTGCATCATCTACCACCCACTTCCAAGAGAAGTCCAAAGAGGCCAGAGTCCATCATGTGATTGACCAGACAATGTCCTAAAATAAAAATAAGTTAAATAAAAAATACAAAATACATTTCAAGGTAGGTCACTGGATTGGGTTGGCTTGGAGCTGGAGGTGGGCTAAAAAGTATTGAAGCCATTGGATCAGCATTGGAACAACTCAACTAGAAATTTCAGATGGATATATTGCTGTGGCAAACTAAAGCTCTGGCAAGGATTTTCACCTCCTGACCTGTGCTGTCATTGCAATAATTTCTTTACAGCACAAGATGTCCCATTGGAATACTGAGGAGATCCTGGGAATGCTGTGCACTATGAACTCTCCCCCCTAGAGGGTCACCACAGCGCCCTTTTGTATAGTGATGCAGAGACCATGTATGAGGCCCATCATCAATTGAAGAAGCTCTGAAGACGCAGTCTGTAAAACAACTGGCCTGAAGATTATATAAAACTGCGATATTACAGAATGGAGGGGTTCCATGATGCTGATAAATTTCACTTGTTTTCTAAAGTTGCTATCTTCATATTTAATATTGGGTTTATTATGATGGCAACCAAAACATTTTCACCCTCGTATACTGCGGTGGGCGTTTTTAGATGGCCATTCTTGGCGTGCACAGATTTTAGCACATGCAGCTGCATAGTGCGGAGCAGATCCACAGAGTATGTGAGATGGGTCTGTTGGTGTAGCCATATGTCAGGAATTACAGTAACAATATAGATTTTATGTTGCACAACACATGAGGTCTGGCCGTGTCAGCAGGTTTCTCTGTAATCCGATATTTACTGCCATGGCTGGAATTGCACGGGCCACCTGTTTACTTAACTTTTCACAAGTAATCCTGCGCCATCAGCTGCGGCCAAGGAAAAATAAATAGACTGTTTCTGTGCGTATTTCTGAAATCCACAAACATGATGTCGGTTACCGTGTTGTTCTGCGTAGATTACCTTCCCTCTGGCTTGCTGCCTAATGTGTGCCTAATTTTAAGATCCAAGCAAAAGACGAAACACGGAGGTGAAATAAATATATATATAATGTGCTTCACCGGCCAAAGAATCTGTAATTCAGTGTAAACAATCCTTCGATCCATGTGGCTTGGCTGTGCTGTTCAGCGGGTGACACCACAGATTTCTGGTTTGGTTTTGCAGCTTTTGTTGTCACCACTATGCCCATCGTAGGGCTGAATGTTGGGCAGTTAATCGGAATGATTACGCTCCCACATGTGTGCCTGCGTGTTCCATGTTCTGCATTACTGCAGCCCATTCATATGCATAAGGTGGCTCTGCTTTAACATGCAATACTCGTGGGCCTTACTGTATGTGAACAATCCCTTAGTGATTAGCTTGACCTGTGTTTTTTACATCTGATAACTTCTGCTTGTGTATCTGTCCATCCTAGGCTCATTCATGTTTGGACTCTTTCAGAGATGCTGTTAAGCATTTTGTGCTGCTTCATTTGCTTCAACTGTACTCCATTACAGTTCAATGTCACAGATCATTAATGGAAATGCTAGGTGCCCCAGATAACTTTTTCCACTTTAATGCCGACTTTTGCTGTGTATATTTAAAGCAGTACTGCAACCCATACATTCATCTTTAGTAAGGGTTTTCCTGGTGGTTGCATGTGTCCTGGATGGCATGAAGAGCTACCAACTCTATGGAAGCTCTGTGCCTTGATCTACTAAAGATGGTGAGCTCAGAGGCTGTTGGCTGTGCTCCACATCGGTTTGCATGCAAGAGAAATCCTCTGCAATCATCACAATATGTGGTCTTGCATGGTTTCGCATTACTCCTCCCAAGACATTACATTTTGCATTGTCTTATTCTCCTGCTTTCAATCATTCCTTCTAGCAGGAGGCAAGAAGACTGAGAAAGATGGAAGATACAGTGTTCTCCCCTGCCCCCGTGGGCGGACCACTCGGCACTTTTCAGTAACCTCACGTTTTTTGGGTGGTTATTGAAGAGTTGGATCACAATACTGGAGGCTAATACCCGCCTACAATTTCTTCCCTCCCGGCTCAAAAAAATTTCTGGGTTGAGCACTGAGATGATCTGCAGTTTTAGGTAAATCCACTAAAATTAAAAAAGACACTGCCTATGGTTAAATTATCTGACACTTTCAGTGCTTGGTTGTCCTCTCCCACCACATGGACCATCACTATGATGGGCTGCTTTGCATCCTTCTATTCACCTACTCCTGAAAGCAATGCCAGCTTTGGGGCAGCAATATCAAGGGGGACAGTTTCCAGGATTTGGAGTATTTTTATGTACCAGCATTACAGGCAACTGTGTTCCAGGAAGTCAGGAATTTTAGTTTTCTGGAGGCTTTTATTACAGCTGATACAGAAGGTTCTTGTTACCTTTATGCGGCCTGTAAGCCAATGGTTCATGTGTTGAAAAGCCAATGGTTCATGTGTTTCAGCATGCATAAATTTCTGTTCCCCTCACTCACCTCCACTCACTGTGGTTTCTCCTACGGTTCATACTTTAGTACATATGAGTGGAACAGCATACAGTCTACCACCCAACAAATGACTTTTCAAGAAACAGGCTGCCAGTAGGGTAGATTTATATATATATTTAGTATAATCTCCTTTAAGCTGGTATCTTCTGTATAGAAGTACCACTGCACTGGCAAGTTGTGTATTGAGTACAATGTAGTTGTGACAAATAATTTTCGAAGTTATATATAGCCAAAGTGTTGTTTTTTTATTTAATAGGGAATTTTCCCAAAATGCGATGACTTTAAATCTTATACATTTTTTCACATATGTCCCAATTGTCCTCTGTTCCCACTCACCTCTTGTTCTTGGATTTCTTTTGAAATTGCCATCATTTATTGTACTAGTAGTGACTGTAGTCAATGGGGACCATCCTTATTTTAGTCTACAATAAGTTTATGAATAATTTACTGCCAGAATTGTCAGTCCCAAAATTTGTATATATTTGTCACCTATTATGGCGAATTGGTGCCCAATACACTGATAAAATGGGTGCATTTGAATGAATTTGCTATTGTCTATATATAAGTTTAGTGTTTTACTTTTGGTGTTGGCACCCTTCAACCACTGATCAGATGGTGATAAAGTTACATTCTAATAGGCATCTTCGAATAGACAACTGGTACTGAAATGCAAGCTGAGAGTGTTATTGACAAAACATTATCTTGCTGTCTTGCTGTGTGCAACACTTGACAAAAAAAGTGATAAAAAAAACATCTGTAATTTTGTTTTGAAAGCAACGGCATTCAACAAATGGCTCTCTCATCATCATCGGAGCCCAGTATGCAGCTTGTTTCCACTAATGAGCAGGTGCAAATTTCTTTTTGCTGGCTAAGCAAAGCTGTGTAGGTGAGTGTGATCTGTAATAGTGAGAGAAACTGAACTAAGGGAAATCATATTAAGCAGAACTCCAGGTAAAAATAAAGCCTTGCAAAAAAAGAAAATATTAAAGCTTTTGCTTTATTACTTACATTAATTCCAAATCCGTCTCCCGCAGTAGTTCCTTTCCACCTGTGAATGTCTCTAGTCTTCCAAACTAGATCAGGGCCTGTTATTTATTCCATATTCTCCAAACATTAAAGGGAGGTCATCACACTAGCTGAACTAAGCAGTGCTTATGTATCATTCAGTGAATAATATTAATTACAGAAACAATTACCACCATCATCATAGGACCAGCAGGAAGACCCTTGGAAAAAGGTGCAGTGCTGGGTAATATGTTGGCGCTATATAAATCCTGTTTAATAATAATAATAATAATAATAAAAAGGTGGGAGCAGAGAAGTTCTGCTGAAAGAGTGGAATTTTGTCTTTATTAAAATAACCATCCACTCAATTCATCACTCAATTATGGGATTATATGTATATAAAATAGCGAGTGATATATATTTTTATATATATAAAGACATACATACACACAATCCTAAACCCAGCCCCTGTATTGTGACCCAACTCTTCAGTAACCACCCAAAAACATCCGGATGGTTACTGAAAAGTGCTGGGGGGAACACTGTGTATATTTAAATTTTTTTTTTTTACAAGTGTAGCATTTTAGTAGAATATACATTTCATTTGTATGCACAAAGCTATGAACATTTTGCAGGCCATTGACAGGCTTTTGTTTCATCTATCTGCCAACATCTCGAGCTGTGTACAGATGCTAGGTTTTCATCACTTTGGGATTAACATTTGTAGTAATCATGGGTGAGAATCTTTGGAAGGACGGATCACTAACTGACTGCCAGGAACAACTGACATTGTTTCCTAATTGGAAACATTCCTAATTAATCCTCTCCTCATAACCTTACAAAATAAGTTGAAGCTATTGTGTTTTGCCTTTAAATCCCTCTACAGTGCTTGTCCCATTTACCTTTCTGACCTGGTACACAAAATACACTCCTAACCGTCTTCTCCACTCCTCCAATGACTTACTATGTACTTCTTCACTCATAACCTCGTCACATGCACGGCCCAAGACTTCTCTAGTGCTGCTTCTTCCTAATCCTTTTAGGCTTGCTCCTACTTCCCACACATTAAAAAATATTCTAAAACTTATCATTTTTAAGCTTGCCTACGCGTCTTCATTTGTCTCTTAACCCATCACTACTTAGCCACCCCATCTTATTGTATACTATTCTGCCCACCTCTTATATTTCTAAGCTCTTTTAGGGGGGGTACTCCCATCCCTGTGTCCGTATTTGTAATTGTCTAATAGGCAGGTTTGTCATTTACAACCCATTTCATGTACAACCCTATGTATTGTGTTGGTGTTTTATAAATAAAGTTGATAACAACCCTGCTTTTATAATTCTCAGTAATTCTACCATCACTGGAAACCTCAATGCCAGTGACTATTATTACATCAGGTTTCAGTCTAAAAAAGTAAGAGGGGTTCTCCTCATTTTGCAGAGATTTCCCCTTACTTCCTGTTGTATCTTAGGTACAGGAAGTGAGGGTAATACTTCCAAACAGCCACAGACAGCACAAAAATAAATCTGGAGAATTCTAAGGAAAGGGTTTGTTTGTAGATACGCTTTAATGTCAGGGTTTCTTAGCAATGGCTAACATTTCCTTAAATTCCAGTTTTGAGAAGCATGTGGGTTATATTTGTTCTCTCACCTTAGCTCTTACTGGATAACCACCTACAGCAGAATTTGAAGAAAAGTACAGGGTACACTCTGGGTCGTCTCCCCTTTACAAATCGCCCTTTATTAGGCAAATAAATAGGTGTAAAATGTACGATTTAAAATTATTCTAGCGTTACCCACATACAATGCCCTCTTACCTAGTCCACCAAAGCACTAGTGCAGGGGTGTCAAACTGTGTCCCAAGGGCCAAATCTTGCCTTCAACGTCCTTTTTTTTTGGCCCCCAAAGTGATCCTAAATATGAACTGCAGCTGGCCTGCCGCTGCATTGAAATAGCGCCTCTACTACAATCCCCGGCATCATTCACGCCTATAGACCAACGGGCTCTCTGCCTGAGTTCTAGCAGCGGGCCACTCTGATTTAGCCCACCTCACTTTTTTTCAATAAATTTCAAGGTTGGCTCGTGACTTAGTCAAAGTATTTAATTTTGTCCAACTGTGTACTTAAGTCTGACACCCCTGCTTTAGTGGGTGATCTTACACCTGAGTTCCATAATTATCCCATCTTTGAATCATGGATATGTAGGTGCTGAAAGTTAGGAATATTTTAATATATCCCAGTACATACTTGATCTTTTCAGGAATGTAATCCTAACATATTTTATCATTGATCATTACTGTTTGTGTAGCTATGTTCCCTTACAAACCGCAGAACCCCTCGGATACAGGTGCATCCAATATGTGATCCCATGATAGGTAATTGTACGCAGGTGACTCCATTTAACTAATTACGTGACTTCTGAAAGCAATTAGCTGCAACAAATCTTATTTAGGAGTTTTATAGCTAAGGAGATGAATGCTCGCACAATCAAGTCTTTTCAGTTTTAATTTGTAGATAATTTGAAAAACTGTAAAGATTCTTTACACTTCGAGGTTATGGACTATTTTGTGTAGACAAGTGAAATAAAATTCCTATTAAATCCATTGGAATTTCAGATTGTAATTAGCAGTATTTAGACTGCGTTTCGCCAAGTTGTCAAAGGATAGTGTGCCTAAAGTAAACCTGTACTAAATTATTAGTTGGAAAATAGAAGTAAGGATTTTGCAGGGTTGACAACTTTGGTGGTAATTTTTTGCCTTTTAGGCGTAAGTGATGCTTTATTTAGCTTGGAGAAATATAAGTTATATAAGTGTCAGCTTTGATACTTTTGAATATATACTTATATATACTTACTATTATTAATATTTCTTGTTATGTAGAATACATACCTCCTACACTCCTGAAGAAGCAGACTAGTTTCTGTGAAACGCATTGAGAAAGAATATGAATCATTTGCCCAGAGTGAGAATCCTCTTTATGTAGTAGGCTTTCATAGGCAATCACAATTGCCCAAAAATGTTACACAACATCCAAAAATGTTATCTGAAGTTTTTTTTAGATCGCTCATAACCTTTCTCTGACAAAAGAGAGCTGTTTTGTTGTTGACTTTGAATGTACATTTCTAAGTGCCCTTTTTTTTTCTACAGGCCAATGAAAACAGTCTGCTTAGTGCTCAGCTGAAAGGCTTCCCCTTGTACCTTCACTCCAATCTCGGCCTCAAGGACTGCAGTATCAACCCCAAATCCCCTCTCTTGTATATAACCAAACCCAACCAGGTGGAAAAAGGTGACCTACCTGGAGAAGACTGGACAGTGTTTCAGTCCAACCACACCACTTATGAACCAGTTCTATTGGCCAAAACCAAGTCAGCAGAAACAATACCACACCTCAGTGTAGACGCGGCCCTCCACACAACAGTGGTTCAGGACCTGGGACTGCACGATGGCATCCAAAGGGTGCTTTTTGGCAACAACTTGAACTTCTGGCTCCATAAACTTGTGTTTGTGGATGCAGTGTCATTCTTGACTGGGAAAAGGTTGTCTCTTCCCCTCAATCGCTATGTACTGGTGGATATTGACGATATATTTGTTGGAAAGGAAGGAACACGCATGAAAGTTGAAGATGTAAAGGTAGGATTGCTTAATATGGTGACGTAAGCTTTCATCTTGTATTAAGACTCCTGTGTGATATTTGTGTGACTTCAACCATTTTTTCTTTTAGGCACTGTATGACACCCAAAATGAGTTAAGAGCTCACATCCCCAATTTCACCTTCAATCTAGGCTTTTCTGGAAAGTTCTTTCACACAGGTGAGTGAGAAAACCTATAAACATGTGATGTATTAAAGTTATTGTATTTGCTTTAGAATTATAGGATTTTAGAAAATGCAACAGTAAATATAGTAGGGACAATTTCAGAACCACAGCGAACTGCAGTGTTCTGACATCTTCAACCCCCCCATTTCTCTTTCACATGTTCAAAATCAAATGGCTGCTGGTTATGTAAAAAATTGAGAGCCGTCCTGTGCACACTTTCTGAGGTCTAATTAGCTCTTGTTACTTCTTGCGTGGTGTAGAAGGGCAGATTCAGTAGATTAGCAGAATAACAATAATTTCTATGGTAATATTAATATATATATATATATAATAATTTCTTCCAGTTTAATTTTGTGTTTTCCTTGCATTGTTTACACAGGTACTGATGCAGAAGATGAAGGAGATGACCTCTTGCTGTCTTATGTCAAACAGTTCTGGTGGTTCCCTCACATGTGGAGTCACATGCAACCTCACCTCTTCCACAACCAATCTGTACTGGCTGAACAGATGGCCTTAAACAGAAAGTTTGCTGTGGTTAGTCTCTTTTCATTTTGGGAGATTCTTATACCCAGCTTTACTTAATGCATACAGGATTAACTTTTTAATTGAATTTCACAAATTCAAAAATCCATTGTGTGTTTGTTCTTGTTTGTAACCACGCACCCATCCACAAAGCCAGGACCTCTAGTTTTCGTTTAACAGACAATTGCTCACCAACTATTTCCTGTGACTAAAAATCCCACATCCTCAAGTAGACGTATAGTGTCTATTGTGATTAAGGGATGCTGGGAAATGTAGTCTTAAATCTATTGTTCCTACAACTTTGGCTTTAACATGATCATTATATATCAAATTGACCCTCTCACTGGCTGAATCCAGAGTTGGGAGATAATAGCTGAAATGCAATATGCAAGCACACATAGCCCATGAAATGGGTATTCCATTCACTTTTCCCTTTATGCACCATATTCACTTATCAGCCTGATTGGTGATGGAATTTGCCTTGGTCAGTTTGAGTTATGACAGTACTAAAGTGTAGGTTTTATTGATCTCAGTGTTCTGTTGGGCTCCTTTGGATCGTAGGTCCAAGCTTTAGACATTGTCCTGTGTTCTGTCCAAGCTGGTATTAAGCTGACCATGGTCCTACTCCTACCTCCTTCATTTACCTGTCAAAAACTGCCTACTAAAGCAGAGCCTAATGTGAAACTTTAATTTGGAAGAAGTTAATGTCTTTTGTACAGTCTTAAGCTGCGTACACACTTGCAATTTTTGTCGTTGGAAAGGATCTTTCACAATCCTTTCCAAAGACAAGGGACTGCACGATGCATGAACGGTGCTGTACATACAGCACCGTTCATGCTCTATGGAGAGGGGAGGGGGAGAGCGACGGAGCGGCACCCTGCTGCGCGCTCTCCCCCTTCCCTTTCATTAGGATCGGTCGTCGTCCATCGTCCGTGGATCCGGCAGGTCGGTCGTTCGGACGATGGACGACACCGACTGTACACACGGCAGATTTTCGCCCGATATTTGGCCGATGCCAATTAGCTTTAGCCTAGGATCTTAAGAATTCCACAAGGAATAACCTGCAAACATTACTACTCCACTTCAGCACTGTTGTACATAAATGACAGGTCAGTTTCAAATAATGTGACTCTGCAATTTCCAAAATAATTTTGATGGATTGTGAAAACACCCTTAATGCCTTTTGTATAAATCATTCTTTTTATTGTATCCTAAAATATTATTCTACATGGAAGGAAGAGAATATTCTAAAATATTCTCTCTCTTCCATGTAGTAACACATGTGGGGTTAGCCTGCCTACAGGCTCCCCATTAACAACAGCTGCTGTTTATATGGCTTTTTGTACTGAACCATGACGGATTAATGTTGGCCTCCTGTTGACGCCTCTTTAACCATGGTGCCACCTGGCCACAGTTTGTCTCCATGAGGAACTCGCTGGCATCCAACAGTATGTTGTGCCCGCCGGCTACTCAAAGACATAGATGTTGATTTCAGCCTCTTTCCATTTAGATTTCACAACTCCAGCTGTGCTGTCTTTGTGATTGCACTGGCATCATGTTTTATGCTGCTCACAATAAACCCAGTTCAAAATGACAGCATTTAACATAAAACTCCACATTGGCTAAAAATGGATAAAGATGTAAATGTAGCTTCCTTGCAGTATAGCTACCTATATGTACTTTGTATATTTAGTACAGCACTCTCCCAGAATTATTTTTTGTTGCTGTGTTTTTATTATTTAGTCTAGTACAGTATTTGAAGCAAAATTCCACGCATGCCCTGCAACAGGGGCTATATTTTAATATTTGGCTGGATACTTTTGAGATAAGCCTCAGATTAAAGGTATGCTAGAAATTCCTATTTGGCCATAATAAAGGCAGAATATTCCATATTTTTATATACATCTCAAAAATCCCTGCTCTGTGTGTTGGTAATAATTATTTTTCTAATTCCACCACTTTAACAATTTATCTCTTCTATATGAATAGAAAGAAGTTACAATCTATAGTAAAATTTAGAGTAAGACTAGTGCCAGAACTACCATAATTAACACATTAGAGTTACCTTCTGCTGTCCTTTGCAATTTACCCCAAAGTTCTTAATCTTTTGGGAATAGGAGGACCAACACTAGTAACCCAGCTCCGCTGCAGTGCACATGTGCTGACAGGAAACTTAATAGGAGGAGAAAGCAAAGTACAGGTATTATGGCTCATAAGTATTCTGCTCCTAACTTTGTCCAACAATAGGCTAGATAAATATTTGGGATTGAATTTAAACTGTCCTCCACCAATTACTTGGTCAACAGAATATTTATTTGATATTAGAAAAATGTTTTTGTTTTCATTTTAGGAGCATGGTATCCCCACTGATATGGGCTATGCTGTAGCCCCTCACCATTCTGGTGTCTATCCCATTCATGTGCAACTATATGAAGCTTGGAAACAGATCTGGGGAATCAAGGTGACCAGTACAGAAGAGTACCCTCATCTGAAGCCTGCACGGTTCAGGAGGGGCTTTATCCACAATGGAATCATGGTAAGTGACATTTGGTATTGTCCAGACACAAGATAAACTTCATCTCCTGTATATGTGTTTATAGAAATATACTTAGGGCATCTTCTGACTAGCCGTAAAACTGCATTTTACTCTCCAAGGCACCTACTGGCAACTTCTTGGGGCTTGGGAGAGGTAACAGTGACAATTAGGCTTTTTCAGGTGCTTGTAAATATTTGTGCACTTTTTTTTATTTTTATTTTTTTTATTGAAACTACTTGAAAAAATGCTTGCAAACATTTCATTCAACAATATGCTTTCATTATTGAAGACAAGCAGTTTCAATTCAAGTCCATTTAGGTGGCTGGGACAGAAAACCACCCTTGGACACTGCATATAGCATCTGAAAGAAAACGAATGTAAACACTTCAACTGGCTGAAAAATAAAAAAAAAATACAGGCCCTTTACTTACAATGCTAACCATTTTCTGCAAGCGTTAAAGCTGCTTAAAACTGATTTCAAAAACCACTAGTGTGATCATAGCCTTATATCTCTGAGGGGTGATTTTTACTTTTCAACTCTTCTCTAACCTGGAAAATTATTTTGTTGCTGTCTAATTCTGATTCTTGCAAATGTGCCGTAGACCTCACACATGTAATTTTAAAAAATGATTGACTATACTTTCTATTTTTATAGAGAAATATTGTTAAATTTCATTTAACCTCTACCGAATAAAATTCTTGACCTTCCTGTAGTAATGGCTTAAATTCACAAACTGATTTATTTCACAGCAGCGTGCAGATCTCTTATCAGAACTTCCAGGGAATGAGAGGATTTTAGGTATCTTGTATAGAAGAATAGAGTGATACAACACCTTGAGGTGTGATTATTTCTGGTGAAATTAGTCCATAAAGATCTGCCTTTGCTTGTTCCTATCTTGTGCTGGCAGAAAACCATTCTTATGTACCTCCTGACTTCATTCCTCTTGCGAACACTACTTAGAACACAGATTCTTGAGTTGCAATGCCGAGCCTAATTGAAATTTTGATTCCTTACTTGGCACGTGTTGTTATCTCTCCTTCAGGTCCTACCTCGGCAGACTTGTGGCCTCTTCACACACACCATATTCTATAATGAATATCCTGGAGGGCCTGTGGAACTGGACAAGATTATTAACGGTGGAGAACTTTTCCTTACAGTATTGCTAAATCCTGTAAGTACAAAAAATACTGTGTGTCTGGATGAGCAAAGTCTATGAACATGTGTAACCCCTTGTGACTTTTTACTGTGTTCTTTGTAAGTCATAAACTGCTTTTGGTATCAGAAGTATAATCAGGTATTGCTGAACATCTGTTTTACCTGATCCTATAAGGCAAATGTGTCCGCATTAATTACATTTGTATATTAAGTGCTGGCAACTGAAGTTCCAAATTATCTTCTGTGCACCTGGGCCGACCTCTAGTCCTGAATATGTATTTTACATAATAATGGAGGCCTCAACTTTTCCAACTTCGAGTTCCAATCCTCCTGCTGAACACAAGCCAATAAGAACTCTGTTATAGGCAACTAAGGCACTCTCAGTAGATAGTCAGAAGTGGAGGATGTCATTTTCAAACCAGGGTTGAGCATAAAGTGTGTCTAGGAGCAAAAACTGGCTGCGTTCGGATGTAAGATGACAATGTATAGTTTTATATAGACATGCAGTTGTCTAAATAAAAGAGAACTGCTGAGCATCTGCACATATAGGAACTGGTATCAGTCGGTGGTACTAAACCACTCACTGCTGCCACGAGTAGAATCTACATGTAGCATCTTCCCCAAACAATGGCTCATTGGCATAAGGAAACAGTAACCGCACCACAACTTCACTGCCAGTCCGAACATAGCCTAACACTCTCAGGACCAGGATAAGCCCCCACAATATTGATTTGGAGATTCAGTAAGGTACATACATGTTTTGGCCGTAAATTTTGTTAACAAATGTAACTAGTGCTGACGAATTTGTTTGAAGCCTCTGATTTTACAGAACCCTGGGTACATGTAAAAACCACCAATAAATTATTGTTTTTTCTGAAAAAGAAATGTCTGTTCCAATTGTGCTCTACAAAATTGTAATGGACAATTAAACCTTAAATGAAAATCATAACTTTATGTGAAAGAGCTACTTTTACCATTTACAAATGTGTGTGTATTGGGGCTTGTGTAGACAAGTAAACAAAGCATGTTTTCAGGAATTTCAGTTACTTCTGGGTTCATTCCCATTTACTTGTATAGTGCAAAAAGGTAAAAATAGAAACCATAAGAGTTCCTGTACCTACATAAAAATATCAACTCTAGGGCACTCGGTAGCAGCTCTGTGCAGCTAATTCTAGTAACATTGTTAGCAGCGCTGTCAAAGTGACCCCTGAAGGTAACATAATAGTTTACGTCCATGAAATACTGGACATCAGGTGATTTTTCTCCCCCTCCTCGGATATTTGCTCACTATCCTTCAGCATCCATAATTGGCCACTCAGGAACCTAAGGCTGTCACATTGTCATTCCTGTGCAAGCTTCAAGTTGGAACTTTCATCCTTGTTTAAATGTTTTTCCATCATTGTTTAAATGGACAGTTTGTTAATAAAAAGAAAGTAAATAGCTTCTTAGTCAGAAACATACATCAGGAATACAATATTTTGGAACAGATACAGTGAAGAGCACTTTGTTTGTCTTGATACCTTTGGGCTTTGATCAACATACAGCTGTGGGACAGACCAAGCACAGTCAGCAGGGACCTGCAGAAAGCAGGGTTCATATAAGACCAGCTATATTGTACATGAAGAGTACGGCAGTGACTAGTCTTCCACCCTGGAATAATGCACAGATCTGAAACAATATGCAAAGAACACAAATATTAGAGTTCAAAATACAAATCTCTTGTATTTACAGACAAGAGGGTAGAGGAACGTAGAGGGTGCTGAAAGGAAGAATCAGATACACAAGGGACTGGGATGCAAAGAAATCCCATTAGTTGCATAATAAAGTTGGAAAGTGGTGCAAATTAGACAAGCGTTCTTTGCAAAGGTTCCCAGGGTAAATTCAGATGTGCTGTAAACTGCTGCTCATCTGTGCTACTAATATTCAACAAAATAGAAGCAGTTGGGAACTATTTTATCCACACGGATATATTCATGTTTGCTGTGGGGTTGTGGCTTGGATCTTGGACATGACATGGCTTCTGGCTGCACAGTTGTATTTCCTCCTTTGGAGAAAGAACTACATCCTCAAGAGAAATGCGTGCTAAGGCGTTGGCCTAGGGTGTAGTTTGCCACTCCTGGGCACATAGCAATAGTTTGATATGCACCAAATAGCAGATAACTGCACGCATGCCTAAACTAGGCCTAAAGCTAGACATGTAGCTTTATTATTCCTTGTAATTTCAGTTTCACTTTAAGGCTGCCAGTGATGAACACCGGGTGCAAATTTTGAGATTGTTTCAGTCCCTTAAATCAATAAACTGCAGGTTGTTGTAGGCTATAAAAGTACCATTAAATACAGCATTAATATTTAATGAAGCAGCAATTGTACCTCAGGGTTCTTCCTGGGATAAATGTATTGTAGTACACACATAATGCTCAAGTTGCTTGAAAATTCTGAGATTTATTTCTCTTAGATAGCAGAGAACAAGCTTGATTTCCTGGAAGGTGTTTATCAGGCAGCTGGGACACTGACTCCGGGAATCGCAATGTTCTGTTCTGGGCTTGACAAATCACTGATTTCACGTTCCTTCGAGTACAGCAAATATTCTGTCCTGTTAAGTGGCTCCATACAAAAGTAAAAACTAACATTAAGTAAAACTTTAATCAAATGTACACAGTAAATTGTGTTACTTAGCAAAAGATGTGTAATTCTGTTAAGTTAGTCTTATGATCAGTCATCAAGGTGCTGGAACTGCAATGTAGTGGCAATCTACTGTCCTGGGGGGGGGGGGGGGGGGGTTCAGCACAAGCTAGCTGGCCCCAGGGGGAAAAAAAAGTATGAATCCAGCTCTGTCCATGTTGATGCATAATACAGGAATGTATTTATAATAAACAGAATGAAATATAAAGGCTGAAACTGCTGACCTCCTTTGATAATTACTAGTTACCTGGCAGTTTTTATTACTTTGAGTCGCAGACCTAGGACAAGTCGGAGTAATGTCAAACTTTAGAGTTGCATATTTGTTCTGGGTTTTTTGCCCATAAATTTTCTAAATCAGCATGGCATCCAAGCAATTTCAGTAAAGGACAACAATGACAGATACAGATTCCCTCTAGAGAGAAAGCATGATGTATTTTTTCCCCCTCGGGACTATAGTGGATTTTCATTTTTTATTTTGCCTGCTTTCTTCTTATACTTTAATTTATTAACTTTTTTTGTTTATGCATGGCTTGCATTTTCTTTCAAACTTCTGACTTATGTGTGACGCAATGTTGTTTCAGATCAGCATTTTCATGACCCACTTGTCTAACTACGGTAATGACCGTCTCGGCCTGTACACTTTTAAGCACTTGGTGCAGTTTCTGAACACCTGGACAAAC
Organism: Pyxicephalus adspersus; assembly: GCF_032062135.1. Lineage (NCBI taxonomy): Eukaryota > Metazoa > Chordata > Amphibia > Anura > Pyxicephalidae > Pyxicephalus > Pyxicephalus adspersus. The sequence continues at coordinate 40,359,537 of NC_092859.1, forward strand.
CTCAAGCTACAGACTCTGCCTCCTGTAGAGCTCGCTCACAAGTATTTCCAGATATTTCCCGAGGAGAAGGACCCCTTGTGGCAGGTAGGAAAACACACTGGATGACAAAGTTTTTGAGTTTTATACAGGACCACTGGGTAAACTGTACTTGTAACCTGAATAAAATGTCACAGAATTTACAAAGGCGCAAATTCTCTACATTTAAAGATGGATACAGTACATATCTTGTCTGCTACATACTTAGCAAAATCTGACTGCCATGGCCTTTCACATTGTTTAGATCAGTCTTTCTCAAAAGTTTACTGGATATAATCACTGTATGTGTGCGATGATGGTGTACAGCCCTTTAAAACACCTAGAGAACAAGAGATTGAATGGGACAACTGTATAGTTTCTCCTTGGCATCTATTACCAGTCATTTAGCTGAAGCCGTATCTATAAAATGCATCCTGTAATGGACCAGATAGATTCTTATCTGTGTATAGAAGATCCACTGACACCCAGACCAGTTCCATTGCTCAGGCACTTAGAAATATTGATCCTTAAATCTGCTGAATCTAATTAGTGCACATTTATGCTTGGCAGCATTGGGGGAACTTTGTTTTAATGCATTACTTATGGCCTTTGCTGCAATATACCAACCACAAAGTCTCACTTAGTTTACGGCTTGAAGCTAGAAATTGCTAGGCCCACCTATAATACAACCATCCTTGGAAGGTGGTATTGTAAGCAATACCTTTATCTCAGGTTTTGGCATTATTGTTTAGGCATAGGTGACATCTCTGAATCTTCCTACATGATCCTGGGGAAGATGAGCATCCCAAATTTTTGTAAAATGCTTTCTTGCACATTGCTGGTCTCCTAATGCAGCTTAGGATCCTGAGCTTTCCCAGATCATACAGTGAGGACCAAGAATATTACCATAACCTACACCTCAGCATCTCCAGATGTTTTTATTTTTTTTTTAAACAGGTATTTTACTGAGCTTTTTTTTCAGGTTGGGGAAGGGAATTGTATCATTAGTTGCGTTAAATCAAATCCCAAGGTTTGCTTAAGAGGAGAATATCAGAAAATGTATTAATTTGGATTATTGGACGCTAAGGAATTTACAAGTTATAAATTGATATCCTGTATTTTTTTGGTATTATATATAATTTATTGGTTTATTTTTTACTTGAACATGAAAACTGACAGGTAAACTAACACATTATCATTTAGTTAGGATTCCAAGAAATTGTGATGTGTGTCTTTTGTAAATGTCTAAATCCCATGTGCAAACACTGGAAGACAGTAAAGCTGCGTACACACTGCCAATTTTTGTCGTTGGAAAGGATCTTTCACGATCCTTTCCAACGACAAGGGAGTGCACGATGCATGAACGGTGCTGTACATACAGCACCGTTCATGCTCTATGGAGAGGGGAGTCGGTGTCGTCCATCGTCCGGACGACCGACCTGCCGGATCCACGTACGATGGACGACAGCCGATCCTAATGAAAGGGAAGGGGAGAGCGTGCAGCAGGGTGCCGCTCCGTCGCTCTCCCCTTCCCTTTCATTAGGATCGGCTGTCGTCCATCATCCGTGGATCCGGCAGGTCGGTCGTCCGGACGATGGACGACACCGACTGTACACACGGCAGATTTTCGCCCGATATTTGGCCGATGCCGATTATCGGGCGATAAAAATCTGACGTGTGTACGTAGCTTAAGGCTCTGCTACAGGCATGCTGGTAAGGAACATGTTGATGGAAACAAAGTAGAGAGATAACCTTATTAGGCTGTTTTTGCTTCTTCGCTGTCCAATCACAGGGTGGGGAAGTGAAGTAGCTGTATTGCCTAACTGATAGAAGTTAAGTCATTCATCCGTATATCCCTTTAACTTTAAACTTAATTACTCTGTTTTGTGGTCTAAAATAAAGGGATAAAACTTCTGTGTAAATATACATTTCTTTCTTCCAGTGTTTAAGTAATTTGCTCCCTGAAATATCACATTGCTCATTTCGTATCTGTGAAGTTAGCCATAACACTTCACCTTATGTTACCTGATGTTTTAATATATTGAGTGTGACTTGGCAGTAATAGCTTTCTATACATCCCAGTGTGCTCTGTGCATCCATTTTGTTCTCTGTGACCACTTGGCCGCCTAAAATGATTGGGACTTGAAGAGCTGCCAAGCCCGCTGCAATCCACAAGTCCTAAGGGAAGGTGAGGGGTTACTCTCTGCAGACCTCAATCATCTCTTTCCTTAGTAAATTAGATTAGAACACAGAAGTAAGTAAGAAATATCATTTCCGGGCTGGTGACTCTATTATTCAGCGTTGTTGACTTTTCCATTCCCATAGGTGAAATAAGTTTATGTGATTTATAGCCCAGTAACAAAATTATGATTTTTCTACAGGATCCTTGTGAGGATAAACGACATAAAGACATTTGGTCTAAGGAGAAGACGTGTGACCGATTTCCCAAGCTTCTTATAGTCGGACCTCAGAAAACAGGTATCTCCCCCCAACTCCTGTCCAATGCCCAGCGGAGGGATAGAATTCTAATCGTGTGCGTGTGTGTGAGACTGTAACACCTTCTAGTGTACTGTGCTATTTCTCCCCTGGGAAGGGGATCATTAGTCAGGGCTTTTCAGAGGAGACAGAGAGGAAGGATTACTACTTGATACAGAGTATGAAAAGAGAGGAAACTGAGATTAATACAGGATGTGGTGTGTGCACAGCGGGAGCCAGGATTAGTACAGGATGTTAAGAGGTGGGTGAAAATAATGTGGGAAAAGAAGAGTTGTCAGTTAGTGACTGATCATGAACCAGAATGAATGTGAAGCATTTGATTGGTTGGCACAGCTGCTGGTACGTGTGGCAGCTGCAGTGGTTGCTTTATATGAAAGTCTGTTGACTAGTGGTGGTCATCTTACTCCATGCAGCTCCTAACATCACCAATAGGCTGTACATAATTTTCTTTTTATACCATGCTACAAAAAAAGTCCTGTAGCTATATTACAGGAGATAGTCAAAGACTGCAGGCATGCTACAGGAGTGATTGGAGAACTTACTCCAGGAAATCATTAGAGACATGTTACATGGGACTGATAAAGATCACCATAACAAATTATTACTTTCACTGTTGACCTTCCCATAACCCCTAAAAAAATTAGGAACCAAATGTGATATTCCTCTTCTTCTGTATGAGATCCACTATAAAAAACACATATCACAAAAGTAGCAAAGAAAAATGTAATACGTGAAAGAACTAAAACAATTAGTAAAAACTTGTGTCATGAATATTTTTTTTTTCCCTGAAATTAGGACTCACCTCTAGTATAATTGCTTAAGGGGCCACATATATTACCTATAAGCTTCTAGATTAGCCTTTCTTGGTTCTTTTTAACATGGGGTAACTCCTGAAAAAACTCTATATCCACAGCTTACAGTATATTAGGGTTATGGTTAGTAGGAAGAATGCCTCTTACACTGCTGGCCAATGTGAGAAATGTCAGCTTTACAGATAGCCAAAAAAGATCATTGGTGTCACTAAAACTGACCTGAGAGGCACAAACTGCTTATTGCTCAATTAACCCACAGAAACCTCTGGAGCAACCTTGGCTAAGAAACACTATTCTAGATTAAGAAAATCTGGCACAATCCATAAATTGTGCAGGTCTGTGAATGGTGGGCTTTGAAGCAACCAAATACAACAGTTAGTACTTCTAATCCAGCAACACTTAAATGCCTGTGCTGGCTAGTCGTTAGGAGACTGCTTGCAATAGGGTCATTGCCCCATCACTAGACAGCCAACAGCTAGACTCCACGTCATGCAGGCAGTGATGTGGACACAAGAAGAAGGCCACCTACTGTTTAAAACGATAGAGGAGACTTGGGAATGAAGCACCTTCAACTAGGTTTGATTCTGCGAGCCGTCAGAGGAGGGTGAGAGAGGAGTTGGTATATTCCTGAAGGACCATTCTAATGTACATTATTAAAGAGTTGGTTCCTCATTCATGGCTATAAAATCCTTTTTCTTCTGGGAAGGCTTTTCACAGTATTTTGGTGCGTGTGGGGGAATTTGTGTCCATTCAGCCAAAAGAGCATTTGTAAGACCATTTTGAATGGTAATACAGATTCTGAGCCAGGTCTTCTCGTCCATCTAAATGGTGTTTAGTAGGCTTGAAGTCAGGGCCCTCTGCAGCCCAACTGAGTTCCTTTTAACTTATTAAACCATGTTTATGGAGCTGGCATTGTGCACAAGGCATCAATCATCATGGAACAGGAAAGGCCTTCCCTAAACTGTTGACAAAACCTCGGAAGTGCACAGTTGTCTAAAATGTCCTTACATGCTGAAGCATTAACAGTATGATTCATTGGAAAAGCCTGAGCTTTGTAATGTGGAGGAAATCTTTGGCCATACAGATAATCAGGTGCCTCCAAACTATTAGCCATGTCATATCTATGTCTAGATGCCTGAAGACAAAACTGGCCTAGATTTATCCCAGAAAAATGAATTATCAGACGAGTTAGGCTACATACTCACGTTAGACTTTTGATGTTGGAAAGGATCTAGAAGATGCACTGTACCTTCAGCGCCATTCTGCTCTAGGTAGGAGGGAAAACGAGCAAGCGGAACCCTGCTGTGCTCTCTCCCCTTTACTTCCATTACGGTTGTTCATTGTTCTTGAATCCGCCAGGACAGATCCATAAAAGATGTTGAACAGCCGCTGTACACACCTCAAATTCTTGTCTGATACTAGACCTGAAGCGATACTCTGACGAGAATCAATCATGTGTATACTTAGCTTTAGAAAGCCTTACCTGGGCACTGTTGTTTTCTTAAAACCACACTGGAATTTGCATGCCACTCTTTATTGCATAGGAATAAACTTGTCATCAAATATTCTTCATGGCACTGCACTACAGGTATCTAAGATTAATAACATCATACTTCTTCATAAGTCTTCCCTCTGAAGTCTATGGTCCCGTCTTCAGAATGTATCATTAACCTTTTGTATGCTAATATATTTGTGTTTGTCATTCTGGTAATGTTTGCTGACAGAGATTACAATATTAAATCATTTTGTCACCATTTACTTCCCCAGGAACCACTGCATTGTACCTCTTCCTAGGAATGCACCCAGACCTGAGCAGTAACTACCCTAGTTCTGAGACTTTTGAGGAGATCCAATTCTTCAATGGGCAGAATTACCACAAGGGGATTGACTGGTATGTTGGTTCTTTTGTTATGTTAGCAACTTTTTTTTCACTTTCTAGGAACATGTTTGATCACAACCCTTTCAATTCATTTTAGTCAACTCTTAGGGGGTTAAAATGTAGAAAAGCAAATACCAAAGCATGCCAAAGTACACCGTGAATCATGTGAAAACAGTCATACTAAATGAAACTGTTTAAATTTTTCCAGGTATATGGAGTTTTTTCCCATTCCTTCCAACACCACTTCAGACTTGTACTTTGAGAAAAGCGCCAACTACTTTGATTCAGATGTAGTTCCTAGGCGTGTGGCTGCACTGCTTCCCAAAGCCAAACTCATCACCATCCTCATTAATCCTGCGGACCGCGCTTACTCCTGGTATCAGGTAATTTGTTAGATCACAAATACATCTTTCAATTTTCAGCTTTCCTAGCACAAAAGTATAGACTATGTTATTTCTTCCTATTTTTTTTACATACATTATATACATATAATCACTTGAACAGAAACAATTTTTGGAATTTAAAATTGTACTTTAGGCAAAAAGCTAAGTATTTTGCTGAAAAGCATAAATGTTTAATGTTTTATATACCAAAAGAGTTTAAACTTTTCAAGAGTCATTATTGTAATATACACATCATGACTTGTATGGTGTAAGATGAACAGTAAACAGATGATAAAAAAAGAGAAAAAAAAATAATTTCCAATAAATCAGCATGATGGCAAAAAAAAACCAATACCGTATTTTTAGAATAGGGTATATGCAGTGACCACCTCCATATTTTTGTCCTGTAATGTTAAAAAAAAAAATTAGTGACTTATGAGAACAATGTATACTCTAGTACTGTCACCAAATGAACAATAAATAGCACATTCGCCATGCCTGGTGTATATGCTGGGACCTACCAATTCGCTGTAAGTAGCATATTATCTGCTTCCCAATGGGATGTGTACAGAGCTTCAGAGGGTGTTGGTGTAAGATGAAGGGATTTTTGTTACAAAGTCATGGGGTGCATTGACAAGCCTTTCCAAGTGTTTTTTCCTAACCTATGTTTAAGTCATTGGTCACCAACCTTTTCGGGCTGGCGGACCACTAAATTCACCGGCTCTGGACCACGCATGCCCGGGGAGCTGGGTGTGGCTCAAAGGGGAGGAGACTTCCCCTTTAATGACGTCATGATGCCAGAACCCACCAACTCTCCCGTCGCAGGTCTGAGCCTGCGATGGGTGAGTGGGCGGGTTGTGTCCAGAGACAACCCGCCCACTTCCCTGAGCCTGTGATCCATACGGGGGACGTGGTCCTTGGCTCTGGCCTGTGTGGCCCCCTTTGCCTCTAAAGTAATTGTATGAATATTTAGAGATCAGAAAACTAATATTAAGGTTGTATTTTCTTTTTAGCATCAGAGAGCCCATGATGACCCTGTGGCCCTGAAATACACCTTCCAAGAAGTCATTACTGCTGGGCCTGACACTCCTCCAAAATTAAGAGCCCTACAGAACAGGTGCCTTGTCCCGGGTTGGTACTCCACTCATATTGAACGCTGGCTAAACCACTTTCACGCTAACCAGGTGACTGATTCCATTACTGTTAATTTATCCTTTTTCATAATCTATGTGCATCACAAACTAAGCCATACTGTTCTCTGTTGGGAACATTAAAGGTACATCCCAGCCAAAAATCCTTGAAATAGATGCAGGCATGAAACCTGCCAGGGGGTTACATTCTAATTTAGGGTTGTTGGTGTGCTACTACTAAAGTACAAGTGCTTTTTTTTGTCTAAAACCCCCATATAGTAGACCTCATGATAAAATATGTCATTCTAATCACAAAAATTTCACTTAGGAATCCCATACCATAGTGTTTATGCTACAGAGTGTTTTAACAAACTAAATGTCGCCCCATTTAAAGTATATAATGGATATGCAACCATTTTTAGCAAACTACAAAGTTTCCCTGCTGTTATGAGAACAATTCAAATCTGTAAAACCTCTAAAATTTAAACTACAATGGCTGGGGTTTAGAACACACAAACAATGAATTGAAAGGACTCAAAATATATCTAACGTTGCTCATACTGCTCAAACTTATAACAATCAGATTATATTATGAGGAATCGCCTGGTGGGTTATAGCTATATTTGCATGAACATTTTTTCATGCCTCTGAATGCATTTCAATGTTTGATTTTATTTTTTTAATCTTAAAGTCAGTTAATCAGTCTCAGAAAGTTAAATTGTACATTATTGTATACAAAACAGTACATGTATATTTTAAAAATTTCATTTTCAATAAAATAATATGGAGAAAGCCTAGACAGTTTCACTAAAATTGTTTAATAATTATATCAACGATCCCCGATTTTGTAATGTGTAAAAGGGCAGATTCTCCGTTCATATATTACTATCTAATAGGAATTTAAAGTGTGAACTAAACCCTGAGATATTCACCTGTCCCCGTTCTTTCTTTTCTTCTGCATTCTGATCTTTGGAAGCCAGGTTTGCCAGGCATGCCTGACAACCAGCTGCACATGTTCATTGAAACGAACATGTTCGTTGATGGGCAGCGATCAGGCAGGTAAGATTACTTATTGCAGAAGGGATATAGCCTGTCCCTGTTCCCAATAAGGACCTGCCACATTCCAAATTTTGTGGCACTCAAAGAAAAATACTAGTTTTTTATCCCTGCATTACGGTAGAAACCATGTGTCTAAATGAGGAAGCAGAACTTAGTAGTAGATGCAATTCAGTAGGTAGGTGGTAAACAATTACCTGACCACAATCTGTTAACAGGAAGCTTAAAGGCAGGTGAGGTCAGACAGCTGCACAACCACGCAAAAGCTTTTTCTAGTGCTTTTTAATTAAACACAACAGTGGCAGCCGCTATAATCAGTTTTCAATATAAGGCAATATACAAATGATGACAATCCTTCCAAATTATCTAAACTTTTATATATGTTTTCTTAAAGGTGATTGTAAGACCTCAATCCTGACTGTGTTTTATCTTCCAGATATTGGTTTTAGATGGCAAGTTGCTGCGTACTGAGCCTGCCAGTGTAATGGAATCTGTACAGAAATTTTTAGGAGTTGCTAATGTCATGGACTATCACAAAACACTGGCGTGAGTATCATTGATTGCTATCGGGCTGCTATGAAGAAGCTCCAGTCATTCTGCAGCTCTGATACATTACATTTATTATGTTGCCCTCTCTTTACTGCACAGTACAGTGTAAACTGTATATGAAGCAGACAGTACTTCCCTAAACCCTATATGCAGTGATTTTCAACCACTGTTCTGCGGCACACTAGTGTGCCGTGTGAGATCTTCAGGTGTGCCGTGGGAGATTATCCAAGTCGGGAGTGTATCGTCATGGCTACGTGAATTGATCGCGGAGCCCTGGCTCAGTTCTGTCTCCGCCCACTCATGTCAGCAAGGGTTGCTCTCCCATTGGGTGAGTCATATTGCACCTTAGCTAGAACTTCTTTTATGTATATTCTTATAAATTTAAGGCATATACTTGTTTCTTTCCCTGTATCCAGTATCTTGATTTTTAGTGGTTCTTAAAATTCTAACTTTCAGGGGATCTAAATATACATTCATTTTTTTATAGAGTGGCTGCTACATGTCACTTGACAAATATTTTTGTCAAGCTTTAAAGCTGCCTAATTTTTTTTAGCATTTGAATATTTGGGTATACCATGTACTGGGTACTGAAGAAACCATGCACCATTCCAGAATATAACTAACAGACATGAATGAAGAGTACAAAAATATACCTACTAAAATATGACACAATTTGCACAAAATGTTTGCATTCTATTATTTTAAAGCTTAGCACCTTTTCAGCCTGTGTTACAAATAATAGGGAAAAAAAGGTGAGAGACTTTAAAAGCAGTATGTATATGTATATATATAACACAACAAACCACATATGCATGAATTATCTGCCATATAATTCATGAGGATAATTAATGCATATGTGGTTTGCATGTTTTGCTGTGTTATTGTTTGTTTTTAATTTTTATATTAAAGAATTTTTAATGTAACCCGTATTGTTGAAATTTTGCAACTGTTAGTTACTCGGCAACATAGTTATATATGTCACTATTTGAGCCAGAAGTTTGCACATGTTCAAAAAATAATAATTGTATTGTGCCATACATGTTCATGTTGGTATGCAAGGTAAACAATATATATTTTAAATATAAAGTATACTCGGTATATAAAAAAATAAATATATGTTTAGCATCTTTATTGTTGGTAGATCATTTTGACTTAGTCATTTTAAAAGTAGCTCGCAAGCCAAAAAAGTGTAGGCAATCCTGATCCAAGTCTTCTAAACTGGCCCAGGTTTCGAGTGAGTATAAATAAATTGAGAAACTATTTTATCATTTTATATACTGTATTAGGCTATAGAGTATCATTTTGCAAGAGTTTTAGTTTGTGGTGTGCCCCGGAATTTTTTCAATGAAAAAAATGTGCCGTGGCTCAAAAAAAGGTTGAAAAACACTATAACGAACATTCATTTAATCCAAGCAATGATGTGTACCTAGCTGTAATTGCAAGTTCCCACTTGTAAAACAAATACTATATTTTATTGCTCATATAAAATCTAAAATTGATTTTACATATATGTTAAGGAGCAGCACACTTTTTTTTCCATTCTTCATGCTTTTCGCTTGGCAGTACAAGCCTATCATTAAAAAGGACTATATCAAGTCCATAATATCGGCATTGGTGTTTTTTTTCCAGGTTTGATTCCAAGAAAGGATTTTGGTGCCAACTTCTGGATGGTGGGAAAACCAAATGCCTGGGGAAGAGCAAGGGAAGGAAATACCCAGATATGGACTCTGATGTAAGTTTCCTATTAATATTAATATTACCTTTTTTTTTTTTTTTTTTTTAAAGCACTAACATATTATGTGGTATAGAACTCAATCTCTGCAGATGGCTGCAACTGGCAAACCCACAAGTGCAAACTGACACTATAAAACTGTACTAGTTCTTTAATGTTACAATCTATTTGCATTAGATTCTCATTGTTAAAATCAGACACAAGGTACGTGTCAATCACTAAAATCTCAGCATCTGATTCATTGTTTAGTTTCCACTGCAACTTTGCAAGGTGTATTTGATGATAATAGGTTAAAGAAACAAAGCTGCTGAGTGCCAATACATACAGTTGCTTTTAATGTCCCCATTACAAGAATACCAGATTGGTCTGATCAGGAAAAAGTTTGATACTATCTAGTCTGGGCATATACAATCCATAATCTGCCTACTCCCCCAATTGAAATTCTATTTGGCCCATCCTTATGATAAGCTGCTTCACTGTCCATTGGAAAAATGTGGAGAGTGAGTGTGTGATATATTTTTTATTATGTGTAAAAAAACTATTTTACAACCTTACCTTTCATTCTAGTTATATTTGCTCCTCTCCTGTACTGAAGCTGCTTACTCTGATTTCATTCCATATGGTCAGCTTTTCACAGTGTGCATTAGAAGCCTCATGGTGTCGGTTAGAGCCTCCCTCATTGAGGACATCCAGGATCACCCAGGCATTTCTTTTTCCAACATGACTGTCCCTAGCCTGCTCCTTTCACTTATTTGGTTTAAGTTCTTTCATTCACGAAGGCTTAGCATTAACATATAGGTCTTACATTACAAGTCTGGTATAAGTACCTCATAATGTCCAATTCTCCACCCATTCCAGCATTGTGATAGTTGAAGAATTTCTCCCAAGACTCAGCCCATTGCTTAAACGAGAGCCTTTGAGGAAATACTGGTGCAGGATACTGTGATGTTTTCAGGCACAATAAAGAAATGGAATCACTGCTTTGACTAATTTATGTTAATTTAAAAATTAGAAAGTTCTGTGCACACGTACTTTTTATAGTAGCAGCTAATAGCCTTTTTTTTATTATTATTTGCAGTCTCTAGCTTTCCTAACAGACTATTATAGGGACCACAACGTCGAGCTGTCCAAGCTTCTCTACAAAATGGGCCAGACTCTGCCTACCTGGCTACGGGAGGAGCTGCAGAACACGAGGTAGCTGTTGGCTGCTGCTTTTGGGACGAAGGTATGGTCTTAGAAATTCTCCAGGGATGGCCAAGCTCAAACATCGATCAAGATCTAAAGCCTGTCCCCTTGGCGGATGACGTTCGGTCATTGTAAATGGAAAGACTCCTGTTGAGATGAACATCTAAGACCCCTCACTTCCTGAGGGCACTGCACAGCCACTGATTCTCATTCTGCAAGGCCTGTTTTAGAGGCTTTGTTTATTCTGTGTAGGATCCCTGCTTGTAGGGGTTCCACTTTTGACTGTTTTACATGGACTCAACCACTTCTTATTATGTAATAAGCTCCAGTGATTGGAAAATGTGGGCTACATGTGAATCTTGGATAGGTGTGAAGGAAAGTCCACAACAACAACAACAATGAACAAAACAAACTCTGACACTGTGGACTGCTAATAGATCTCCAAACCTGTCCATCCATAGACGGAAGTGCCACAAAGCTAAGAAATACCATGTATTTCACAAATAATTCCTGGTCTTCCCAAGAAGAGACTGCAGAAGTTTCCATAATGGTTCAAAGTGTTGTGTCTTGAAATCTGGGGATTAAAAAGAACACATTTGATTGGTCCGGGGGGAGTGGGGAAACCTCAGAATCTGTGTATTTAGTGTACAGTTTGGTGCTAGCAGTGTACTGAATTATTTACTAATTAAATTGCCTTCTGTGGCACTGTTATTGATGCAGGTACGAAAGCTTTTCTTTTTACAAACAAAAAAAAAAAGAGAAGCTTTTGGGGTCTTTCCAGGTTCGAAACGGAGTATCTGGAAGTATTTGCCCATTCATCTCTACTTTTGGAGGGCACAAGAGCCAGGAGATCAATGATGTGACTTTGCCTTTATGGGATTCTGACTAAGAGTATGTTGTAGCAATAAACATTCAGGGATTTTTGGATGAAATGTTACTTTACATTGGAGTTTTCAAACCGCTAAGACAGGAAAGGTGATGATGTGACGCTAGCTGTGGTGTTACCATTCCCAGCATGTTCTGCTGTGCCGATCTAGCTAGAGATCACATTTGCCTAGTCCTGCTGTACAGTATCGCCTGTGAGAGTCCTGTGAACCCCAGTATTATTGGCTTTTCTGTACATATGCCGTTCTTTAACCAACCAAACACTAACAAGACGTGCTAATGTTTTAAAGGTGCAGTCCCATGTTGCTGTATGTACTGTGTAAGAAAACTGTTAATGTAACCTATGTTAACCTAACCACAACCATTTCATATTTTGTTCAATTTTTGCCTTTTTATGTCCTCAGAGTATCCATTATGCCTAGTAGGAAATGTTCAGATGTTTCTGTCATGTTAGAAACTCTTTATAATATATGGACAGACAATTGGGAAGTACGAAGCAGCTGTGGTGTGTCTTTAAATTTGGGATCCCATTGACTGCTTGTTTGCAGCTTTGTCATCCCTCTAGTGGTCAGACAAGGCAATGAATTTACAGGCCTTAGATGATTTCCTGCTTATGGAAAGTACAAACTAACTCTTAAAAAAGAATAATTTATTTTGTAGTGCACTGTAAATCGATAAGATTTCATTATTTTTTATTTAGTTTTATCCTTGTCCCACTTTTTTGATCCTGTACTGTGCACATTCTGTAGACTCTGTATGCAGTTCCTATGGTTATCACCCTAGGAAAGAAAATTGATATACCTCACTGGTAGGACCACCAGGATTTAATTGATATTAGAAATATAAATATAATTATTGTTCATCTGTATTCTGTTAATTAATGTCCCCCATGGTGAGAGGTATGTTAGTATGGAAGCAGTCATGGTGATACGGCTGTTGTTTGTACCTGGTATTTTCTAGGACTTTCATTTATCTGAAGTTAGAAAGGTAAAATAGGCTCTACTTTTCTTTTCACAATGAAGTTTATTCGGGGGTATGCATCAGAGGGGCAGGGACATGTGGCTGGTGAGGTAACATTATCATTTTTGGTACTATGACTTATCAATAAGGTTTTATAGGGAAATAGTGGAGGTGCAGTCTTTGTGTTTGTTTACCAAAGACATTTGTTTCGTGGCACCCAAAGCTTGCTGGTTTTACCCCATGGGGAGCAATTGCTCCTAGAGCGATTGTATGTTCATATACCAATATACATCAAGCTTGTTTCACAGTGGCTTGTTGTGTGAATAATGCTGCACTTAATTAAAATGAATGCCTTCTTTACACGTGGTATCTGTCTACACCATTTAATAAACAGCCAGACAATTCTCACCGTTCATGGCAATTTTTTAAATCTTGAACATTTCATTCGGACGTGATGGATACTTGGTTTTTGCAGGTTTTCTGAGCAAGAGGCAAGGTATTATAACACTGATGATTTCACTAACTTGCCTTATCGTTTTTTGTTTTCAGAAATGTCACTTTTAAGGCCTTAGATTGCACAATGATGAATGTCAAAGAATACAACAGATAATGCCTCTGTAAATTTTAATGAACTTTTAACAACAAAACAGTGGAAATGTTTTAACTCCGCCCCTCCCATTTCTGTAATCCTGTATGCGGGGAAAATGGTACAGCAATGTATGAAATTCAGTTACCCTTGGTGTGATTTGACCTGTTTGTCTGTTCTCCATCCTAGTGGAACTGCACCTTTTAAAAGCAATTAAAACCCTGGACTGACAGCTGACACGGTTCTCTTGGTGGTTGCCTTTGTTGAAGCGTCACTTCATGTAACTGCAGCTTCTGTAGTCACCTGTATCTCCTGTACAACAGAATCTCAAATATTTCAGTGGTGTGTGTATTGATATGGTTGTGTTAAAGCAGACCTCGTTTGGTCATTTTAATATTATTATCATCCTTAAAGCCATTTTACCTTTACTCACACTGGCAAACTTTGCCATGATCCCCCAGCACTTCTGGAATCATCAGTCTCCGTGGGTTCCCACATCTATCACTGGTTCCTTATGTCACTTCAAGAAGGAGGGGCGACCTGAGGACAAAGGGATGAACCAGTGAAAGGTGCAGGGGGCCATGGGGATTGACACATCTGGAGGTGTTGGTTTTGCTCTCAAGAAGGGAACAGGACTATTAAATGGTTTGGACCATGAAAAAAGTGAGTATTTACTGCCGCCTTTTACAGGAAAAAAAGCTTTAAAAAAATTAAAGGGTCGCTTCAAAGTACCACACAAGTATTTTCCTTCTATCAAATGATTACCAAGTAATGAGGCTTGGGGTTTTAATGCTGTGAAGGAGTTTGTACCCCAGTTGCTACTACTCCCCACCCCCTTGTGATCTAGAAAGCCAAATGTACAAAGTCAGGGTTCAATTTGTTTTTCTTTTTTGGGGGGGATTTCCCCTCACCTGTGGAAGATGTTACTAGGACAAAAATACACAAAAGGTATGAAAACCTGGCAGTGGGTTCTAATTGTTCCCCACCCTAATAAATGAATGTGATTTTGTTATCTTAACACTGCTGTACAAAAAGTTTTTTATGTATATTTTTTGACTGGAGTTAGGCTTAACCTTTACCCTTGCAGTATTTTTTATGACCTCTCATTACCTTGAAGAAAGCATGGAAGCTAACCTGCTGTCTTGTAAATGTATGTTGCCTGTTTGTTATTTTGATCCTATACTTTCCATGCATCCTAAGTATTTTACCTAAAACACATATGTCTTATAGGACAGTGGTCCCCAACCTTTTGCAGGTCACGGACCACTAAATGCACTGACTCCAGACTGCACATGCGCAAGGAGCCATGTGTCACTCAAAGGGAAAGAAACTTCCCGCCAGAGTGATGTCATGATCCCAGAACTCGCCCACCCTTCTATCGCAGGTCTGAGCCTGTAATGGGAGAGTAGCCGGGTTGTGCTCCGAGATACAGAGCGGGGCCCTTCTCCTGAAGGGAGACCTGGGGTTGGAGACCTCTGGTATAGGAGGTCTGACTTCACTTGCTGCTAACTTATTCCAGGTCAATGCATCAGTAAGTAATAAAAATAGATATCTAGATTAGCATTTTTAGCAAGAAGTCAGCAAGTTTCGTCTGAGATTGGCATTTCACATATTTATCTCAGTTCTGGGGTTCTCGGACTTTGAATATCCAGGCCTATTGGATTCAGTTTAGCTGTGAACTCACCTATGATTTAAAGAGACACTGCCACTTTGCCCATTGACAGAATGGCATACATTGGCTCACCTTGCCAGATCTCCCTTGCCATTTCACCTGTCACAACCAAAACAAAAATCCCTGGTTTGGCTGGTATTAGATGCTAGAGGATGATGACTTGATCTGACTGCTTGGGTCTAACAATTGGTTAGGGCTGCCACATAAGAGAAGGTCACATGTTCCTACATACCCAAACACGCCAGATATGTTGCAGCAGTGGAGCACTGGCTGGGTAGGGTCATGGGGGTTCTTTTACTATAATTTCACCCTGCACGGCTAAGATGACAATTTTAATAGGTATTTGATTAGTTATAAAAGAAACAGAATTTTAAATCTCTTTGTGTAACTATACTGTTACATTGGAAATGACAACTCCAGGCTAGGACACAAAGTGAAAAGGTTAAACTGAATATTAAAATGTTTCCAAACAAATATTTTAATATATATGTATTATCTTCTGTTTTATGGGTTTTTGCTGGTTAAACAACCTGTACATAGTATTACTACACATGCGCTGGTAAATGATTGTCATGTGTCTCAATAAATACCCTTTACTTTTGGGAAGTTTGACAGCAGGCTCATGTAGAGATTGTGATTACTACCTTTCAGTCAGTTTAAATTCCCGGAGGCCTAAAATGTAGGTCTGTCAGCATACCTGGTAAAAGAAGAGGGAATAGACCTAAACTTTCTGATAGCCCATTGGCCTGCTTCTCTGATAGCCCATTGGCCTGCTTCCTGTGTCCATGAAGCCAAAAAATGCAAGTAAATAGGATATTGCTGTTTGTTACCATCACGGATTTGGGGATGGCTATGCACAAGCCCATAAATCATGGGTGCTGGATTTCCTATTAAAAACCACCCAGCTATTACGTGTTAGCTGGCAACTGCACACCTGAAAAAAAACAACTACCCCTAAAATGAAAATTTCACAAGAGCCAAAGCACACAGAGAATAATTACCATTAGTATAGGTAAATATATACAGTACACTGTAAGTGCGGTTAAATAGCATTTCCAGATTTTCAGCAAAAGGCTTGGTTTTCTGACCAGGAATATGTTATGACTTTTATGGGATATATAGTGACATTGTAAAAATGGTTGCTTCGACGCTCCTTATCCAGAACAGGGCCAGGTCAGTGGTGCATGTATCTATATACATAAGTAGTTAGCACTCTATGGCAAAAAAACAAAATAGTGGATGACAACTCCGGTTTGCTAGTGACAGACTGCACTATTGGTTATTTTTGTCATTTATGATCATGTCAAAAGACACATTAAAAAAAAAAAAAGAATTGAGATTTGTGTCAGGAAACTTTCTTACTTTACAGCTACAATAGCAGACACAATGCTTCCTGCTTAAAGCATGGTAACCCAATCACAAAAAGGCTTTAACATATTCACCCATTTTTAAAAATTCTTTTAAATCTGCAACTTTCAATAAAATAATAGATTGTGATTCTGCCATGAGGGTCCCTATGTCAGACATTTCCTGTTAGAAAAATGTCAGTGCTTTGTCCTGGTCTCCCAAACATGTTCCTGTGTTGTCATCCTGACAAAGGATCCAATTGGAACTACAAGTGGCTGTTTGAACACTATGGCCATGTTACAATAGCAAAAACTGTCATAGGTAAGTTGTCACCAGTAACAGCATCTCATTGCAGGGCATAGTAAATTCTATGCTTTGCTGGCCAGTAAGGGAATGATAGACACATGAAACCAGCTTCAATTGTTGGTGCCCATCAATCTGAAAAGGGCCATAAGGCCATTCCCAAAAAATCTGAAGTCCATCTAGCTTCAGTGACAGTGAAGATTATTCACAGTGCAAAACATTCAACATCGTTGCCAGTTTTCCCTAGAGTGTACTGTAATGCTCAGAGAAATTGCATAAAAACCCAAACGTATCACATAACCCACGTATCACTTACATCTGCTTACATAAAAAAATATTTTTATTTTTTTTTAACATGAGATCTGAGTATACAGTTTTTAAATTACATTATAATAAAGGTGTTAAAACATTTGTCCCATTATTTGTTTCTTGACAAGTTTCACAACATGTATTACTTCCTCAGGAGGCATGGGACTTCCACAGAAGAAAGTATCTTCAAATCTCTCTCACATGCGTATCCGAGGTGGATATATTTGTCCAGTACCACATTTGGTGTAAACCAAACACAACATATAAAATTTGGCTGAAATTGGGTCATGCAAAATGACAACGACCCCGAGCACACCAGCAAACCTACAACAGAATGGCTGAGAAAAAGAATCCAGGTGCTGCAGTGGCCCGGTAAAAGTCCAGACCTCGACCCAATTGAAATGTTGTGGTGGGACCTTAGGAGAGCTGTGCATAAATATATGCCTATAAACTTAAGCAATATTGTAAAAAGGAGTGGACCCAAATTCCTCCATAATGATGTCAGAGACAGATACAATCATAGAGAAAATGATAACTTCAATTTATTGTTTCCAAATGCTGAATAATAGGGTATACGTATTTTTTTTTACACATAGGGTTCCCATATTGTCTAACATGTTTGGTAAAAAAAATGAAATTGAAATTTGTTGTGTGTTGTTTACACCTGAGATTAGATTTAAATCATTTTAAAACCTGCTATGGACCAGAATATTTTTTTTTATTGTTTCTGATACATTGAAATCTAGAACTGAAAGAGGGTGTACTTTGTTTTCCTCATGGCACAAACACAAAAAAAAAATTCCATTCACAAACGTATCGGTACAGTTGATCCAAGGTTTATACAGCTTATAAAGAGGGACCTTAAAAAGATGTTTTGATGATACTACACTGTCTAGTACCTTAAAAATCCCACTTTCGAGTTTATTCCCTCCTGGAGGTGTCTATGCCCCAGGTAGTGAATTAGACTTCCTCCTTTTCCATGGAAAGATGGACCTTCCATATAAGGGTCAGTTGATGTGATATTAAACCAGAAGAGCATGCTTTATGTCAAATTCTACTTTCTGCTTATGAGGTCCCTATACCAGTTACACTGAATTGCTAATGAAATTATGTGAGCCATAGTGCACTCTTTTAGTAGAAACATCTCTACTTACATTAACCTTTAACATAAAGAAACTGAATGGTCTGTTATGGCACTTTGCAGAGTTAAAGGTAGCAAGAGAGAATCAGCACTGACAAAAAGAAACATACATTGAAAAACCACTAACTGATACAAAGTGTTAGCCCATGTAGTCCCTTCTCCTGACAAAAGGCAATCTACCCAGCCTTGATGACAGATATTAGAGGTAATTTTGGGGCAGTGTAATCCCTGGAGCACCACTGGAACACACAACGTGCCTTTCACAGGTACAATGTCTACATAAGCTACCATATCCTAGCCTTGTTTAAAGCTTAACTTGAAGGTACCATCAGACTGGAATTATGCTTCTGGGATTTGTAGAGTAGGCTTCATTTTCTAGAGAAGCTAAATTATGGATTCGGTAAGGATACTACACGTCCAGTCCAACCAAGCTAAAGACAATAGAGAATAGGGTCAGTACCTACTTTGAACTGGAGTGGAGCTTACGCAGGGTGGTATGCCTTGTAGATGATCCAGGTAAACCAGAACACAGATCAGCTCTTGAAGCAGAAAGCAGAGCCCAACCTAATGCCCCCCCCAACCCTAAAGTTTGCATGTATATATTCCAGATATCACAATGCACAACAATGTAATTTTCCAACAGTTCCCAACCTTTAACAAATTTAAAGCATGTGTTCTCCCTTCTCTTATTGTTAAACACTACAAGCTGTATTTGGGTGGTTCAAGAGAAGAAAGATATGAAGACACCTGCACATAGCTGTGGTTTGACAAAGGGCTGGCAGTGTTGGAATTCTAAAACAATTGTGAGAACAATTTCATCCTCTCTATGCTACCCTCTAGTATCTGATCTTACAAAATAGTGTTTCATGAACGAGGAAACGTATGGGACCATGAGGTCTATGGGCATGAAGAAGAGCAGTGCCTGTATTCAAGCTGATAAACTGTGAACTGATAAAATTAGAATATTTTATTACACTTTTAGAAGAACAGAACACATTTTGGGGATCATAGTAAAACCTGACAGACATTTCACCACTTTGCCAGAGGTAAACTTCAAATGGGGGAGTTTCTCTGCTGATGTATCTAACTTTTTAGGAAGATGTCTGAGATTGGCTCCTATCTTCTATATGATACATCTAAAATCAGGGCCGGGGTCTGTAACTATTCACATAGTGTTACCCTTTTTTTCCATTCTGATGCAAGCAAAGGGGAAATAAAGTTCAGCCTATATTTTAAGCAAGACATTTCGAATTTCGAGCACAGAATCCCAGGTGGAACATATTTACTGCACTTTGCATAGCTTTATAATGACATTATTGATTTTACTATGGATATTATGGAAAGCTGATGGCAGACCCTGGGGTTAATGAGATTGGATACTGCAGGAAATTAAATGATCTTACATATTCTGTTCTGCTAGATAACATGCAAAATCCTCCCCCGTGAAATGGTATTATGTACTGATATATACACATTTTCATATTCTACTATGGCACATTTGAGTGCCCCTGCTATTTTCTGCCATTTACAAACCAATAATTTACCTATTTTATTTGTAATATCTTCTCCAAGTAATCCAATTGAGCATCAGTCTATGTTTAGACTTAAAATCTCCCTATCACCATGGTCCCTGGCCACCTTAATGTTTACATTTTCCTTCTCCAATAGTGCAAAGCTGCCAACTTAATTTTAAACGTTTTATAAGAGGCCAAAACTCTGTACAGCCAAATTTTACAAATGGGATGGAGTCAAATGTGCACCCTTTAGAGAAATTGTAGGTCTGACTAAATTATGGACATAGTGACACTTTTTATGTTTTGTTATCCATGCAATGATTACTGAGGGAAATGTCCATTAACATGCTGGGGGAGTAGGGTGCAGATTATGGGGGGATTTCTTTACATTTCTAATGATGAATTGCCACATTATGGACATAGTGTTCTTCTACTGAGCCTAGGCTTGAAAAATACCACATGTCAATTTCTTAGGACTTTCTACCTTTTTGAAGTTTTCCCTTTGTGTGTCCTTTATGTGTCCTTTATGTCAGACATATGATATATATGATTTATCCAGTGGCATTTGCACTGGTAGATCACATTACAGAAGTTCTATCTTTTACCCTCAGGCTGTATGCTACCAACCAAATTTAAATTTTCACTTATTACAGGGCCTGATAAGGCTTTATCTTCCTGGTAATAATATGGACATTACAAGAACTGCTTAAAGACCGCAAATAGTTTTGTATATTTACCATGATAAAAAATGATACATACTCTGACCATAGGGAAGGCAATACCTTATCTGCAGGACTCTTTAATTCTACCTTCTCTCTTGCCCAGGCAATGGCAGCACTGCAGACAGTCAGCATTGAGGTGCAATAGAAACCACCACACAAGGGGGCTGCCACCCAGGGCAAACTAAGGGGTGTACAACGCTGCTCTACATGATGGAACCCACACAATGCATTCCCTTCTTTCTGCACATATCAATGATTTAGGTAGACTATGGAGAAAGAGAAGAGATCATGACGAGGGAGCAGACAAGAGTCCATGCATATGCAAAATAATTTAAAGGTTGCAGGTGTAACCATTTAAGCTCGGGGTTTTTTTTCAGTACCAAAAGCGGTAACCCCGAGCCACACTCAGGGTGGAATTGCAAATGGGATTGGAAAGCTTACCTAGTCCCCACGTGCCCGTGGCGCCCTTTAGCGGTGCCCGGCATCTGCCTCCCCGGGTGATGCAGATGCCGGGTGGGCATGGGACGTACGAGCAAGCAGCTGGGGGCGGGACCAGGCGGGAAATTAAAAATAAGTATTTTTAAATGTACCGCTTTGACATTTAAAAATACTTTTATAATCAGACCGCCAGGGAGGTTAAGGGCAAAGTGACAAGGTTTGTGTCCACCCTGACCTGTTTATACTCAAATTTCCGAGGACAAAAAATTCAGAAGACATGGGAAACAACATCCAAGCAGTAAACAAACTGCTATTCCATATGTTTGTAGGTTGCCTCCAAATCGGACAACCAAATGCCTCCTATTTCTTACCTTCCATTTCTATCCCATAGGCATTACCTTTCAATGGATCACTCAAATTTTTATCAGTTTTTGGGTGAACCATTAAGCATATATTTTTTCTATTTTTTTGTAAACTAAATGGTACATTTATTCGGAGCATGTGCCTTAAAAGTTCCAATTATTCTTGTTGCTTTTTTGAATATTTGTATTTAGGCATGTAGCACTTTTTGTACTATAGACTAAATAGCTGGAGGACTTGCTTTACCACTGGATATTATCTAATGATTCTGGGTTGGTTGGTGAGTGGGTCAATACAGAGCCAATACAGAGCAGTCTTTCTCAACCACGGGGGACTCTTGAAATACCTTTCAGATCTTCAGGAAACCCCTTCTATAATTGTTATATACACAGCTCACAGTATATTTGTCAGGCGGTCAGTAGGAAGAATGTCATCTTTAGAGATAGCTAAAAATAAAATTTTTGACAGTTAAACTGACCTGAATGGCACAAACTGCTCATTGCTCAAAGAACATCTTATGATATCTGGAGAAACCCTGGCTGAGAAACACCGCCAATACTTAAACCTGCCAGTGCCATTTATACTGAACTCTAGGCAAACAATTACACAGCAGAAATACAAATAGGGGAGATTTTTACTTATCCAAGAAAATGTGTTTTTCTTTCCATCCATTGTTGGTGATTATGAACTGAAGGAGAAATATAGTGGAACTTTCTTAGAATTTACTCACAAATGAGCAAAATCTCCTCTTATTTACTGCTGTATATCTAAATAGGAAGTAAAGACAAATAACAAAAAAATGTCAGGGGGGTTTACCCCTTCTTTTTTGTTCAAACTAAAATTAGTGACTTAATGACTTAGTAGAACAGTTATATAACTGTTATATATATATATATATAACTGTTATATATATATATATATATATAACTTTTTTCTGCACAATTATAAAGACTTTCAAGGCACCATAAAATTATCTCTCACAAATTTTTGATGTACAAAAAAACATAATTGATTCCATCATTAAAAGAGGATATGCTTATTCAAAATGCATATAGTATATATTTAGTCTCTGTAGGTTTTCAACATGTTTAGCAGATTCTGCTTCCTCAGGAAAGAAGTGACAATCATCAAGCATGAAACAGTATAATCCACACTTTAAAACTACATTTACTACTGCATCTCTTTGTGTTAACAAGTTCTAGAATGGTACCAGATCAGCAGCCAAGGGGAATAATTCCTATATGTTTATTCATATCAATCACATAGAAGTCAGGGTGTCTCAAAAAGTTATGTGAATAAAGCTGTTCACTCTATGTATAGTAAAAACACCAGCTGATAATGTTGTCATTGGCTTTACAGATTCTTTGCCCATCAGGAAGCTTTACGTTACCTACAAGTTTTGGTTTAGAACAAACACTCTGGGAGGTGACTACCCCAACCTTTTCCTGCCTACTATTCCCTCAGGGTGTCCCTTTCCACCACTTGCCTTCAGTGGGTATGGATATTTTTTGTTAGGCTCCTGTGCTGCAGAGTGTGGGCACAACAGGTTCTAATCTATAGACATGAAGGGTAACGCTAAGACCAAGTTGCCTACCCAAGGGTGGATATGCCACTTGTACAAACTTTTCAGCAGTAAAAGAGCCAACTTGCTCGGGTATCTTTGAGGAAAGGTATCTTCATGTAGATGAATGTAAAGATAACCAGCAAGCACTGCCTAACATGCACTGCTATACACAAGCCCCTCATCATTATGTTCCTCTATATAGGAAAACACTGCCTCAGCGTAATCCAGTGCGATTGATCTTTTACCTTTGATGTCTGCATCACCTCAATAATTTTACTGTCCAACCATGAGCTATTAACATTCATACATTTTTATCATATAGAAATAATACTCCTGAGGAAGCAAAGTTGTTGCGAAATGTATTGATTGATTGTAACACTTACGTGGATGGTATATATTCCCTTCCCTAACCACGTTACCTATAAATACATTGTATTACTACACGATTGTTAGAGGCATCTTAAATGTTAATATGTGAAGCTATCATTCAGACACAAATCCTAATGAATATTATAAAAACCCAACCAATTATATGTTTCCATATATTGGAATTTGGCATCTATTAGTGTTAGCAATTGTCGTTTGCTCTATTAGTTTATGGTGTGCATTTTTAATCCTTTTGTTTAAGCAGAGATGAATGTGAATAAAAAATGATGAATTTTACAAGAAAGCCCTTATAATAAGTATTGTTTACAATAAAATTCCTTCTCATAAAATACACACAGCACACATACAAGAATGCATGGAAATAAATGTGCTGGGGACATATATGAATCTTAAAGGACTAGTATTTATTTAGGTTTTAAATACTGCATTGAAACAATTAAGTGTAATAACAAATATCCTCAGGGAAGTATATGTGTATTTGTTGTATTGCTTCTAGATTGTAAGCTCTTCTGGGCAGGGCCCTCCCCTCCTCCTGTGTCTGTATTCGTCTATCATTTGCAACCCCTATTTATTGTACAGCGCCGCGTAATATGTTGGCGCTATATAAAAGCTGTTTATTATTATCAATAACAATAATACAAATAATAATAATATTATTATTAATATATTAATTGCATTTCGTTTACGGGCAGTGTGCACGTACAGGTAACAATGGTTTCTAATCAGTCTCCGCCATCTTGGTTACTGGCAAACCCTGAAAATGTTCGCTAATCTTTTATTATTCCAACCTACACACGACATAGTCGGTTAATGTCATCATTCTAGCTATTAAAATGTTCTCTCTTTAAAGAAAAATGCGACTTTGTCGTTATGTGGAGTGTAAAACAGAGACAGGGAAACCCAGGGCTCTTCCGGTTGAGGGAGTGACCTTTGCCCCCGCTGCCTCTCTTCCTTCCTTTCCTGTAGCGGCTCCACGAGAAGACGTAGCAGTAAGTGCGGCCTGTCTGTGAAATCCTAACGAATCCTCTGTAGTGGCGGGGGAAAAGCGGGCAAGGTCTGGTGCTTCAGATTGGGAATGATTCCCTCTACATATCCCGGGGGTTATTGTGGTGGAGGGTGCCCGGGAAGAGACAAATAGATAGTGTTATGTTTGGTATAGGGCCGGGCCTAGTGCAGCTCCCCTGGAGTGTGTCTGGCCAGGCTGGGTTCTTGTGTAATACCGCCCGCTATGTGCGAAGGAGCCATTTCCAGGGTTATAGCTGGGCGAATGTCAGGGGGCTTTCACATCATATCATATATATCCCGGGAAATGGCTGCCCCATGCCCGGCTCAATGTCTACAAATCTCAGTCATCTTCATATCATCATCATTATTATTAATAAACAGGATTTATATATATATATGTACATTAAATAGGGGGTGCAAATGACAGTGACACAGGAGGAGGACAGGGCCCTGCCCTGAAGAGCTTACAATCTAAGTGGTACAAAATGTACCACACTGATCTCCATGGCCCCCTGATCTCCACACATTGCCTTCATTTATTGTGCAGATCCCAGATCAGTGTGAGAGATGGCATTGGCAGGAAGGCTTCTGTACAGTGCCAGGCTCAATCCTGGCATGAAATCCCATAAAGCTCCATGTATAGAGACATGTTGTGTCCTACTACTGGAGGGACATGCTTTGCTTTTCATTGGAGCAGATTCATGTCAGCATGCTCCCCCCATTCCTATGTTCTGCCATAACACAGTTGTTGCATTGAAGCTGGTGAAGGTTTGTTGTGTAGAATTTGCTTATTTCTTTTTGGCATGTCATATGTTTTGCTTTGGATCTCCATGTGGTTTTGGTATCAGAAATGTTTGTATATTGTGCTGGGTGGTGATAGAGTAACATACTTGTAGTTTGGGAGTGTGAAGATTTTCCACCTGTGTTTTGACCAATTGCACACATAAAATCTGTTTCATTCTGTCCATGGAATGGGCTGTGTTACACCTTTTGCGGTTTCTCAGAGCAAAACAAAATTGCAGCCAGAAAACAGTAATCTGTGGGGTGCACATGTTCCATGTTATAGCGGGCAGGCCTGGCATTGTGTACAGAAATGTAACGCTGTGTTGTCTTGTCATTATATTTTGTGCACTTGTCAAACAAAACTAAAACAATTAGACTGAAGGAGCACAAATATATAAAAAGGTCCAAGTTTGGTGTCACATACACAATAAACATAGCATGACCAAGGGAGTTGGGTCCTTAATGTTGGCGGTGGTTGTAGGTGTTACAAGGTGTGTAGAGGAGTGTGTGTTGATATACGTTGTACTAATAAGTGTGATTCTGCATTCTGTCCCCTCTGTTTATGTGCTGGGGGTGATGACTGGAAGCCATGTGAAAGTTGTGCATTGCACAGTTTGGAATTTGCACAACACTGAGGGTTCTCTTCTGTCCCCATTCATACTTACATGGGCAGATGGGCTGTGCTAATGTGTTGGGTTGTTGTGGCACCACAACAAACTAGAATTGTGCCAATGCCGTAGATCACAAAGCATGGCACTGTTACCATGGCATGCACGCTAATGCATGTTTTTTGGTTGTACCATTCAAATTGGCGACCCGGTACATGCATTACTTGCATTAACACAAAGTAAATGGACACGGACCCATCTTCTAACACATTTAGGATTGGCGCTCATGGCTGGATTTGCCTACTGAGTGTGGCACAAGACCAATATATTCATACAGATCAGTCATACGTCCATGGGTTTTCATTTCTAACTATGTGCTTGATTTGCTTTGTCTTTCTAGAAATGGCTCCACGTAAGGGTAAGGAAAAGAAGGAAGAACAGGTCATCAGCCTGGGGCCACAAGTGGCTGAAGGAGAAAATGTGTTTGGAGTCTGCCACATCTTCGCCTCATTCAATGACACCTTCGTGCATGTCACTGATCTGTCTGGCAAGTAAGTTCTGTGCTTTTTAGTTATGTAAAAAAAAAAGGGGGGGGGGGATATCTTTGTTTAAAGCAATGGGGAAATTGTAGGAAGATCTGGGTGACGGGCAGCTGTTTTAGAGTTGCTGCGGGATGTGTTTGTCACTGATGGTTGGTAGCTGCAGTAAGAATAGAAGCTCATGTTGTATTTAATAATAATAGTGTTTTCATCTTCTCATGATTGTCACTTCTATTTCCTCAGAGAAACAATCTGCCGTGTGACTGGTGGTATGAAGGTCAAGGCTGACAGAGATGAGTCCTCTCCCTATGCTGCTATGTTGGCAGCTCAGGATGTTGCTCAGAGGTGCAAGGAGCTTGGCATCACTGCTCTCCACATCAAGCTGCGTGCTACTGGAGGAAACAGGTAAAGGTCTAGACATCTGTGGCTTGTTAGGTGTAGGAGACCTCAACCTATTGGTCATGTGACAGTGTTTGGGTCTAGTTGTCTTTGGACCCTGGCACTGCATTGTGGGAGCAGGCATTCAGGCATTGGGCAGCCGGTGATGTACCTTCTTCCTGGCTTCTCAGTCTGCTGGTGCCGGAAAAGAACCGGGCTCTCTACACTGCATGGTACTTGTGTTGTGCGGCTGTAAGCCAAGTATTTCCTCTGCTAAAACCTCAACCTCCTGGAGACTATTTTGAGTTTTTCACTTTAGGCTGTGTAGAAAATGCAGCATTTCCCCCAACGTTTAGCGATTTGCCATGGCAGGTCACCAAACCAACTGGAATGAGTGACTGGTGTCATTTTCTCAAGGGTAGTTGTCATGAACTGAACATTGCTGTGTACCTGGCCGTGTGCACTACTATTAGAGCATGTATTTAACATATGTAACATAATTACAGTTTACATAAGCTGTAAGAAATCCTGAAAACAGTTTCTGTTGGCCACTGGGCTGCTACATTTGAGAAACTGATTTATTGTCCCTTCATGCATAGGAAACCTACCTGGTCTAGTGGTTATATGTGTATATAATTGCTTTATGCTTCTTTTAGGACCAAGACACCTGGACCTGGTGCACAGTCCGCCCTGAGAGCCCTGGCTCGTTCTGGCATGAAAATTGGCCGCATTGGTAAGAACATGGTGACATTTAATGTACAATTGTTGAACTTACTGGCCATGTCTTATTGGGCTCTGTCAATCATGTGGATTTTTGGCAGGAGTTCTTTATGTGCATTGATAAACTGAATCTTTGGGACAAAAAATAGATATTAATAGGAAATTGTTTCTTATTTATATGGAATAGGATTAGTGGCTTCCTATTTCTTGGGTACTACAGTTGTGAGATCTTTCCCACTGTTCCTGGCTGTATTTTAGGCCATTATCATTGTTTGCCAATAACTAATACTACATTTTTGTAGGTTTTGTACCCTAGTATGGGTGCGCAAGGGCTTATAGAGAAAACTAGAAGCTATGTAAAGGGAGGACGTGACCGTTATTGAATGGTTGGCTGAAATCTGGACAGGATGCTTAAAAATTTGTGAAGCTTCAGTCTGCATTTGTAATGTATAGGGACTTGAAATCCCACTTGCATGTTAGACCACACATTGATTTTTTGCTTGAATGTCCAACCCTAAAACAGAGACAGTAACTTCTTCGATTTCACTTGGAGCATGGGAAAGGCCCAAGTACTTTTCTTAACCCAGCTACAGGTACAATAATTTATCTTACCACAGACTCCATACACTCCTTTCCCCTGTACCTGTCTGCAATTATTAGAACTGACCTTCTGTCACTGCATGAATAGGGGTGTATGTGAGGTCAGGATGAGGAATCAGTGAGAATTTTATAAACAACCCAAACAACTGGCATTGCTGTAAGTACTCGCGTTCCTCAATATGGGGCAGCAGTTAGTAGTTGAAGTTGTGCTCTGTAGAGCAGGCGCTAGGAAAGTTAAGTGTTTACTGATGGTATTTACAGGCAGGAGGGTGTTGAACAACACTTCAAATTGGGGTCCTTTTTTATTTATTTATTTTTTTAAATCCGCTACATTTTAAACTTTTTTTCATGACCATGTAACTCACACTTTATTTTATGAAGGGTAACTGCATATTGGCCACTCATTTCACCAGTGCTGTAGTAAAGAGGAATGGTGGAACTTCTGGTTGACCAACTGTGCATGAACACATGCTCTTCCAGTCACAAGACTCCTAACTAGTCCCACAAGTTCTAGGAGCTTCAGAAATTGTAGGACAAGCTGGAGCAGTATAGCATGGATTATATTAAGTTTATCTCTTTCATCCGGTCTTGTTCCAGTGGCAGTGTCCCTAGAACAGGAAATGATGGGAAAACTAATAGGGACAGTCAAGAGAAAACACCAGAAAAAAAAAACAGAAGGAAACCAGTTGTTGGTTAGAATTTGTCTGAGGGCAGCACTACAAACCTGGCTAAAATTCTTGGTTTAAAAAAAAAAATGATTAAAATTCATGTTTTGACTTAATTTTCCACGAAGGGAAACACCTTAACAAAGTCACCCATACTAAGTGTGATTGATAAATAAGAATCTAAGGAAGATGTGGTTGTAGAATGGTGAGAATGGATGATAGATGTATGTTGGCATTAGTTTGCGCCAGATTCTATAAATCAACCAAACCCCCCCCCCCCCTGTATATTTATTAGGCTGCTATTTGTAAGATAATTATTTGATTTTACCACTGATCAGTAAATGATGTAAGGTGTATTCTAATAATGCTTTTTTTCCTTTTTCAGAGGACGTGACCCCCATTCCCTCAGACAGCACCCGCAGAAAGGGTGGTCGCCGTGGTCGTCGTCTGTAGTTCTCCATCTTTGTCTTTCAGTTGTTAATAAAATAATCAGACCAAAACATGCCCCATGTTTGTCTTTTCTGTCAATGCAACTGCTAAGGTCTTGTGTTAAACCTAAGGGGGACGATTTCTCTGTGGCCACCAGTTAGGTCATAAAAAAATGTAACATTTACACCAGTGTGTTCAAGAAGGACAACATTACAAATGTGGGCCTAAGCCAAACTAAACTGAAAAAAAAAATCCTTGATCGCATTGGAGATGTCCTGTGCACTCCTTCGTCCAGGGGCCATCTTGGTCCTTCTTCCATCTGGCTATATCAATCAATCGCAAGATCGTGTGACGTAGCCTGCTGTAAAGGGGGGGGGGGGACTGGCCTAAGATCTTTCCCCTCAATGTAGGGAAATGCCTCTTCTGCGCATGCCTTAGGTCCAGAAAGCACAGGGATCAGCTAGGAGGCTCCCGGGATACATGATTTAGGTATCCCAGGAGGCTCTGCGCTCATATTCTGTCTTGATTGCTGTGGCGATCAAGACGAAGGGCAAAAAAAAAAAAAAACTTTTATATAAAAGGCTTGATATTAACTCCCCTGGCGTTCTCATTCTGTCAGTATTTTTATGCAAAAAGCTGTACATTGTTTTGCATGGAAATTTATTTTACATTGTAGGCCTATAATGCTTAGGCATAATTTACCAAAATATGTCCAATATTTAATGATTTTTTTTTAATAAACTTCAAATAAAACAAAACAAAAAGGGTGCATAAAAATACAGAAACCCGTAGTATAACTGACGCACCAATTTCACTGCACTCCCGGGCTGAAGATCGGAAGAAGAGGATGAGCAGGACGCCAGAAGATGCGATGGGACCAGGTAAGTGTTTAATTTTTATGTTTTTAAGCT
Source organism: Pyxicephalus adspersus (assembly GCF_032062135.1). Taxonomy (NCBI): domain Eukaryota; kingdom Metazoa; phylum Chordata; class Amphibia; order Anura; family Pyxicephalidae; genus Pyxicephalus; species Pyxicephalus adspersus. Next base: position 40,389,600 of record NC_092859.1, read on the forward strand.
ACCCTGAGTGTGGCTTGGGGTTACCGCTTTTTGCATGTTTTTTTTTTTTTTTTTTTTTTACCCCAAGCCATATTTAAGAATACTGCCAGGAGAGTTAGGCTTGGTGTGGTGCATATCTTAGCAGACCAAGGGATATCTAAAGCTTAAACATTTTGTTTTGGATGGTTTGTGGGAGAATTGAAACACCTGCTCAGCTTCCATTGCAGTTTGATGGGGAGAAATTTTTGTCCTGGAGGCCACTGCCACCATATTGCTAGAAATTATTAAATTAGTCACTGGAATCCCAAACTATAAGCAAAGCTCAATGTACAATGACCAGTGTTTTCTGTGGGCCATGCTAGAAAGGTAGCTCTTGATCATGTTATAAATGTAGAAGAATCCTGTACATACTTCCTTGTGTTAAATGAACAGTACTTGGGCCTCCTCGTTATCCCGGGATTATATATGGTTAATATCTGGAAAGGGCAAAACAACACTAGCACCAACCAGTCCACATAAATGCTGTGTTGTCAACCCACAACACAACTTGTGTAAGTAAACTGAAGTTTTGCAAAGTTCACCTAAATGGGGCTATTTTTTAAGGGATGTCTTATTTTTCTCCTACAAAAATGAGACCAGGGTGGCAACAAAAATGATGACCGTAACCAGAAAAAAAATTGTGCCCCCACACTATATCCCCTAATGTGACCCCACATAATATGGTATTTGGGGGAATGCATTCCCCACATAATATAATGCCCTCACACAATACAGAACATGCCCACATATGTGAACACATACAGTTAGGTCCATAAATTTTTGGACAGACAACTTTTTTCTTATTTTGGTTCTGTACATGACCACAATTATTTTTAAATGAAACAACTCAGATGCAGTTGAACTGCAGACTTTCAGCTTTAATTCAGTGGGTTGAACAAAAACATTGCATAAAATGTGAGGAACTAAAGCCTTTTTTTACACAATCACTTCATTTCGGGCTCAAAAGTAATTGGACAATTGACTCAAAGGCTATTTAATGGGCTGGTGTGGGCAATTCTTTTGTTATGTCATTATCAATTAAGCAGATAAAAGGCCTGGAGTTTATTTGGGGGGCCCGCTTGTATGTTGAAGATTTTGCTGTGAACAGACAACATGCGGTCAAAGGTGCTCTCCATGCAGGTGAAACAAGCCATCCCTATGCTGCAAAAACAGAAAAAACACCTGAGAAATTGCTACAATATTAGGAGTGGCAAAATCCACATTTTTGTACATAATGAGAAAGAAACAAAGCACTGATGAACTCAGCAACGCCAAAAGACCTGGACGTCCATGGGAGACAACAGTGGTGGATGATTGCAGAATAATTTCCATGGTGAAGAGAAACCCCTTCACAACAGCCAACCAAGTGAACAACACTCTCCAGGAAGTAGGCGTATCGATATCCAAGTCTACCATAAAGAGAAGACTGCATGAAAGTAAATACAGAGGGTGCACTGCAAGGTGCAAGCCACTCATAAGCCTCAAGAATAGAAAGGCTACAGACAGAGACATTCTGTCTGCTCCAATCCAAATAAATGCAGTCACATTGATTGGGAGACCTTTCATAATACAGATGGACAATGACCCAAAACATACAGCCAAAGCAACCCAGGAGTTTATTAAAGCAAAGAATTGAAATATTCATGAATGGCCAAGTCAGTCACCTGATCTGAACCCAATTGAGCATGCATTTCATTTGTTGAAGACTAAACTTCAGACAGAAAGGCCCACAAATAAACAGCAACTGAAAGCCGCTGCAGTAAAGGCCTGGCAGAGCATTAATAAGGAGGAAACCCAGTATCTGGTGATGTCCATGAGTTCAAAACTACAGGCTGTCATTGCCAGCAAAGGGTTTTCAAAAAGTATTAGAAATGAACATTTTATTTTCAGCTTTTTAATTTGTCCAATTACTTTTGAGCCCCTGAAATGAAGTGATTGTGTACAAAAAAGCTTTAGTTCCTCACATTTTCATGCAATTTTTTTTTCAACCCACTGAATTAAAGCTGAAAGTCTGCAGTTCAACAGCATCTAAGTTGTTTCATTTAAAATTAATTGTGGTAATGTACAGAACCAAAATTAGAAAAAGTTGTCTCTGTCCAAATATTTATGGACCTAACTGTACAAACATCACAGCATTTGGTTAAAAAACTACTGATAGTGGGGTATTTTCGGGGTAGGTCCCATTTTCAGGTAAATACGCTATGTAAGGAATACATGAGTTACACAGCTGGCCTATTGAGTCATCAGGAACCAAATCTACAAATAAAAACCCCTTTAAATGTCTTGCCATCCGATGATAGATCTTGAAATTTCTCACTTTGTCAGTGCTAATTTCCCTAAATCTACTCTAACCTATGTGAACGTGTTGTCAAAATAGGTTTTTGGGGGGTTGATTGGCACAATATGACCACAACTTTTAAATGTAATTAGTATTATTTACAAAAAAATTCCTGCCAAAATGAACACTCCGTCTGCTTAAAGTCGCCACCGTCATGCTTCACAGTAGAAATGGTGTTCTTGTGTTGATGGAAAGTGTTGTGTTTTTACCATGGAAGGCATTTCCCATGAAAAGTTCTGGTGACCGGAGAACATTCTATGTGTTCAGTGAGTCCTCCACCTGCTTTTGTAATTGTGCAATACAGTTTCCATTTCCTTAAAACAGGTACAATGGTGCTTCGAGAAATATTCAAAGATTGCATTGCTTTTTTTTCCCATCCCAAACTTGCTCTATCTTTCTCCACAACTTTGTCTGTGACCTGATTTCTGTGCTTCTTGGTCTACAAGTTGCTTGTTTAGTGTGTTGTTGCATCTGCAGCTTTTTATTTCACTGTAGTTCGTTTTGTCACCACAAGAGGGGAGCATTACTGCTTCATAAATGGACAAGACAAAGTTATTCCCTTCCATTTTGTGACTTTATAAACACAAGTTAGACTGAAGCAGAATCTAAATGGTAGATAAGAACAAGCTTTGCAGCAATCTGATGGTTCAATAAAGAATGTGGGCCAGTCAAACCCTTGTTATGGTCCATATGCCTGGTAACTAAATGTGTGGCTCTGATCAAAATGGAAAACCCACAGTCATGTATGATGGTCAGTGAGGGTAATTTTATTTTGATCAGATTAAATCTCTTGCTTTCTCTGGTTACTTTGTGCACTATTCAAATAGTTTTGAGGTATAAGATTGCAAATTCACCTTTGTATTACTAAATCTGAAAACAGTAAGGATATCTTCACATGGGCTCCAGCTCCAGATAAGTGAAGCAAGTTTCAGACGGCTGCTTGCAACAAGCGCAAAGTGGAAATCAACATTTCTAAATGGGTTCCGGCGCAGGTACGAGATTGGGTGACGTAGCCCGCTGTAAAGGGAAGAAAAAGAGAGCTGATCTCACTGCGCTTGTGTTAGATTGGCATCTCTTTCCCTTAATAGAAAAAAATGCCCCTTCTGAACATGTCTGAGATCTTGGCCCAGAGCCCTCCGGGATGTGTGACGAAGGTATCTGCGCTCCCATTCATTCTTGATCCCACTGAAAGTGGGGTTCTGTACCCTTTTGTTTTTTTTTTAAAGCGTGTTGAATTAAAAAAAAATATATATTTTCCCTTTACATATAAGGGTTGTCTACCCTTTTATGTAAAGTGGAAATGTTGAGTTTAGGTACACTTTAACTTACTCTTATAGGTGGAAAACCATAAATCTCTCTGTGATCTTCTCATGTCACCTGATCTTGCACTGCATAGGCTTGAGATAAAGTGAGTGAAGCGCCTATCGATCTCACTGTCACATTCACAGCTGAAGATGAATCCACTTTGCTTTGTACTCTAAATTTAAAGATTATATATACTGCCATTGCTTGCCTGATTCTAATATATACGGCTTGCCTGATTGGTGTTCCCTGACCCAGAATGAGTACGCAGGTAACTAAAACACAACTTGTTATAGAGTTGGATCCTTATTTCATGTGTCTGATCAAAGCTACTGAAGCCAATTAATCAGCTTTCTGCTGATCTTATGTTTTTTGTTTAGTCCTACTGAAACAATACTATGCAAAGTGAAGATCCAAAACACTTCTCTTTGCAAACTTGGAGAAATGTTCACATACTGATAAGTTAAGAGGTATTTATTACAAAAAATGTTAGGCTGGCTTTGTTCCTTCAATGATGGGTGACAAAATGGAAAGGGATGATTCAGTCCCAGCTACTACGTTCAATCAGCCGTCTGTGCTCACTAAACCTAGTGCATGCTACATATAATGAACCATGTGCACATTTAGGACCATAAACAACAAACTTTATTGAGAATATACAGTATATTAGGAACAGTTCCCCCAACCCTATTTTTGCTGAATTGACCTGTAACCTCAGGGAAATTAATTATTACCCAATATTCATATAGCACCAACATTGTACTCAGCACTTTAAGTCCATAGTCATGTCACTAGCTGTCCCTCAAAGGAGCAAAGAGAACCTGAAAACTCCATGCAAATGGCAACCAGGCCGAGATTTGAACCTGGGACCCAGCCCTGCAACAGCTACCTTGCCAAGGTGGTTTAGGCAGCCCATCAACCAAGCCTATGATTTGGTTCCATGCTTTCCTACCAAGGCACAGTCTACCAGATACATTATTACCTACTGTTCCTCCAGACATTAAGCTTCTGTTTCCTAGAATTGTCAGGGTTTTATCTGGTCTCCTATTTATACAATTTTCAAGTTCTACCAGGAGGATATCGGGTCCTCATCCAATGCAAGCTTTGAGTTCTTCAGGTGGGTCTTGGAGCTGTTGCCCACCCCTCAACACTGTCTAAGGACATTCTGAAGGTACAAGACTTCCTGCGTCCCTCATTGAATGCCAAAAAAACAGGATTTTTGTACTCACTGTAAAATCCTTTTCATGGAGTCCATGCCACTTCATGGTTGTTATTGTGCTTTTGGTATTGTTTGCTTTAAAACTCAGGCATGCTTGTACTAAAATGGGTTATCATTGGCTGGCCTACATTTTTGTGTTCTTCAACATACTCGAAGAAAAGAATTGTTGTGGTAGGTACAAACATCTTTTTTCCCTGCCTGTTCAGTTTTTGTAAAACCTATGCACAGATTTACCTTAACAAAGTTTATTCTCTAAACCCTGTAATATACAAGAATTCACAGAAGGATGTCCGTGTAAAGGTATTTGTAGAGAATCAGCACAAATCATTGATCTGGGCCCATGCTGGCTCCCTTTCCACCACCTCTGTAATCCAGATTGTCATATCTATTGAAGACTTTCCTACATTACCAGGAGTTTTCTATACAGTAGGAAAAGTTTATGTACAGCATGCCTATTCTGGCTGATGATCTTCTAATGAAGAATGCAATCTGAATCTGAATTGAGTTTGCTGTGTGCATCACTTCCACATTTAGAAGAACATCCTTGATTGTTTGTGTTAATAAGTAACCATAAGAAGAAGTTTCTGCAGTTTTCATTTCTGCAGTTTAAAATTAACCTGAGATGTGGGAGAAAGAGAAAGCAGCCAGCCTGTCCTTGGAAAGTCCCTATTGCTAATCTGAAGCTCAACTGTTTATTATTGAGTCTAAGCAAAACAAAGGCTTAGAAGTGTAATTGTGAAGGATCAGAAGCTTCTAAAGCTACGTACACACGGCAGATTTTTATCGCCCGATAATCGGCATCGGCCAAATATCGGGCGAAAATCTGCCGTGTGTACAGTCCGTGTCGTCCATCGTCCGTTGGTTACTTTTTTACGAACGATTTTTTGCCCAATCGATCGTTCGTCGTTCGATTGGAACGATAAAAATTGGAAGTGTGTACTCACCTTTAGGCTACATACACACATGCAATATTTGTCATTGGAATGGATCACAATCCTTTCCAACAACAAAAGACTGAACGATGCATGAACAAGCGCTGTACATACAACATTGTTCTACTCTATGGATAGGGTGGGGGGAGAATGACAAAGCGGCACCCCGCTGCGCCCTCTCCCCTTCACAATATGATCGGTCCTCATTCGTGGATCCGCCAGGACGCTCATCCGGACGACAAACCCTGTACACACGCCAGATTCTCGTCCGATATCAGCCCTGAGGTGAGTACCGAACGAGAATCATCTGACGTGTGTATGTAGCATTAGGTTTAGGCTCATCCCGAGCCAACCATGATTAGTAGTTTTGCTGTATGAGCTCAATTACATCTTCTCTATAGATTCTCTGCAGTGAAAGATTTCAACCTGAATCTGCTTGTATTTTCTGCAGAGAAAAGTTAAACAACATGTACTGTAAGTATTTTGTTTCATAAAAAATGTAAAGAAATCTGGGAATTTATTATTTTTATATAACAGAGTCCTTCATTGTTCTAAATACCACATCTTGTCAGTGCTGTCATCTGTGACATGTATTTGCATTCTATAAAATATTTCTTTTCTTTTCAGTATAAATTGAGTAGAACAAAGACATCTTTTTTGGCAAGCACTTAGCTTTAAAACATATATATTTTAATTTATAGATTTAACACATACAGTTAGGTACAAAAAACATAAATAAGCTTGGTGGTCTCATTAAACATCATGAGAGCAATTTTTACATGTGACATGGGGGTTCGTCTCTTTTTGTCTCAGTGACATGGGGGTTCGTCTCTTTTTGTCTCAGTGACATGGGGGTTCGTCTCTTTTTGTCTCAGTGACATGGGGGTTTGTCTCTTTTTCCCATCCCGTTTCGCACATTGGCTTCTCCAGGGGATACAGAGACTCAGAATGTATCGTATTAGTTGGTCAAAGAGTGACATGAGAAACATGAGAACGGTGTCTTAGTATGAGATTGAGGATTGGCTCGGGTCATCCGTATTGTGTTACACTTTTAACCTTATTACCTGCTTAGCCAGAGGAGTAAAGAACAATTTCCTCCATGGAATATTGTAAAGACAAAATGGAGGGAAGCCTTCAAATGGCAAATTCCATAAAACATTGGTGGAGAGTGGGAAGAACGAGATGCATGCAGCCAGTCACAAAAAGGCGATTATATTTATTTTCTTTACTCTTTTATGAGCCCACACCTTTCAGCCATACCCTAATAATAGACAGTTACAAGGAAACTTATTTCAAAAAGTTTAGTCTTGGTATAGGTTCATTGCACAGCTCCAATGAATGCCTTCCTTTGGATGTTTGCATTGTTCACATACTTGTATAGTCCTCTTGGAGTGCACACTGTGGGCCTATATCCTCCCTTATTTAATGTACAATCTTTATAAAGAGACCTGACATGATCATTTACTCCAAATACTTATCTCTGGGCTTTTCATTTAAAGCTATAAAAGAAACATACAACAAATAATATATTCATTATTAGTTAGAAAAAATCCTATTCCTTTATACACAAGTGTCTGCTTCTTGCACAGCTTTTCATTTCCCTTCTGTTTATATGTATCATGCTGTAAATATAGCGCTATACCACGCCATAAACCAGTATTTTTTTGCTTCTAGTAGTAATTTGTCAAATATAATATCTGTTAAATATATTTTAGTATCTCTGAAGTTTAAACAATAGAAATTTTGGATGGAGTAAGGCGGGGTGTCAAACTAATTTTCAATAAATGCAATACATAGACATTATTCTTGTACACCCATCATGTGACACAAAGCCTAGGCAATGATCACATGGTGCCTGACTACCAGGGGCATTATGTTTGCTTCAATCCATTAGAGACTGCATAGTGTAATATTTAGTGTCAGACAAACTTGTGATGTGAGAGGATGAACAACACAGCCTGCATAGATAGATAGAAATTAGTATTTTCAACCCTATGTGTAGAGGGGTTTGTTTTTGTTAGTTATGGATGAAGTAGTAAACTTCCTCAATTTTTTAATTAAATTCCAAGTTTGCCCCCTGACTTGGTCTAAGGTTTTAATTTCGGCCCTCTGTGTATTTGAGATTGACACCCCTGGGGTAAAGGAAGTAAAAATCACTTTTTTTTTGACCTAATGTTACTTTCATTCCTGGTAAATCTAAGACAGACGGCATAAAAAAAGAAAAAGAAAAAAAAAAGAAAGTGGTTCTAACCCTTCATCACTAGCCAAATTTAAAAAAGTGTATATTTTAGATTCTGTATGTTGCTAAAGGTGTTTTATTTTTAGCTTGCAGGTTACCCCTCACTGAATACTTCCTGAACTCAATGGAGCAGAACTGTTTTCTTCAGTAACAGCACATGAATTCTGTTTTAAAAATGTGCTACTCCACCTAAGCTTCCTGTACATAGAAGTGCATTGTATTTTCTACATCGCTGGCTTGATCATACGAATAATGGAGTCAAGCTCAGTTCCAGTTTTTGGAAAATTGTGAGTTTTGATTGAGTGCAATGAAATGGGATTGAAATAGCCCCATTGAATGTGTTAGAAAAATCTAAAAGTGAATAAACTGTATGCACAATTGTACCTTGTCATTGCAAGGTGACTGCACACAGGTACGTAGACATATCTGGTTACATAGACAATAACTGACATGTATGCTGTACATTCTTGCTGATTATGGCAGAAGCTCCCCACCCGCCAATGAATTTAGTTCTGCTTTATTTTGTCTTAGCTCTTACTTTAATATTTAAAATGTTTACTTTGCATATTTTGATGATCTGAATCTCTGTAATAGACTTCAGTTTTCACAAGCTTATTGCAAATATGTTCCCCCTTCCTTCCCCTAAGAATTATCCCATTTTACCTTCCTTAAGTGCCATTATTACACAAGTAGCCTAACAGTAGGTTCAGGAACCTGGGCCATAGCTCTTACATTATTAATGTGATATGGCATGCACTTCTAAGTGGTAAGTAATACCAGTAACTGTTTAAATACCCGTCCAACTTTTCTTGAGTAAAACCATCAGCTGAAAACTGGAAATTAAGTAAATATTTAACAAACGTTATTGCAAATAGTACTTATGTTCTGTAGATATTAAAAGGCACCTGCCATGAGTCAAACACATAGGCTGACATCCTTTGTTTCTGGTTTTATAACTTTCCAAGTCAGTGATCTAGACCCAGAAAAAAAAAACAGCAAGTGCAGGCAGCACACCTGGTTTGCTTCTTTTTCTCTTATTTTTGTTCTGGTTAATAACTTAAAATACTAAAAAAAAGTTTTTGAATTTAAAATACTTTTACATGACTGCTATAGGCTGTCTGGCATATTCACATGTCCAGTTACATGTTTTAATGAAAAAAATTGCAAACATCCCAGTTATCTTTTTTTCACTCTTTCGATGTGCATGGATACCTGAAATTTGACCTAAGGCTCTGGTAGTCTGGAAAACAATGAGCCCAAGAGAAAGTTAAGGAATGGGAAGTTAGCTAATTGGTTCTGCAAGCCAAGTACTTTTGTTGTAGTGAACACTGAGTTTTTATTTACTTTGCATTTGGCTGCGGACTGAAATGGACAAATATATTTTAGTAACGTTAAATTGCAAAATCTTTTCTGTAGAAACTATATTTACCATTTAATGCATCTGAATTTCCTCATGTATTTCAAGTTTACTTTTTGCTTCATTGACAATAAAAAAAGTCCTGGCTTCTGGATCAGCCTTTCCTAACCCTTTTACCCTTTATATCAATCAGTGATAAAAAGGTATTTGTGTTGGTTGACATACGTTACATTATAGCCATACATTTGTGATCAGGATGCCATCTTTTCCGGCAGATAAAAAGGCCCGTGGTTTCTTGCAGCTGGCTCTGGCAAGGCATTGTTTTATGGGAGGTCAATCAGCCGCAGCTCAAGGAACAATGGCAACTTCTGGAGGAACCCTAAGGTTCCAAGGAATCTTGGTTGAGAATGACTGCTGTGGATAGACAGAGATGACGATGGTCATGAAGAGGAACCCAAAATCTACAAATGCTATGATACCCCCTATACCCATCTCAGTAACTAAATTAATCTATGAGACCAAATAGCTACCTATCCACAGTTTTGTTACATGCATTGACACCAGAACACATCCATTGTGAGGAAGTCATAAAAGTGCTGTACAGGAGACCAAGCAGTGGTTTTTCCTAGACTCAGATCCCGGTGCCCTGTGTCTCCGCACTTTGCTCTTTTTCTGGTGGCAAAGAGAGACCTTGGCTAAAGTTGTTCTTCGGTGAATTACCATATACCCCTATGGTGTGGGGGTAATTGATATATATAAAAGCAGCACATTAATATTCAGTGCAAATGCCATGATCCCAATTATAATATAAAAATACTGTTATAAGACAGAGGAAATGCTTGCAGTAAACAATATGGTGGAGAGGAAAACCAACGTTCCTCTTTCAATATTAGTTGCCTAACACAGGAAGAGGTGCTGTTATGTCTTAGCAGAATAAAGACAGATAAAGCATAAAGGCCCAGATGACATCTATCTCTGTGTTGCAATCACAGATTTCCTTTGAAGTTGAACAAGTCAAAACATTTTTGGCTTTGGATAGTTAGGGGGACTGCAGGGATACAAGAGGAATTGAGGGCAAGTCGCCTCATATTAGAGGAAATCCCAACTTTCTCCCCAATGAGAAGGGTCCCCACACTACCTATTCCTGTGTCCCTTGTTACAGGACAAGGGGAAAGTGAATTTCTCCAATTGCACTAAAAATAACACAAAGGTTATGTCTTCTCCTCCAATATCTAAACATGTTTTGTCTGAATTCCACAGTTGGATACCAAACAAATGTGAATGCGGTTACCTTACACTAATCTCTAATGTTACTATAACAGCTGTAGAATGAATAATAGGGCCAACTTCAGGGACTTTACTGAACTTTACAAATATTTAGCTTCAGCTATGTCGTCTGAAAGCTACCTCACCAACATTTCATTCCTAGCTGTGCATGAGATCCACAGTTCCACTTAAATTCCCCAACCCACCAGAGTGTAGCCTGTCATGGTAAATTTGACCTCATATCGTTCATGCGGTGCAAGTCATTCCCTTGGGTAAGCCATAGGAATATATAGCTATAGCTGTCCAGCCTGATGTTTTTACAGAAAGATTGTGTTGCATGGGGCAGATCCATACAAGGGAGTTTACTGGAATAGGGAGGAGGGTAAGAGTTTAACATTTAGGCAGAATGAAATCAGGGGGTTGGAGAATTATGAAAAGGACACGTTCTATAAAAGGGAACTTGATCTTTACAAAAAAGTTCCAGTTTTGTGGCAGAAAATTCCCCACTAAGGCAATGATATACAAAATGAACCAGTTAAATATATAAATGTTTATAAAATGCAACATTTTAAATGTAAATCGATAGGCAGATAACCCCTAACGCTGGGAGTAAAGTCAGGAACAGATCAACAAGAAACATCGCAGAGGTGTTCAGATAAATCAGCTATTGTGAATTTCAGATTTGGTGGGAAAATCATCCAATGTCAGGTGCTTTGGCACACATTCCTCTGTCTTCTACATATGTCAGTGCAGCCCTTCTACAAGCGGAGCAACAGCTACACAGCAAGCCATTTTCTGCTATAAAAAAAAATCACAGACAGTAGATGCAATCATGAGCATACAGCGTTCATTAAGATTTCATTTTTTATTACTGCTTAATAGGAAAGTTAGGTGGTTAAAAAACCTTAAATTGAAAAGGGGCATACAGCGTTTGCCAAGGCACCATTTTTTGCTACTGCTTGCCAGGAAGTTTGGAGCTAATGAATAGAATAAAAAAAAAATTAAAACTATAAAAAAGTAAAATCACAGCATTTATTTTTAGCTACACATGCAATTTTCTCCTATTGTTGATTTTAAAATTCAGAGTTTTTCTAATTGTTTGATTGCTCACTTTTGCCTATCGCAACATAAAACTTTTTTGTCAGTAGAATTAGAGATGAACCAATCATAAACATGGACACAAAGCTGTCCAGGCTTCCTAAAATTGACTAAATAAACATTTTTCTAGTGATTTTCACAAGCTTATTTCCAAAAATAAGCATTTAAAGCAGGAAAATCTGCATCCAGACTTGGAATTCTTGATCCTTCTGACCTTCTGACTGAGTTTTCCAGTTCCAAGCACCTCTAATCACCGCACATTATGGCAAAACCCCAGGCACTGACTTTACATTTATTTTAATTTTGCAAAGCTGAATAAACACACCCAAAAAGCTATGAACTATTGCAGCTTACTAGTGCTTGTCTTTTTCAGGCTAAGAACATTTTAATAATAAACAAAAAATACCTGACAATGAAAGAAAACTAATGAACCCACCTCATCTATAGACTGGTAAACTGTATATGTACCGTATATCATATTTTTGTTTTGGATTTAGATACTTTACTTTAGATATACTTTTAAAATACTTTGGATAGGATTTTATTAAGTTGTCCTGCTTTATAATTTCTTCTTGTGTGCAGCTGCCATAAATGTACTGCTTATTAAATTTCTGACCAATTATGTGACAGGGTCTCTTTAGATAAACTAATCCTTTCCATTATCTGTCTAGTTGCACCCTCCACATGGCAGATAATAAAAATCTAAAAAATGGTGTTATGGTGGGGTTTAAAGAAAATATAGCATTAGAGATATTTCCCTGAAGTGGACGTACCTAAGCTCCTCAAGATGTACCAGGTTTCATGGAAAGCTATCACAGCAGTGCAGTGTTTTTCTGCTTTTTCCACAAAGCATACATATCCCCTAGATGAGCTTACCATATGGGTTTCACAAATTCGGATACTTGTTCAGAATGTGGAATGCCATCAGCATCCCTATATCACAATTTATGGGAATGCCCGGTGATTAAAACTTTCTGGCGCCATGTGGCACAATACATTCAGTCTTGCCTATTAACCTACTTGCCATTTACACCAGAATGGGCTATATTGAGTATGGAGGAAATGAATGGAATCCACTTCTCCACAGAGGTTTGAAGGTTGGCACTAATCCTATCGGCAGTGGGGAAAAAACAATCTTACATTGTTGGATCTCAACTTTTCCAACTTCAATGCGTCTCTTTTTAACAAAACTTCAACAATTTTTTAAAAATAGAATAGACTGAAACTTTCCTTTACAAAGATACAAAAACACAATTTTTAATGAAATGTAGGAAAGCTTCATTACACCCTCAATGATCCAATGATCCTACTAAAACTTCTTCCATCACACCGCTTGGTATCTATGCAGAACCAGAGAAAGAGATCCTCCCATTTGATTACATAAAGGATAACTTACAGAACCATAATCTCCCCTTTCTGTATTGAACGCTGCAGCGATCAAGACTGAATAGGAGCATCCTGGGCTCTTGGCTGCTCCTTCTGCGCATGCCTGATATCGAGCATGCGCAAAAGGGACCTTTTTCTACACTGAGGGGGAAGAGATGTCTATCTCATGCATACACAGTGCGAGATCGGGTGACGTACCCAGAAGAAGGAGGCTGAAGATGGTGGCGCCTGGCACTTCCTTGATTCCAGGACGGCACTGTCGGCACTGACAGCACCCGATCAAGGACTGCTAAACAGATGATCACGCGTGATGGAAGGATCTGCGGAATTGATCTTTTTTATTTTCAGTTTAGTTCTGCTTTACCCCATTGTTTAGAGACTAAGAATTTTTTTTTTTAGGTATAATGTCTTACACAACAATTGTCTTTGTTTTTAGAACACCCATGCAACTTTATCATTGAAGACTATGCAAAGAATACCCATTACTACTGTATGTACTTCCATGTCTTGTACCCCCCTGTATTCCCTGTATGTTTTTATATTGTTACAGGTTATTTTGTTTTGCACTTTCAAGAGTTGACTTCAATAAATAAAATTTACAAAAAAAGAAAATATAATACAATTATTGTGCCTTATAAAATGCAACAAATCAGAGGAATGAGTGACCAGAGCCATTTGTCGTCTTTCCAGTGCTGGTGGTAAATACAATACATTATACCATATTTCATATAAATTGAAGAAGCAGAATGCCTGATATTCGCTGGTAAAGCTGCTTCAGTGACTCATCTTGTGTTTTCAATCATTAGTCTTCAGTCTTCACCCCAGCTCGCTAATTGGTCACTTCTTAGGAAATTTAGGTGAAAACCAACAGGCACAGCAACCTGGAAGTGAAAGTGCTAAGCAGCACATTTTTTTTACATTTTGGAACAGGAACAATCCTTATGGTTTTGTGTTTGTGACCCTACTTTGGAGTTTTTTTTCCTTTACTCTCTGTCCCTGTGACACCCAAGAAAGAAATGTGGAATCCAAGTCAGCAGGACAGGAAATATTGCAGGGTAATAAAACACTGGCTGAAGTTCTAACCCTCTCCAATGTGTTTTGTCTGTCTCCCCTGCCTTCAGAGTTAAGGTGCGTACACACTTCCAATTTTTATCGTTCCAATCGAACGACGAGTCGTTCATTTCCAACGACTTTCCTCGTTCGTTGGCGTCGTTGGTTACTTTTTTTTACGAACGATTTTTGCCCAATCGATCGTTCGTCGTTCGTTCGTCGTTCATTTTGAACGATAAAAATTGGAAGTGTGTACGCAGCTTTACACATGACATTTGGGCCTTGAAAACAACCACTCAGACCCCCAGCTGCCTCGTTCACTTGCAAGTACAGAGTTTCAGAAAACTCTGCCAGGGGAAAGTTGTAGTGAAGGAGTACATTGAAGAGAAAAACAAACACTGCAATGCAGTTCTCATTCTACATTCACTTTCTGGGCAAAGTACAGATTCAATGAATTATTGAAAATAGCTTTAGGAGTTGTCTAATTACTGATCACTAGTTTGCTTTCATTAGGTGACTAAAAAAAATTGAAGACAAAAATATTTGGGCAACTGGTGTTACCACAAGAAGGTAATACGTGTATACTGTGAATTTTCCTAATGACAGATGTGTTTTAATATCTACAGACCAGGAGCTGAATAGATCTGCAATTGTGCAGCATGAAGGTTATTAAGCTGCTTCTTGTTTCATACTTTCATTGACCCAGAACAAGAATGCAAACGATTCACCTGCATCGGGTCTGTGACTCATAAAGTATTGAAGCCCAAAGACCATTTGGCAAGCAGAATTTCCAGCACATGATCTGCATTCACAGCCCACATAATTACTTTATAATGGCTGTGCTGAGCACTCTTACCAGTATAGTTTTTATTGTAAAGCTGTGTACACACTTAATACGCAATAATTATCATTGGAAACCAACGACCAACGACCAATCTTTCGATAATCGTTAACAAAAAAAGTGCACAGCGTCTGACAAACGACAACGATGAACGAGGATTGTCGCTGGAAACTAATGACAGTCCCGGCGGATCTGATTGGACGACGATTGTTCACTATCTATTGTGTGTATGGTCATTCAGTTTTCGTGGATGGTTCTGCAGTACACTTTCTCCTGTACATGTCACTTCCTGCATCGTTCAAAAGATCGCATCTAGTGTGTGTACAATATTGGTGGATTATATTTGAATGATCGTATCGTTACAGCATGTACAGAATTGTGCACAATAGGATCTTTCAAAATAATCATGCATAATCGTTAGTCGTTCATTTTCTAACGATAATCATTGCAAGTGTGTACCTAGCTTTAGGGCTATTCAAGTGTTTGTCAACGGTGATACTCTAGGGTTTTTCCAGAGGTTCCTCCTTGATTAATGAGCAGTTTGTGACTATCAGATCATTTTATTAAATTCCAAAGATGTTTATGGCTATCTGTAAGGGTGGCAGCCTTCCCACTGACCAACAAGAGTTCTAACTTTCCTCACTAATCTAAAAATAAAATAACATTTTGGTTAGACGTATACTTTAAATAAAGAAAAAAATTTGTACTTTTACATAGACTTGAAATATGCAAACATTTGAAACATTATGCAAGGTAAAGTATTATTGAGATGTTTTTATTATTAGGACATTTATAATACACTGGGAGCATTTGGAAAAGTAACACACACAAAACGTGTCTGCCTGACTACTAATGATGCAGTGCAGCAGCCAATAGGATTGCTAGGTTCTGCTCTCAGACAAGCTCTGCCCTGTTTTAGGGTATTTCCATCACTGAGTTGAGATAAAAATATCACTTTCACTTCTCAATGTGGTTTCTTTAGTTTTATTGCAGCTGCAAGCAAGTCTATTGCAGCATTTGGCTTTGATCTTAGCCCAGAGGATCAGCAAGAAAAATCCAGAGAAGTTACCTTATCAGGTGTGCAAACTATAAGTCCAGAAGATGGCAGATGAAACCCAGAACCTGGTCCAGAATGAGGTTCCGGAGGAGACCATGGTCGAAACTGGGACAGGACAATCACGGTACAGATTTTCTACGCTATGCGCACAATGCTTCTATAAATATTGCATTTTATTAATAACAGAATAATCATTAACAATTCATAATAAGTTACAGAAATCTATAGCATTAGATACAATATGTCAGCTGGGAAAACCTGGGGTCACTTAAAATTCACTTATCTGCCATGGCGAAAAGATTTTATGAGCCAAATGGGCAAATATGAGCTCTGTCCATGGCTGACCAAATCTACCAGACACAGCAAAAATATATATAAAAACATTTTATGATAACTGAAAAAAAAATGAAATCAAATTTACCCAATGAACTTGTAAATCTTTGTAAAGGATCTTATGCACCAGTGTGCAAAATAGTCACAAAGTGGTTCTGGTTAAAGGTAATAAACAATTTGGTGCTGACATATAATAGACTATAATATAACAAAATATAATATAATAGACAAATGTAGATCTCTCTTTGCTGTATTTGTGTCACTCTCTCCATATGAATACCTCTCACTCTGCGTATTTCGTTTCCCCTTTGTCAGTCTTTAGGTGTATTGCTCTCCCTTTTTCTGTGAACCTGTTCTCTTTGTATTTCATTCTCTCTTTCTCTGCATATCTCTCTCTTTGTCCATCTCCAAGCATATCACTCTCTTTTTCCCATCTTTACATATCTCTCTGTCTTTGGGTCTGATTTATTAAAGCTCTCCAAGGCTGGAGAGGATACACTTTCATCAGTTAAGCTGGGTGATCCAGCAAACCTGGAATTGATTTCTTAAAAGCCATTTGCTACTTGTTACCAATTGTTTTCAATCCTGGACCAGATTTATTCCAGGATTCCTGGATCACCCAACTTCACTGATGAAAGTGTATTCTCCCCTGCCTTGGAGAGATTTAATAAATCAGACCCTTTCACCCTTTCTTTGCTACCTCTCCTTTTCTTTTTTTTTCCATATTTGCTTACCTCTATCTCTGTGTATCACTCTCTTCTTTTACCTTTCTTCATCTCAAAGTATTTAATTCTCTCTTTTTTAATTTTTGTGTACCTCTCCCTCTTTCCTTTTCTCTGTCTCTCTACATATCTCTTTCTTTTTCTCTATCTTTCATAAGTTTCTTTGCTTAGCTCTCCCATCTATCCTCTTTCTCCATCGCTCTCTCTTTTTCTGTCTCTGCATACATGTCTCTCTGTGTAACTCTCTTCTTTTCTCTCTACCTGTCTCTCTGAATTGCCAATATGTAGTAGCAAGCATTTGGTCCTTGGGCAGTTTAGGGTGAGGTTACACTGTCGTGTTTGGAACCACCTGAAGTTTTCACTTCTTATTATTTTTCCTGGAATTCTTTTGGAAAATAAAATGAGACTATAAGAAGAGAAGGGACTGACTGATCATTTCCCTAATACAGTCTGTACAGTGCAGGTTCTGAGGTGTCTCACCCCAGCAACTGATGATGTCACGCCATTCTAGAATTTTCATTTGACACAACAAAACAATAAAATAATTGTAATAACTATTAAAACTTTTTAGACGGATTTTACACCATGAGCTCAATTCACAAAGCTAACACACTGAGAATAGGAATCTTTATTTACAAAAAAAATCATTATCCTTGTGATAAAGCTTGCAAGTTGATATAATTGAGAAAATTGTTATGCAACTAAGGAAGAATCTAGTAATTAGTTATAAATAGACTGCTGCCTCTTTGGATAAACCTGCGATTTTCCTATTATTCAGAAATAAATAGTGAAACTGGTTGTGATTGAAGTAACTCAACAGATGCAAAACCAGAAAGAAAAAGGGTAAATACAAAGTTCATGTCTACGAGTAGGAAAGGGTTAACCCACTGCCAGGGTATTTTTTGCAGTCTGCTTGTCAATGGGAAAAATTCCCTTTAATTTCTGTCTTCAGCAGGAAGTCAGTGGAATCTACCTAAGTGAGGGAAATACCCAAATTATTTTTAAGGTATCATTATCCTCCTTCATTGCTTCTGTTAGTGAAATATGAGTACAATAGGAAATTAGATTGTAAGCCCCTTTTGTAAAAGGCTGCATAATATGTCTGCACTATGTAATATAGCTGGGTATACCTTTATACCCAGAAATAAGACCTCAGCATGCCAGAAGGGCAGGAGCTGCGGCTAAGTCAAGCAATTATTGTAGAGAAATTAGGTGTGCTGAAAGTCCAAACTATAAAGCAGCCTTTCTCGACCTTTTTAACTTTGAGGAATCCTTGAAATCATTTCTGGTTATGGAAAACCTCTACTAAAAACATTTTTTTGTGGATAAATGGGAAAAAAAGCCAGTGGAAAATGCCCACCCCCCCTCCTGAATAACACCTAAAAGAGAGCTGAAACATCATTACAGTCATGCAGCTGGCTCTACCAAGTGGTGTTGGCTTCAGAACAATGCAGGCATCATCAAACTAGAGATCAGCCATAGAGGACCGCCTTGCAACACCTGGAGGAATAATGGGTGAGAATGGCAAGAATAGCCTATGGGAGATAACTTGGATCATTCTCCAGTCTTATAGCACAGATTTATGAGGGGGGCCAGATATGGAGGTGTGATCCCAGTACTCTCAGTGATGACTCTGGTGGCTGCTCTATAAGCGCTTTATGTGTTCAAAACAATACGGACATAGTAGGAGGACCTTAGTAGGACCCACTACCTATCTGCTGGTATCATAAACATACGGTGGCCTCCCCATCCAACCAAAAAATTTTTCTTTGGACCCCAAAATTAAAACTGCCATTATTACACTTTTGTGTATACCTGGGGAAGGACTCCAGCATCCCTAAATGCTGATATCTGTGAGTCAGGATTGTAAAATAAATTCTACTTTCTGTAATTCTGTAAATTGGATATGACTTTCCTTTTCTTGTGTTGGGTTTTTAGAGACCTACAAGAAATGATTCACAAAATAAATGATCCAATGACACGTTAACCCTATAGTAATAGAATTGAGCAAATCCAAATGGACAACCACATCCTACCTGCTGACAATTGCAGGACACTTCATGGTTGGTTGCCTTGATCCATTTGTCTGTTTTAATCTGCTGGTTGAAAATGTATGCAATTGGCAGAAAAATCATTAGTGGGAATGAGTAGACACCATAGCTGGTGTTATGGGGTGCGGGGATGAAGGAAGTCTTAAATACATTGTACTCATGGAACTTGGCTCAACAAATGAGGCCAAAGGATCTCCTAGCAGTTTGGTTCAGCTTCAGAGCTAAGCCCCAGCCATAATGTGTTACTGTAAGGCTTCATATTCTTTAGAAAATGACAAAAAATGTGTGCAAGCTACAGACCTCCATTATCTCAGAACACAAAGATACTATTTCAGGAACAAACATCCATCTGCATGGAGTGTAATAATAAAAGCGTGGAATGTAACAACGCTATAACATGATACAGGGTAAGCTTGCATCTTTATCACATGACAAGAAAGGCCCAGAGCTCCCGAGGGGAGGAGGAAAAGTAGAGGGCAGCCATGACCAGGGGCTAAGGGGGAGCAAGAGGTAGTGTATTTTAGAAAGAATGATAAGGATAGGTAAAGGTAGCTAGGAACAAGCTGAGAACATAAATGGTTGGGCAGTTATCCCAGATGTTACGGTGGTAAGTGCTGCCTCCGAGGGCCTGCAACCGGAAAGGGAGTAAGAGGACATTGAAATGTTGAATTTAAGAAATTGTAATAGTTATTGCTATTTATGGTTAAATGTTTTAATGGTTATATTATTTAAAACTAAAATTGGGGGGGGGGGGAGATGGGAAAGATAAGAGGGGAGAAGAAGAGAGAAACCAAGAAATGGGGCAACAATTCTAGCTCCCTTGGTCATGTACAGTACATCTGTGTTGAATAGTGTATATTCAGTACCATTTCATGTTTCCTTAGATATGAAAAAACAGAAAAATACGCATTGAAAGCCAGTGTTACAGTTTACAGTATTTAGGGAGCTAGGGAATATTGTTCCCAGTGATTAACTTGTTCTGCTTGCAATTGAAAAAGATAAAGAGTGAGGGTTTGCTTCTCAATTTTACGTATAATTGTGATTAAGATATGTATCAAACATATTCAATACTAGACAGAGCTCAACTGGGCATATACAGCGCAAATCAAACAAAGTGAAATACTGGAACAACTTCCCATCCAACCTCCTAATCTTACATATTACTCCGAATTAGAAGAAGATTTTTTTCCCTAATTCCTTCAATGAATTAAATCAAACTCCCTGGACCTCCAACCTCATCTGGGAACTCCTTAGAACACTCAATACTCTACAGTCAATCATTAACCTACCCACACAACTTCATTATCCAGTAAACTTAAAATCTCTGTGATACCTTATAGCAAAACATGTCGGGAGAGGGATAATATCACTTCATTGTTCTAGGGAGTTCCCAGATGAGGTTCAACATAACAAAAAGCTTATGCTATATCATCCTAAGAACACTAATATTGCACAGACATGGTTTCATCCTTAGGTAAAGTTTCCATACCTGTACAAAGCCCATTGTACAATCTCATTTACGAACTACATTTTGATGAATACGTTTAAAAAAATTTTTTTTATATATCAATGCCAATGGAGTAGAATGAAGCACTACAATATTTTAGGGATGGGGTGGATATGCTTCCATTAAAGTATTACAGTACTAACACAAGTATAAATGTTTAAATTATTTTTTTATTTTTATTATTTGTATCAGTGAATATGCTTCCATTTAACGTTAAGTATTACAGTACTAACACAAGTAAAAAAATTGTGTAAATGAGTTTTTTATTTTTATTATTTGTATCAGAGAAGGAGTTGGTAAGTACAAGACTTGGGTGAAGGGGTAGGCGGGAAGAACACCTAATAAATGTCACTGCAATACAAGTACAGTTAAGGCCATTGCTCTTGGTTTGACCCATCATGTTCATTGTTCTTGTTCTTTTTTTATTCACAGTACTATGACCTGCAACAAGAAGACAGCAATGCCCATCTTGTCTGTCTTCGTGGCTCTCCTCATAGCAGGTCAAGCCGTGTCCGTCTACTTCATAACTCAGCAGCAGTCCACCATCAACCAGCTGACTGATACCACAACTACGTTAAAGTTGAAGGATATGATCAAGAATCTTCCTGGCTCATGTAAGTAGCAAGCTCTCAAAGCGTTGCAGAATGCAATACACTTACAATGTCATCCCCAGAGAGGTTATATTGATGATACCAGAACACCAGAAAATTATTTAATATCTGCCTGGGTTGCCAGGAGCAAGCAACCAGTGGGAACAACATGCAATGTCACTTTCTATAATGACTCTATAGTGCCAACATATTACACTGCACATTAAATGACAGACAGTAACAGACAATGACACAGGAGGAGGAGAGGATACTGCCCCAAAAAGCTTACTATCTAATGCAACTGTACTTCATTCAGAACGTCAAATCATAATACTTTATATATCTTTTCAAGCAATAAAAGCAAATGCTTCTGGGTAGGACTACAACCTCTTGCAACTCAAAATGGATGTTCAACATTTGTTTCTGAAATAAGCAGCAATACTTTGATGGAACTAAGGAACTCTGGCCTGCAGAATTACAGGCTCAGGGGTGGTTTTTCTAGAAGGCAGATTATTCATAATAAGCAGATTTTACAAAGCAGGCGTTATCAGATCGTACTATAAAAAAAGACTTTGTGCAGCCCTAAATGCCTATTAAAACCATAAAGAGTGTCTGGAGAGTCTATTTAGGAAATGCTACTGGAAATCCCTGCAACAGTTAGGATAGGTACACACATGCAATAATTATCATTTGAAAACGAACCATCAACAATTATTCTCGATTATTTTGAACGATCGTATTGTGCACAATTCTGTACATGCTGTAACAATACGATCGCTCAAATATAATCCACCAATAATGTACACACTAAATACGATCCTTTAAACGATTGTTCAAACGATGCAGGAAGTGACATGTACAGGAGAAAGTGTATCACAGAACAATCCACGATTACTGAACGACCGTACACACAATAGATTCCAAACGATTGACGCCCAATCAGATCCGCCAGGACGGTCGTTCGTTTCCAGCGAGATTCCTTGATCGTTGGTGTCTTTGACCAGTTGTTGTGCACTTTGTTAACAATTATCAAATAATTTGTCATGGATCCTTTGTTTCCAACGACAATTATTGTACGTGTGTACACAGCCTTAAGCTACGTACACACGTCAGATTTTTATCTGCCGTGTGTACAGTCGGTGTCGTCCATCGTCCGGACGACCGACCTGCCGGATCCACGGACGATGGACGACAGCCGATCGTAATGAAAGTGAAGGGGAGAGCGCGCAGCAGGGTGCCGCTCCGTCGCTCTCCCCCTCCCCTCTCCATAGAGCATGAACGGTGCTGTATGTACAGCACCGTTCATGCATCGTGCACTCCCTTGTCGTTGGAAAGGATCGTGAAAGATCCTTTCCAACGACAAAAATTGGCAGTGTGTACGCAGCTTTAGACTTTAGTTTGTCCTTGCAAATAAAGTGGTCTTTATAAAGAATCTTGGAAAGTATCTGTATGTTCAGATAGTTAGAGGTTTCACTAGCAGTTGTAATAGGTAACATATTATTAGATGTTCCAGTCCTGGAAACAATGGAGCAGTCGAGTCATTAGCCAATAAGTAAACAAATAAGTTTTATTGCATAATAGTAAAACACTGACAACAAAACTCCCTTATTCAACTTAATTGAGTGAAGACTGGAATAATGAACAACATGACAAATACAAAATAGGTATTTAAAGAATTAGCTTGCCAGTAATATACAATCGTATAAAGTTGAAAATAAAATGTTTTTTTTCTAGCTGTATTCCAATGACTTAATATCCTCATGTTTTCCTGCAGCTCAAACCCAAAATCACCAGAAACTAAGGATGGCCTCATTTAATGTTCCTCTGGCATTCAGTGATACAGATGGCTCCACACAGGTAACCTTGTATACAGAATCCTATTTGTATAGTAACAGAGGTAAAATGAGTTCTATTTCTAGTGACATAGTAAATGAAATAATAGAAAAATAATAATAAAAATTATTAAGGCAATAGTGTCAAGGAAAATGCTGATTTAAAATCATCCCAAGAAATTAAATAACCCTTAAAATGTTTTACAAGATGGATTTTTTTTATTTTAGAACCTGGAGGCTATTGCAGAGGAGAGCAACAAGCTTGAAGATGCAGTCAAATACATGCTCCTGGTGAGTAGTTGTATATATTCTAACTGAATCATGGGCTCTTTGTTGCCCATAAATTGTATACACGACATACAGTTAGGTCCATAAATATTTGGACAGAGACAACTTTTTTCTAATTTCAGTTCTGTACATTACCACAATTAATTTTAAATAAAACAACTCAGATGCAATTGATCTACAGACTTTCAGCTTTAATTCAGTGGGTTGAACAAAAAGATTGCATAAAAATATGAGGAACTAAAGCCTTTTTTTACACAATCACTTCATTTCAGGGGGTCAAAAGTAATTGGACAAGTGACTCAAAGGCTATTTAATGTGTTGGTGTGGGCAATTCCCTAGTTATTTCATTATCAATTAAGCAGATAAAAGGCCTGGAGTTGATTTGGGGGGGTGCTTGTATGTGGAAGATTTTGGTGTGAACAGACAACATGCGGTCAAAGGAGTTCTCCATACAGGTGAAACAAGCCATCCTTACGCTGCAAAAACAGAAAAAAAACCCATCCGAGAAATTGCTACAGTATTAGAAGTGCCAAAATCTGCAGTTTGGTACATCATGAGAAAGAAACAAAGCACTGGTGAACTCAGCAACACCAAAAGACCTGGACGTCCATGGGAGACAACAGTGGTGGATGATCGAAGAATAATTTCCATGGAGAAGAGAAACCCCTTCACAATACCCAACCAAGTGAACAACACTCTCCAGGAAGTAGGCGTATCGATATCCAAGTCTACCATAAAGAGAAGACTGCATGAAAGTAAACACAGAGGGTGCACTGCAAGGTGCAAGCCACTCATAAGCCTCAGGAATAGAAAGGCTAGATTGGACTCAAAAACATCTAAAAAAGCCAGCACAGTTCTGGAAAAACATTCTTTGGACAGATGAAACCAAGATCCTCCTTTACCAGAATGATGGCAAGAATAAAGTATGGAGAAGGCGTGGAACAGCTCATGATCCAAAGCATAGCACATCATCTGTAAAACATGGCGGAGGCAGTGTGATGGCTTGGGCGTGCATGGCTGCCATGGCACTGGGACACTAGTGTTTATCCATGATGTGACACAGGACAGAAGCAGCCGAATGAATTCTGAGGTGTTCAGAGACATACTGTCTGCTCAAATCCAGCTAAATGCAGTCACATTGATTGGAAGGCGTTTCATAATACAGATGGACAATGACCCAAAACATACAGCCAAAGCAACCCAGGAGTTTATTAAAGCAAAGAAGTGGAATATTCCTGAATGGCCAAGTCAGTCACCTGATCTGAACACAATTGAGCAAAGCATTTCACTTGTTGAAGACTAAACTTCAGACAGAAAGGCCCACAAATAAACAACAACTGAAAGCCGCTGCAGTAAAGGCCTGGCAGAGCATTAAAAGGAGGAAACCTGGCATCTGGTGATGTCCATGAGTTCAAAACTACAGGCTGTCATTTCCAGCAAAGGGTTTTTAACTATGTATTAGAAATGAACAATTTATTTTCAGCTTTTTAATTTGTCCAATTACTTTTGAGCCCCTGAAAGAAGTGATTGTGTAAAAATAAAAAAAGACTTTAGTTCCTCACATTTGTATGCAATCTTTTTTTGTTCACCCAACTGAATTAAAACATTTAAAATTAATTGTGGTAATGTACAGAACCAAAATTAGAAACAAGTTGTCCCTGTCCAAATATTTATGGACCTAACTGTATTTATCATTCTTTATCATTATTCATGTGTCTTCTTTATTTATAGAGAAACAATCCCCTGAGAAAATATCCAGCAATGAATGGAACCTTTTTGGACAATCTGAGGAAGCTGAAGAAGACCTTAAGTGACCAGGAGTGGATGGTCAGTGTTTGTAATACATGGAAATAATTATTTTGGGTGCCATAGGGAATAATAAACCTCCATTTTATGACATTAGACACATTTGCCTTGTTGCATCCACAGTTCTATAACAATTTAAAACTTAATTTAATTTATTTAAGTATATATATATATTTCATGATCACCTTAATATGCCCTTTTTTCTCCTTTAGGTTTTTGATGCATGGATGCAGCAGTGGTACCTGTTCTTTTTGGTGCAGAACCCTGAAACACCCAAGCCAACTCCAGAACCAACAGGTAGAGGTGTAATATGTCTGGCACTGCATTCAGGCTTTTCGCTGCCAATAGCGCATCATAGGAAAAACAAAAACAGCTGCTCCTATGTCCATGTGTGTTCTGTGTTTTGGCATTAGAAAAAAAAGTGCTTGCATATACATGTTGCTGGTGTATGAAATAGGCTGTGTAGGAGTTTTGATACCATGACATTGGAATATAAAAATAAAGGCACAGCCAGTAAGCAGTTACTTGTGGTGGCATGAAGGTGTCATACAGTCATTGGTTTGGTGAAGATACAGAATACACGCTTTACCAATGGAAAAATGAAAAGTTAAGCTCACAGAATAGTCTTGTAGGTCATCAAGACATGTCACCTAAATCTAGCCTCTGCCCAGACTCCAAATTTATTTTTTCTCCCAAAGTTATGGATAAAGTTCAGCTTTAAATAAGTATTTCAAGATATAATTGGCCATTGGCAGGGGAGAAGCCTTGACCCTACTATGTATTTAATTGATATGGATAAGAATTGATATAACCACACAGTAGCTCTTTTGAATTGTTTGTACTGGTGTGGCCTCACCAGGCATGAACTACAGGTGCACAGGTATGACCATCTGTTCTACCCCCTGGCCCTTGTGGATGATCCAACTCTGCAATAAATATGTAGAAGTGGAACTTTATAAATAACAAAAAGGCACATCAGAGTGTAAGAGATAATCAGTACATTAATCTTTCTGGTGCTATTGTGATCACTAGAGAACAGCACAAAAAAATCACTATCCTGTTCTGTTTTTCCAATACTCACAAAAGTAGCCTTGTTCTAGAGGGGCTTATCAATGGGGTGTAAGGGCATACCTCCCATTATTAAGAAAAAATATGTAGTCCTTCTGCAGAAGCCACTAGAAGCCCCTAATACCAAATAGAAACACCAAGAGCTGTGGTGGCTATAGTTATGCCATGCCATTCTAATACAATAGGGCTCATTATATCAGGCATTGTTTTCCTGGTCAGGTCAGCAAAATCCCCTTGATTTTACCTGAGCAGCAAACATGACAGTTCAGATTGTTTGACCTGCTTTGTGTTGTGTTGCAGATGTCTTATTGAGGTGCGTTTGCAAACAAAACAGGTCAAACAAAACAGGTCAAACAAAATCTGCAAACAAAACAGGTCAAACTTAGCCTTCTCTTGTTTTTTAAATGCTTTATTTCAGAATACAAACAAAGTTTTTGTTAAGAAAACCATTCAACATGAGTCTTGGTGGATTCTTTAGAATGGTAACTGCTTTCTGGTTAAAGGTGCAAAAGCTGTTCATTATTATTTCTTAAATATTTGCCAATTACTATTTGTTTTACGATAACTTGTTATGCATCCTAGAACCCATCGCCACTGGTTCCATACAATGGCCTGCAATGGAAAACATTTACTTGGGCTGAAAAACGCATAAACCATGTATCTGCTGCTTTGGCGCTGAAGTCTCCGTCTTTCTTTGTGCCGGCCAGCTAATAGATGCTGCTAAGCCTGGACTTATAGGAAAACATAAGATTCTTATGTCCAGCTTTCTTTACAGTCTTCAAATTTCTTCCTCAGGCACTAGGGACTTCCTGAAACTGTGGGAAAAGGATCACCGCCCAGCAGGGCGCGGCCCAAGCGGAAACTTGGTTTATGCTTCTCCCAGTTACTCCACTGATACAGAGCCCAATTATTTCTTTGATGAAAGCCCAAGTGGTGAATATGTTGTCATTTCACGTATAGTAGAAACAAATGTACAAAGCCATCCTATAGAGAAACACTGTTGAGTAGAGATTCAGTTGCAGTCATCAGCACCCATTAGGATGGACAAATGCTATCATGCTCTCAGCATAATTTGGGATGCGGCTTACTTTTCAGGCATAGGGAAGCAGCTTGGTGTGGTTTATATGGCTAGATGCACAATGGCACTACCACAACACCATAAAGGCCCTAAGGGATTACAAAAAAAAAGAACACCAGGCTTTAGGTCTCACTAAAAAACCTATAGGACTTGCGTGCTATTAGCCAAATGTTAGTGGGCACCTGACCACCACATCCTCCTGTATGGCCCAAAAAATGTAGACATTGTTCCAAATTATTGAGTTCTGTTGATTACAGAGAAGGGAATGGTTAAAGAACAATTAAACATTTTAGACATTTGTGTACTTCCAACCTTCTTGCTATAGTTAGAGGATGGACATTTTCTGTTCCAGGAATATTGAGGCTCTGCGGACAAAGCTAGATCTATAGAAACAAGGTTGTCCAGTTTGGTGTGAAGAAACTTGAGTGGTCTGCAGGGACCTGACCTTGGTTGTTAGGGATAGACAATGAATCTGATATGGCTCCATTTATGTAAAACATTGGTTACATAGTCTGCAGCACAACACAGTAAACTTTTACTGTGTGTAGATGGCATTAGGTAAGACTGAAAGGAAGAATTTTGTCAGGGATAACACTATTTTCTGTAATTCAACATGTTCCTATGTATTCTATAAGTTTTTTCCTAAACTAGCCTTGCCTGTTTATATGTATTAGGTGCCTCTTTGATATCAGAATGCTTAGTGAAGGCCAGTTCCCCTGCCTTGCCTGGTACTTTTGTACCACAATGTGATGAGAAAGGTGACTACAAGCCTATGCAGTGCTGGCATAGCACCGGATATTGCTGGTGTGTCTACAGAAATGGAACCGAGATTCCAGGAACCAGATCCCGTGACAAAATTCACTGCAAAAGTAAGAACAAACGTGTCTTACAACTATACCTCATAGGTCATTCCTGAATCTAAACTCACTGTATGTGACTACAAATCAGCCTGGTTCTAATTAAACCCTAAAAAAGAATAAAACTGCATTCTTGGCATGACATGAAATAATATTTGTCTAACAGTTTTCCTTTAAAGAACTAGCCCTTGCACAATAACAGAAACAAGTTTGGTGCAGGATGTTTTGTGGTGCTTTAGCTCACTTTCTGTTTCTTTAATCTGCTTTTGATTTTTTTTTGGCATGATTCAAGCTGCTTATGCTCCCAAATGAACCTGTAATATAAAGAAGCACAGTTCATAAGTATATTATTACTAATACCAGTTCCTAAGCTGCCCATACAATTCCAGATGCTAGATGGACATGATAAAGTATTGGTATAGCTCTATTAGGATTTAATGGATTTAATCCTTTGTAAAGGATTTAATTTTATATGCCAGAAAGCCAATAAAGGAAGTATAGAAGAAATACCAGATGGTAGATATCGGTAACCAAGGTTTTTACACCTATCCAGACCCACCATTTCTGACCTATCGGTCACTAATACCCTGAGGGCGTGGTTAGGGGGGCTAAGAAACAAGAAATGGTTACCTAATCATATATATTTTATTCTTAGCAATGTAATATGGTTCTTTTGGGTGCATTTACAGTAATGTACATTTGACAGCCAGTTGCATTTTATTTGCAATAATTATTTATTTATTTTTTTTAAACAGAACATGCTGATTTAGTCACCCAGGAGTTTGGATTCTAATCTACTGCAATTCAATCCATTTATGGTAAATACTAAATATTTATTGGTCTTTCATTAAAAAGTAAGCTAATAAAGACATGAACGTTCACACAAATAGCTGGCCTAACAAGACTAAGCTACACTATTTGAAGAATATATTGGTACAATAAGATGCCAGTCCTTACCCTTATGATAAAAGCCCAGACTGTGCTGCTGGAGCCCATAGAATTATTTATGTAGATATTAAAGTTTATCTGAATCCTAATCATTTTAATAATGTTTTGGATACAAAAGGGAAGGGTTAGGGAACCTTCATCCTTTATTGCTGCTGATGTTTCTGTTGCGGAGTTTCACCCTCTCCATTTGTCCTGATGTGCAATGTCACCATAATGGAAAGGATGGGAACTCCATTTTACAGCTGATGCTGGAACAGGACCAAAAAAAAAAAAATCTTCCTTTAGCAACAGTTGTACTAGTGAAAGAGAAACTTTGCATGCAAATCTTTCTGTGGGAACAAACACAAAAAAAATTAACCTAGCAGGCTTTTAATTATTCTCTTCTCTGTACTAAACTAACAAAAAAAATGGTTTTAGACTTTAAAATATGTCCAGCCCATAATATTTTTTTTTCTGGTTTTGGAGGAGTGACAAAGTATTCACATTCATGCTGGGATTTCTCTAGTATCTGGGTCCAGTTGGAGATATCTACTCTCATTTTCTAACCTATTGATAATGGTTGTATGAGAAAGGAAGTGAAAGAAAATCTGCTATAAACAGAAAAAAAAATAGTTCTAACCTTTCCCTACCCGATTTATAAAAACAGTGCTTTTATTTCTGTTGTTCTTAGAAATTTGCTTTCACTTTCTCTCTAAAAAACAAATGTGAGGAGTTTAATTGTATATATGGACAATATGCATATAACTTTTACAAATAGGATACACTTTTGGTTGAGTATGCTGGTAAAATCCTGTTTGTGTTTTTTTACAGGTAAAAACAATCGTGTGTGATCAAGCAAGGGCACAAATCTTCCTACTTACAGTTTGTGTAGTTCCAGCTTAGCGGCTTAGAGGCTTTACTTGTGAAGACAGTGATTTTATTTCTAGTATCATATCTTAAAGGGTATTGTATAAAGAGTACTTCAGGCAAGACACAAAATCCAGTTATAAATAAAGAAAAAGCATTGGAATCAGATTAAAAAAATAGGGGATTAGGCCTGTGTCAGGAAAGAAAGCTGATTGTGAAATAACGCCCGTGGGCAGCGATAAAATGCAAGAAATTAAAAGCAAACCAGATGTAGTTTGATGAAGAAACTGGTGCTTGTCTATAAAAGCCAAAAATAGTTGTAAGGAGTACCTCTAACTAAAAAAAGAATTTCTGCATAATCACCATTAGTAATATTGGCTGGATAATGTCTTGCCTGTAGTTCTCCTAAGTGTCAAATAATAATTTTTATATTGTGTTATAGATGTACAGTGATTTTTGTCCTCATGATAAATCTGACAGATGTTTGGTAATAAAGAACTATCATATATCATGGATTGTAATAAAAAAGAATTACAATTAATGCAGTATGTCATTGTGAATAACAGATTTGGTTGATCTGAAAACAAATTTAAAGATTATTATTAAGGGAGATTATTAGACTGAAACGCAAAGCCCAGTAAGATTCAATAAATCAAAACTGTAAATGTGTATTCACTTAATTGATACATCCCTAGAATGCTCTTTACAGGCCTGGTCCTGGTTCACTTGTTTTTCTTCCAGAAATAAAAGGATTTCTATTTCGGTTTGTACCACCAATCCAGAGTTTTTCTATTTTCTCTCTGGTAATATGTGGGCAGTTTCACAGGGTGTGGGTAGAAATCTCTCTTAAGCAGCTGGGGATAGCAATAAAAACTCAACCGAAAATCCTAATCTATTCCAAAACCATAAAATGGTTTTAGGCAGACATACAATTTCTAATAAAATAGTTACATTTTTATATTGACATTAAAACTCTATAACACACACAAAGTGGCAACCAAGCCCAGTCTGGCTCTAAGTTTCCTAGATGCTAGCAACCTCACTTTGCAAGTTAAAGTGAAATATTATTTAGTAATTTTCCTTGCTTTTTGTTACCTGCTTGAAAACTGGCATCTTAATTCTTCATGTAGAATTCTAGTCTAAATTAAACTTAAGGATATAGGAACCCCTTTGTAGCAAAATAAAGCAGTACATCATTGCATCATTTTAAACTGCTTCTGATGTTTGTATTGTGTGGATTAATTATTGGCTGTTATTATATAAATATTACCATACAAAAAGTCAGTGCTTACATAGATTTGCTGCAGTGCCTACATAGATTTGCTGCAGTGCCTGATTTTACCAACAGCTGGCGCTGCAAGGGCAACGGTGAGTTGTAGCTCCTGTTCCTACTCCCTGGCAGTTTATTAAGTGGAAATTCTCTTCAAAAACATAAAAAATAATTTTGTACATTACAAAGCAGAGTTAAAATTTTAACTTTTTACCAGAGATACCACTTTATATTTTAGAATTTTTCTTAAAAATAAAAAAACACTGACACTGATTTTTTTCCCAAAATAAGATAACACATGTCACATAGCTGCATTAATATATAGAAGGGGTTTATGTTTACATTCCAGGGTTTTTTGTATTGCGTTAAATATTACTGGATCTGAGCTTTTTTTTTAGTTAGATTAGACTCCATCCATTGCAATGCTATATGTGCTTCTATTTTCCAAAGAAACTAACCTCTCAAAAGGCTATTTTAACAGGAAGTGGGGGGGGGGGGGGGGAAGTGACCTAACAGGAAGTGATGTAGGAAAGAGAATATAAGGCCATGTGCTTGGGAAGAGCTGCAGATAAGAGTGGCCATGTGGTGTGACTAGGTAAGGATTCCACTTTCCCCTCCAGAGAAGCATGGATTAAGCATTTGAACATATTACTGATTAAAGATAAGTACATTTGGTTTGTATGGGTGTGTAGCTAGATTTCATCCACTGCATATGTGCTTATTTAAAGCAGCTAAGAAACATAGTTTTGCAAATTATTGTTATATGCCTAAGGCAATAATTTAGCACTGTTTGCTTATGTATACCTGTAATGTTGATGTATTCATTGCTTTTCATCGGGGCTTGCTTGCCTGTTCATCTTTCTGTAGATATTTTTACAGCTTTGATTCAGTAAAGATACACATATTACACCATGATATTGTGTATTCTGTACAGTCTTTTGAAAACTGTTGTAAAACCAAGGCTAATTATTGTTTATCCAAGTAAAACCTCTTATCTTCCATTGATGGACATGGGAAATCGTTCATCTTCAAGTTGTTCAAAAGCAGTCCAACTGAGAAAGACAACACTGCAAGCAAATGCCCAATAGGAGGACTGCCTGCAGTTTAAGAGTCACTTTAATGACCTTATGCCCAGAGCTGGCTTCAACTGCAATATCCACAAAAATGATGTTCTAGGTAAAAGTAGAGTAGATTATTGTAAACTAAAGCAAATCCATGGCCTAAATTCACTTTGTTCCAATGAATGTTCTTGAATATTAGGGATGTAAGACTAAACACTTGCAAATGCAATATTTACAAATTGCACTTACTAAAATAACCAGTTCTGATGTTGAGCGTCAGAGAACAAACAAGGTAAGGTACACAGTGAACACGTACAAATTTCCTCTTATTGTTTTGATACAATTTTGTACAAAGGATAAAAATTAAATCTAGTCCAACCCCATCTGCAAAAAAAAAAAAACAACTTTGATGTAGAGATCTTACAAGGCTTTGGAATTTGGAATTTGGAAATCGCAAACTTTATTTTTCTGATCCACCAAATCTAATGAGGTGTTGGAGCCCACAGAACTACTCCCTGAAGCCATCTCAGGTTGGTGCAGCCAACTTTCACTTTGGACAAATGATCACCAGAAAGCCCTCCCAGTCAATTCTATAAAGCAGACAGGAAAGATGTGGTAAAGGAGCATAAACCCAAATCTGATTTGAGTGCAGATTCTATGCAGCCATCAAAGCAACCACTGGCTCCCTCAGACAATTTCTCTACATTTTTAGACAAACCTGAAGTATGTAATTGAAGTGTGTATCTAGAGGGTGTTAAAGCGAGAGAGGTGCATAACCACAACAAATGTTACTTATCCTCTTTGGTGGGTAATGCAAGAATCTGGCGTGGCATTGACTAACTGGTGCCAGATCAGACGACCTCCCAAAAAGGGGTACATTTAGTGATGTAGTACCAATGTGGTCTCCTGAAACTCCAGAGTGTACTAGTAGAGGAAATTCCTCTAACAAACCAGAACCCCTATAAAGAACCTGTATACCCAAGATTCCTGCAGTCTGAAATGAAGGTAATGTGAAGAACTTTCACTGGGTTTGATGAGGCTTTCTGACCAGGAACTTCTTGTGCCAGACAAATCTGTCTTTTCAGAACTTAGATTAACCTGTCCCGGAGGTTCTGGGGGCTTGTTAAGGAGGCTATAAATGAATAAAAAAACCATCTCACATATCTCAGGAGGCTTCTGGGCTTGCCTGATCTCAGGCATGCACAGAAGGGGCTTTTTCTTTCAAATGCCTGTGCAGGGAGATCAGGTGATGCTTCCCCCACGCAGGGACAATTTCAGGACCCCATCGAGGAAAGCTCTGGAAGGATCTACAGAAGTAAAGGAAGTGTGATGTTTTTTTAAAATTTAAATTCTGCTTTATCACTGAAACCAGCACTCCGGTGATCTGTAAGGATGCAGGGTGGGATTAAAAGGTTAAAACAAATTCACAAAGAAACTAGAGCAATGTGACAAAATACTTTTCTAGCATTAGGAGGGTGTAAATGGTAGGTTGGGATGCTTTCAATCCCCACAAGACAGGGTCCATAACTCTAGTCCGTGAAAGCTAAGATCTGTACATAAAAGTTAGCTGTATCCAATGGTTTTATAAGGAGTCAGAAAATGACGTGTTTATACCAAAATCTGGCCTGTATGTGGCCCTCAAGTTGAAAGCCCTGGGGCTCCAACATTTAGAAACAGTTATTAGCTAATCTAGTTTCAGAGTGGCATGCACTAAAATAATGTCAAAGGGGAACAAAAACTATGGAGTTATGGCAGAACACTGAATTTCTCTGATTCTTGGAATCAGATATAGTCATGGATTACTCAAATTCTACAGGGCAGGTGTGCTAGTGTGCTTAGTCCTTGTAGTAAAAGTGAACATGGAAGGATTCAAGAACAGAGGATAGGATTCCATGTTGCAGATGTGAACACATTCAAAATATAAAGAAGCAATCCCAGAGTTAAACCGTGTGAGCTGGGTTGCCTCCATGTCTAGAATCATACATTGGGACCACAGATTAGCAAGTAACATAAGGTGTAAGGTAAGAGGTAGGGCCTCAGGTACTCATGAAACCTAGACAGCTGGCAGCAGGTGAGAATCAATGACCAAAGTAACTGTATGTGTGCGGGAAGAATGACGGAAGATCATGGGTCGGAGTGTTAAAACACAGTGAATGTGCCACAGCAATAACCTTTAAAAAAACAAAAAAAAACAAAAGAATTCTAAAAAAGTGCTCAGCAACCTATGCAAATGAGGTAGCTTCCAACCTAATTATTAAGAGTCTTCAGCTTTGGGACACATGCAAAAGCAATTTCAGCAGATCTGGTCCTAGAAAGGATTTTGTAGCTAACTTGTTACACTGAAGTCAGCATCTGTCAATTTAAGCTAGCTCTGACATGCATTTTCATAGTAGGTGGAGTTATCCTGAGCTAACCTACAATTTTAGTTGTAGTATTCAATCCTGTATGTGGCAGTATAAACTGAAGGTGAAAGAGTCTTCAACAAATGAAAGATGGATCAAAATTTGCATGGCATTCTCAAGCATGTGTGACATCCTTTCTCAAGAAGGGTTTCATGGAACTCTCAAATTGCTAAAGGTTCCCAGAAATTGAATTTGTCTTTCAACAACAACTTATATGGTTCTTTTAACAGTCTGTGATAGGACAGTCTTCCCACTGATCAATGAAGGATGATCCGTCTCCCACCTATCGCCTTTCAATGACGATATCTCTCCACTGATCATGTGAAAAGACATTTTTCCACTAAACACCAATATTAGCTGACTACATTTTTTGCTGTCTGTTTTTCATTTTCAGTTAATAATTTCATGCTTACTGGTTTGGGAAATATTGTTTTATAGATGGAATGTTTTTTATTTAACGTTATTACATTTATGAGTTATATTACCTCCAGCAAGCATTTATATATGAATAGGCAAGTTGAAAGTTGTGGTACCTTAAAACCTTCAAAAGAACCATGCCTCCTACAAAAGATTTGCTGCAATGCCAGTAAAGGTGTTATCAAGAAGGGATGCCAGGGCCAACGCATTTCATGTAACCTATTAAACAAAACAATTTACTGCAGAACTTCCGACTTCGCATTTTTAAAACATTTATTCAACTTCATTAGCTTGATCTTACTAACTTCTTAGGTAGAACCTGCATTATCGGTCACTCATTGCAAATGGCTTACTATCTTAGATAGAACCGGCAGTATGGATCACTCATTGCAAACTGCATACTTTAAAGGACAAAATAATTTTTAACATGACAATAAATGTAATACCCATCATTTTATTAAAATGGAGTTGTAAACATAACACAGCCAATAACACAATTTACTTTTTGTTGCTCAAAACTCAATCATTCCCATTAACAGCAAGTCCCTAGCACATTTAGTTAATTCACTAAAATACTACATAAAAAGTATAAAAATTATTGTACAGTACATAAAAAACAGGTTTTTCAAGCTATGGCATTGATCATCAGCAGAGTTAAAAATATAGAATTTCATTATGATTTTAGAAAATAGGCTATAATCACAGCTTAATTTCCTCCGAGGGTCTGAGAATTCCCATTTTCTGAAAATCTAAACCACCTATTCCAAGTGGTCAATTTAAAAAAAAATGTAAATAATATTTAAAAATAAAGTATTCACATAGTTGTCCTCTTAGACTTCTCTGTGGGTTGGCAGTGTCAGTATATACACATGATGGCTTTTACCGGTTTCATTGGCTGTGCAACTGCAAAAATAAAAACATACAGGTTATATTACCATTGGCCAATACCAATTTAACCAATCTTGGAACTTACAGACAGATGATAGCTTTCTTAACTGCAGAATGAATTGTCTGTTCATGGGCCGAGTTCATTATGATCTTAAAGCTACGTACACACTTCCAATTATTATCGTTGGAAAACGAACGATCCTGCACGATATCTACGAACGATCGTACAGCACCGATCCTGCACATAGAGATAACGACACGATCGTTCGTAGATATTGTACACACAATAGATACGATCGTTTGAGCGATAGAGGAACTATGTGCACGACAGGAAAGTGAACGAACGTTCGTTCATTACGCATGCTCAGCCCATGGACGATCAACGAACGACCGTACACACGAACGATGTTCAACGATCGTCGTCCAATCCGATCCG
Organism: Pyxicephalus adspersus; assembly: GCF_032062135.1. Taxonomy (NCBI): domain Eukaryota; kingdom Metazoa; phylum Chordata; class Amphibia; order Anura; family Pyxicephalidae; genus Pyxicephalus; species Pyxicephalus adspersus. Next base: position 40,426,103 of record NC_092859.1, read on the forward strand.
CCGGTCCGGTCGTTCGTTTCCAACGACTTTCCTCGTTCGTCGGCGTCGTTGGTTACTTTTTTACGAACTATTTTTTGCCCAATCGATCGTTCGTTTTGAACGATAAAAATTGGAAGTGTGTACGCACCTTAAGACTACTTTTCAGAGTAAAAGCACAATAGTTTCCTTTTCCTGACAGCTTGTGAAATGTCTGAGGTTATCTGTATAATACAGCCCACATGGCTCTCCCCCAGCTTTTAGAGCCTCTGGGTGGCTGGCATTCTATATATTTACTATCCTGTTTAAATATACTGGGTCTGTTTCCCACGCTACCCTAAGACCTTAACAAACTTTACAATAATTTCCTACCAGTGTTTTCCAATATTGAAGCTTTGTCAATTTTTGTGTGCTGATAATTTAACTTTGATTAATTTCCAACTTTTATTACTTTTTTATTACTACATTCAAAAATATGAATTATGGAAAAAACATTTTTCAAATACTTGTAATTTTTCTTGGGGGTTCCATCACATCTATTTTTCTGCAGTATGGATTAAAGGGCTGTCCTTTGGGGGAAAGCCGACTCATTGTATATCAATACTTTGAAAAGGTAAGAAAGCAAAACTATCTAAAAACAATTTTCTGTAACACATGCCTTCTATAAGATGCTATTTATTTGAATTAGGGCACCACAACACCCACTGGCAATGGGTTTTTTATAATAAAATCATTGATAATAAGCTGTTAATTACCTCAATTAAAAAGGTGTTTTATTCATCATCTTTATTCCGCTTTTGTTTTCTTCTGAATTAAAAAAATAAATAAGGTTTTTACGGTTAGGTTATAGAATGTAGTTCCTTCCTATATTTTCACTTTGTATCTACATTTTTCCAAATAAAGAAATTCACAGAACTAGGTATTTTCAAACAATACAAAATGCTCATACTTGTGTATCTTTTTATAGGACATAATGCATTTATACCTAACCAGTGTAGCATTACTGGAACGTGCATGTTAATTTAGCACATTTGAGATGCCATTTCTTTTTAATAGCACCCCACTGCACTATCCCATTAGAGCGCCGGTGTGTGTGTTTGGTGTGCTGCATTGGCAATATTACAGGTCCAATTTCCAGACAGTTTAGGTGCATTACCAGTCAAATAAATGACTGGGCTTCCTTAACATATTTCACAAACTAAACCTTAATACAAGAATCAGTACACACACCATAGGCATATAACTTAAAAATCCCCAAAATCCTTTAGGCCAAGTCTACATGGAATGTTTTCTTGTCTATAAAACACCCATACCACCTATGAATGCATGCATGGGCATTTATCGTCGTTTTAAAGCAAGCTTTTAAAAGCAAATATGAATGTTACATGGTAATGGAGAGTTTTTAAACATCCTATTGGTTTCAATTAGTGTTTATAGGCAGTTAAAACATTTAAAACGCAGCAAGGAAAGTTCTCTCTAAAAAATGTGCCACGCATAAACTCCCTGGTGTGGACAGGACCATTGCAATGAATGGGAATTTCATACATTAAGGTTTAAATGCTGGAGAAACAGTCTGTAGACAGTTTTAGTAACTTTTTCAGGGGTCTTAATTGGGAAGGAGATCAGCTTGTACAGCAAAGGATGGTTATTATACATAGAACGAGCTATGGAATTGATAGTGGTGCTTTCCTTTGCAGGTAATGTGATACTTAATGAAACGCCTACTATTAGGAAATTTTGTAGACAGTTGGTTGTACCTTTTTCTTAGGTTTAGACAGGCCGATTCCAGAATCTGTGGACTCCACAACTGCTACAGTCATACTTTCAGCTTTTTTCTTTTCCTCCTTGGTTTTTGTTTCTGAAAAGAAAAACAGATCGGTATATAGATCGATTGGGAAATGCTAAACTATTGGCTTTGAAAAAGGCAATATGAACGAAAGGTAAATATTCTTTGACTAATTATGTTGTTTTCTCTGTACTGGAGGAAGTTTTAATTAAAGAAAGAAATGGGTCTTTCCCAGGACAGCAAAAAAATGCAGCAATGGCTCTCTGCTCACAGCAAAGGAGACCATGGACAGATAATGTTTCCTCTGCTGAAGTAAAAGATGAAAAGAAAAGCAAAATAAACAAACCCACAAGCTTCAGACCAGCCAGCTAAATAATACTGTACAAGATAATGGAGGGAGAGCTTCATCTTTATCTATATTGCAGGACTAGTAAGAAAGTACACACAGGAAATCAGGTTTAGTTTGTCTGGTGGCTCTTTAAATTTGTCATTGGTTATGAATGATATTAAGTAAAGGGGGCCAAAGTCTTCATCTCTCGCCATGACAACATTTGCTGATCAAATAGTTGAAAAAAGGTCTGATAAACTTTTTAATACAGATAGTGATAGAAAGAAGAAAATGGTATGACAAAAGGGGAATTTACTTTAATCCAAAATGTTACCACCAGTTCTCTCCCATCTATTTAGGATATTGTTTTTCGCTTTATGTATATATTATATAATTGTTGGACATCTTTCTACAGGTAGTAGTTGGTCTCCTAGCAATGTTGAGTATTTGCATCACATACTGAGTATAATCTGTACCTATACATGCTACGAGTTATAATACAACTTACACACAAACAAATGACATTTCACTATGTTAAGCTGCTGATTAAATACACTTACAACACATCAGCTATTCAGACACATCATGCTATTAGAGAAGCAAGTGTTGCTTCCAATCAATCAGAGAAGGGCTATAAGCCATTTCCAAACACTCTAAAGCCTACCATTCTACAGTGAGAAAGATTATTCTTAAGTGGAAAACCTTCAAGACAGCTGTCAATGTTCCCAGGAGTGGACCTCCAAGCAAATCTAGCCCAAGGTCAGAGCAAAAAAAAAGTTACATCTCTGACTCTTCAGGTTTCAGTTAGTGTGTTGAATGTTAAAGTTTATGACAGTACAGTAATTAGAATGAATCTGGCTTGTTTGCAAGGGTTTCCAGGAGAAAGCATTTTTACTCCATAAAGAAAATAGTAGCATGGCTCAGGTTTGCAAAGAGGAATCTGAATACATCACAAGACTTCTGAAGTCTTGGATAGGGGAGACCAAAGTGGAGATGTTTAGCGAAAAACAAAACACAGCATATCTGCATAAACACCTTAGGGCAGGGCTGTCAAACTCTGGCTCGCAGACCAAATCTGGCCAGCAGTATCCGTATTGTAGCGCCGCTACTACAATTTCCGGCATCACTCGCGTCTATAGACCAGTGGCCTCTCTGCCTTTGCGTGGCACCGCATTGGACGGTTTATTAGGCGCAAATAATGCTGTGAATTGTAGTAGGGGTGCTATTTCAATGAGGAGGGAGTTCCAGCGGCAGGCCACTCATAAGATTTAGCCCCGCATTGGCCGCGTCTGGCATTTCTAGCACTCCTCTCCAGCTACACGTGGGAGGTGCCAGGAGGCTTTTGGAGTTAGAGGGGCTTCTTTGTGACCCATGGCCTTGCATCATATAGCGGTGTCTCAGGCTGTTTATCCCAGTGATGCCAGTCGTGATCGGATCAAGGTTTTTTATTTAATGCGAAGGAAAAACTTCCTTAATTTTTTCAATAAATTTCAAGGTTGGCCCGCAACTTTGTCTAAGTTTTTAAATTTTGACCCACTGTGTATTTGAGTTTGACACCCCTGCCCTAGGGCTTCATTTATAAATGATTTCCCTGTAAATGTGTGTGAAATTCACTGACTGATGGTTGTATTGCTCTAGGCCAGGGGTCCCCAACCAAAAGAAAGACCCCACTTGATGGGCGGGACTACTTCTCCCAGGAGACATATGCAGGCCCAGGGGGGTGGGCGGTTGTGTCTCTGGATAGGGCAGGTTCTAGCATCATGACGTCACACTAGGGGGTTGCTTGCCCTTTAAATGAGAGACCGCTCCCCATGCATGAGCTGTGTCCGTGCATTTAGTGCATTTAGTGATCTGCGGTCTCAGTTCCTAATAAAATAATGACTCGTTCTGCCATCTAGTGGTTAATCTTAAAATTGCACAGTTGTAACAATAGGAAATGCTATCTGTGTAAATTAAAGAGTCATTGAGTTGACTATGAACTCCTACGTATACTAAAGAGTTGTAGAGTCAAATGTGAGTCAATCTGTGCAATAGCTTCTTTACCTTTGTAAAGAGTGGGATAAATTTCCTCCACAAAAATAAAGTGAATACATACAATTTTACAACTCAGGTGTACTTTCTAATACATAGATACACACACAAAATTACCATTTACTGAACTATCCACTGATTTATACATAAAGTGTTTTAAACTTATGAACTAAACCGAGTAACCTTTACATGCACTGCATCCTACTTCCAGTGCAGAAACATGCCACTGTCAGAGCCCTTGACGGGATTTTAAGTGCTTCGCTTTTGCCATTTTAGGAGTCTGCAAAGGCATACACGCTTTGCTCCAGGTCTAACATTTTGGCTAAAGTGTAGGGTGGTGTAAAGAGAATATATGAATAGTATTTATTGCACATATTTAAAGCCCAACTTAGGGAAACAGATAAAATACTGTATATAGGACAGAACATTTACCCTTCAATTGCTTGAAATTCTGTCCATCCAGTTTTGAGATGTACGTCTGCTAAACAATGCACTTTCTGGTAGGAGAAAAGATGTGATTTTTTTTCCCCCTGCTGCAGTTTCTAAAAGACATTTAGATCTCCCCCACCCTCACCCTGTAACTGGAAATTGTAAAGAGACACAGTATACTGATTATCTCATCTCTTCTTCTTTATTAGTTGATTTACACTTTATAACACAGCTGATTGGCTGATGTACTGATTCTCCCTCCCCTAATCTGAGCTTCTGTGCAGTACATAAAAGAGACTAATATCAATCTCAGATACTTACACTGTTTTCATTTATACAAATAAACTTAAAAATGTTTTCATAAATACAGAACTGCATTACTTTTCCTTTTTTGGCTTGGAGCTCAACTTTAACCCGGAACTAAGGTTCCACTTTTAGAAATCTATGATCAGGCAGGTCATTACTGCAGAAATGGATAGGGGATATTATTTCTGCAATAATGCGTCTTACCTGCCTGATCCTTCCAGTTGTCTGCATGCGTGGCACCTGCTTTGATCATCAGGATATCCAACATTTCTGGCTTCCCCTGTGCGGGCTGAATGAATGAACTCTGGCACCTCACAAGAGTTGCATCATCCCAGCCCGCCCAATTAACATAGCCCAAACCTGTGTACAGGAAGAGACGAAATAAGAAGATGGCGGCACCCTGCGAGGGAATGGGGACAGGCGAATAGTGCAGGTTAAGTTCTGCTTTAATAGGAAGTATACTTATTTCATGTAGTTAGGTCCATAAATATTTGGACAGAGACAACTTTTTTTTCTAATTTTGGTTCTGTACATTACCACAATTGAATTTAAACAAAACTCAGATGCAGTTGAACTGCAGACTTTCAGCTTTAATTCAATGGGTTGAACAAAAAGATTGCATAAACATGTGAGGAACTAAAGCCTTTTTTAACACAATCACTTAAATTTCAGGGTCTCAAAAGTAGTTGGACAAATTAAAAAGCTGAAAATAAAATGTTCATTTCTAATACTTGGTTGAAAACCCTTTGCTGGCAATGACAGCCTGTAGTCTTGAACTCATGGACATCACCAGATGCTGGGTTTCCTCCTTATTAACGCTCTGTCAGGCCTTTACTGCAGCGGCTTTCAGTTGCTGTTTGTGGGCCTTTCTGTCCGAAGGTTAGTCTTCAACAAGTGAAATGCTTTGCTCATTCGGGTTCAGATCAGACTTGACCATTCAGGAATATTTCACTTCTTTGCTTTAATAAACTCCTGGGTTGCTTTGGCTGTATGTTTTGGGTCATTGTCTATCTGTATTATGAAACGCCTCCCAATCAATGTGACTGCATTTAGCTGGATGTGAGCACACAGTATGTCTCTGAACACCTCAAAATTCATTCGGCTGCTTCTGTCCTGTGTCACATCATAGATAAACACTAGTGTCCCAGTGCCATGGCAGCCATGCACGCCCAAGCCATCACACTGCCTCCGCCATGTTTTACAGATGATGTGCTATGCTTTGGATCATGAGCTGTTCCACGTCTTCTCCATACTTTTTTCTTTCCATCATTCTGGTAAAGGTTGATCTTGGTTTCATCTGTCCAAAGAATGTTTTTCCAGAACTGTGCTGGCTTTTTTAGATGTTTTTGAGCAAAGTCCAATCTAGTCTTTCTATTCTCGAGGCTTATGAGTTTAGTGCACCCTCTGTATTTACTTTCATGTCTTCTCTTTATGGTAGACTTGGATATCGATACGCCTACTTCCTGGAGAGTGTTGTTCACTTGGTTGGCTGTTCTGAAGGGGTTTCTCATCACCATGGAAATTATTCTTCGATCACTGTTGTCTTCCGTGGACGTCCAGGTCTTTTGGCATTGCTGAGTTCACCAGTGCTTTGTTTCTTTCTCAAGATGTACCCAACTGTAGATTTTGCCACTCCTAATATTGTAGCAATTTCTCGGATGGGTTTTTTCTGTTTTTGCAGCTTAAGGGTGGCTTGTTTTCACCTGGAGAGAGCTCCTTTGACCGCATGTTGTCTGTTCACAGCAAAATCTTCCACATACAAGGACCCCCCCCCCCAAATCAACCAAATCAAATCAATCAACCATCATCCAGGCCTTTTTATCTGCTTAATTGATAATGAAATAACTAGGGAATTGCCCACACCAACACATGAAATAGCCTTTGAGTCAATTGTCCAATTACTTTTGAGCCCCTGAAAAAAAAAAAGTGATTGTGTAAAAAAGGCTTTAGTTCCTCACATTTGTATGCAATCTTTCTGTTCAACCCACTGAATTAAAGTCTGCAGTTCAATTGAGTTGTTTAATTTAAAATTAATTGTGGTACTGTACTGAACCAAAATTAGAAAAAAGTTGTCTCTGTCCAAATAATTATGGACTTAACTGTATTAGGTAAAAATAACTAACAGTAATGCTCTTCATTAACAGGTGTTGTGCAGCAAATGTCGCTCTTTCCATGTTTTATTCTACTTCCCTTGAGAAATCAATTTAGGATCAGGTCTGTAACACTTTTTTATGAATTAAAGGACAGTAGTTAAGAACTAGGCACACAGAATCAAGGTCAGCAAATATTGGTGAAATAATTGAGATACCAATAATGATAGAGGAAAAAAGTCAATAAAGTAGAACAGATAATAAATCTCAGAGTCTGGAGCCTAGTGTGACACTGCTACGAGAAATAAAAAGCAAAAATTATATTTTTTCTTCATCAAGTGAGCAAAAGGTATATTACCTCCCATGATGCAAAGTTACAACTGAGCTATCACTTTATGTACAGGGGAGTTTGCAGCCCGCAGAGGTGGAAATATAGGACCAATAGTTCAGTGGACTGCAATGAAGGTTCAAAGGGCATGCATTTTTGGGGGGCTTTTTTTTTACATTATTCTTCAGTTGGACATTGCTTGCTAACTTAACCAGTTCATGTTCACTGATCTAGCTGTGCAATAAAACAAAGTACATGAGAACAAAATGGGAATCAGATATTGTTTAAAAAATTTTTTCAGGACAGATGAAAAGTGAATTTAGACAAACAGCTGGCAAAACATTAGAGAAGGAAGGTTGAATTCAGGGTTTACCAAGAATTAGTAAACCAGATCACTCACTTTTCTTTCCTTTGTCTTTTTCAGATTTTTTTTTGTCAGACTTGGGCTTTGGGGTCACATCTGCTCCCACTGCCACAGCCTTCTTAGTCTTTTTATCTTTCTTGTCCTCCTTTGCCTTTTTGTCAGGTTTCTTTTTTTCAAGGTCCTCTTGGGGCATTTTGCGTTTCTTGCTGCTCTTTGTCTTTTTATCAGACTGAGGAGGGACCTCTGTAGAAGGCAGGGTGCTACTGTCATCTCCTGAGGTTGGACTTTCGGGGACCCATGTGGAAGTCATGGGAGGCTGAGGTAGTAGAGTACTCTTCTCAGGTACATTATTATTCACTACTGAAGGTTCAACAACATTAACTATTGTGGCTTCAGAAGCCTTCTTGGAAGATACTTTGCTCTTCTTTGGGCTCCTGCCTTCCAATAGTGCCAATACAGTTTCTTCTTCAGATTCAAGCAAGGCTGGAGAAAAACAAACAGACAAATGGAAATTTAGCAGCGTAAGTAAAACCCAGACTGTTATGTATAAACTATTTTAAACACCAAACATTTAAAGACATTAGGTCATGAAAGCTTAACTCAATGAGGATATACAAAACGACCATATAATGCTGCTCTGTATTCAATAAATCATTTAATATAGTTAAGGTACCCGAATCTAATAACAGCATCAGATTCAGTATTATCTACATCAGGGGTCAGCAAACTCCGGTTTTTAGGCCAGATAGGGCCTAGCCTGTAGTTCATTCCGGCCTAACGCCCCCTGGCCGACCTGGCATAATGCCGGCCAGCAACCCGCGGCTTTGGAGCCACGGGTTGGCGGCGGAACAGCCAGGGAACTATCAGGGCCGGACCAGCCGGAGCTTCGGTGCCGCCCCCTTGCAGTGCCTTTCCTATTTACTGCGGCCGGCGTTGATACTTCCGCCGCCGTGGTAAATAGGGAAAGCTCCCTGAAGGGAAGTCCCTCTCCTCCTCAATGCATACAGAGGATGGGGATTTCACTTCAGGGGTCGTTCCCTGGTGGTGGGCAGAGCCATTAGGGCGGGCCTGGCCTAGTGCACTCCTGCCCACCCCATAAATGGCCTAGTAGCCATAAAACTTTGCCGACCCCTGATCTACTTCCTGCAATCCGCTACATAGCAGAGCTCAGAGTAGGAAAGGAAGAAAATAAGCTAGTCGTGCTAACTAGGAACATGCCCATAAGAGACAAAGTTAAGAGAGGTGAAACAATGGATGTGCTGCTTTTTGTCACTATGACTGTCTGTCATGTGCTGGTATAAGGACAAAACATGTAAGAAAATGCAAAATTTGCATAAGTTGCCTCATGCCAAAGAGAAATGTCCTTTGTAATGGGTGTTTCAACAAGACAAGGCCCCAAACATATCTTGGTTCCAGACCAACAAAATTGACGTTATGGAGAGGCCAGCCCAATCCCCGGATCCTAATCCAATTGAAAACTTCTAGGGTGACATCAAAAATGCTGTTTTGAGGCAAAACCAAGAAATGCAGAAGAACTCCAGACATCCTGGGCTGTTCACAGGTACCAGAAGTGGGTTGACTCCATGCACCACAGATATGCAGCAGTTCTCAGAGGCAATGGTTATACAACTAAAGTTCAGGGATTCAAAGAAAACAAAAGCTTGAAACATTTTTTCGATATATACAGTGAATGTTTGAGTTTGTAAAGAATACAGACACTTAATTTTTTTGAACAGCCTAATATTCTTTTTTTCACTCTGTAAAGGGAAAACTTTTTTTTCCATTTTTCCGGATGTTTTGATTTGGAATAGAATGTGCAGTGTTCCCAATGCTTTTATGTGTATGGAAATAAAAGCCATTATAAAAACACACATCATAAAATCAGTCCCTAAGAAAAATCAGACCCTAAGACTTCTCCTGTTGCAGCAGCAAAAAAAAAGCTGAAACATGTCAGAAATAACACAATAATCATTTTTGGTGGATTATCAATGCTACCTCCTGTACCTGCAGATGTAGATAAAAGAGGTTCTGGAGAAGTCATCTTTAGAGGAACACTGTTTTTAGCTCCCTTTTTCTTTGTTTTTTCTGCATCCATTACGCTTGCAGTTTCTGAGGGCCTCTTGCGTTTCTTCAGAGAGGCTGGCATAGGAGTAGTTACTTTAAGAGACTTGGGGAAAAAAAAAAAACTATTAAATTTCATTTCCTCACATATGTCTCATTTGTAATCATAATGGGGAGAAGAGAGATGGGTAGAAACAGGTTTTCATTGAATTCAGGAATACCTGAGAATCTTCTGGCTTGCCACCACCAGATGGTGTTGGAGGAATAGCTGATTTTTTCTTTTTCCCTTTTAATTAAAAATAAAAAATTGCATTGGCCTATACTCTAAATACTTTTTTTTTTTTTTTTTTTTTTTTTTTACAGAATTTAATACAGAAGTCGGATGAGAAAATCAGAGAGAAAATGAAAGAAAGATGGTGGCTTCTTACCAGTGCTTGGTGTTTTGCTAACACTTGTATCAATAAGTTTCTGGCTAGATTTCAGATTTCCAGTGGCAGGACTTTTACCCTGTAATAAAACAAAAAGTTTTAGTCTGAACTTTTCCAGGGCCCCGATTGCACAATTTAAAATGAACTTGAATAAAACTTTGAGCTCGCAAATTGACTAGTCAAGAAATCCAAAATATTAGTCTAGATTTTCTTTTGGCTCGTAAAATCAGTTGTAGAGGGTTGGTGATATTAATACAAACTGGCTAAAAAATGAGGAATAAAAAAAATAAAGTACCTGAGCAGCTCCTACTCCTTTCTCCTACAACTACATGGAAGACTGTTATGAATTAGCAAAACCCTTAAATTTCCCATAGTAATAGAGTTTGCACAATATACCTCAAACATATTCTGACTATGTATGCATGATGAACATAGTGATAGTTCACCTACAAGTGTGGTCATCAGTTTGCTGCTGCTTCTTTCACAGCCCAGTCAAAGGCTATGGGAAGCCTGTGTTAGCCAACTGATTAAATCATAGGAGATTGATGGATTGCAATACCAGTAGAGATAATAAATTCAGTAAAAGGCCATGTCCCCAATCTGAATTTTAGCCAATTAACCTCCTGGGCTGTCAATTTCTGTTCCGATTTGTGTCTAAAAGTGGTACATTGTTTTCCTATGAAAATTTATTTTACAGTTTAATATAATAGTACGAGTATAATAAAGTTTAAAACACAAACTCATGTCAAAATAATAAAACAAAATCAATTAAATTTTTTTTAAATCAAATTTAAAAATAAAATAAATATTATACTCATACAATTATATTATACTGTTAAATAAATGTTCATGAAAGAATGTACTGCTTTTACACATAAAAATCAACTGTATTGCACTCAATACAGTTATTTTGTATTGAATGCAATACAAAATACCGTATTTTTCGGACCATAAGACGCACTGGACCATAAGACGCACCAGTTTTTTAGAGAAGGGAAATGAAGAAAAAAAAGATTCTGAAACAAATAGTGTCCTAAAATATTTTATGTGGTAATCCGATTGTCATACAATGTATGACAATCGGATTGCAATATAACATTTGTTTACATTGTGTTTGTGTGCTGTGAGTGATCTTCAGCACACTATTCAGGGAACACAGCATGACTTTGTCAGCCAATCATGCTGAGAGTGGGAGGACACTGGGAGCAAGATACAGGAGTCACAGTTACTCTGGCCGCTCTGAACAGGAGACAGAAGAAAAGGCAGAGGGGGGCTACAGGGGGGACGGGACAGCAGCTGGGAAGGATACATTTTGATACATTTGGACCATAAGACGCAGGGACTTTTTCCCCCCACTTCTGGAAATTCCAGCCACTCCCCACGAACCCCCCTGTAACTCATCAGATGTGGAAGACGCTGGACAGAGGATGGGAAGAATGACGCTGGACAGAGGATGGGAAGAATGACGAAGGACGCCGGTGGATCAGGTAACGTTCAATTTACTATTGTTTTTTTCTGTTTTAGCTACCCCAAGTGTGACTCGGGGTTACTGCTTCCAGCATCTTATTTGTACCCTGGGTCACCACTGGGGAGATTAATAGATAACAATGAACAGGACTTTTAACTGGCCAAGCAAAAATCAAAAACATTAAAATGAAAAACATCAACATATCTAAAACAATACAAATACTCTATATACATATATATTGATATTCAATAAAGTTTGTTTCATTTTTGAAGTTTTTAAAAGTCCCATTGATTTCCATCCATTACCTGCCTATAGGAAATAAGTGGACAAATACAAAGAACCTGTTGGTTCCTCCAAAAAAACAGCAGAAGAAACATGCATTTCATTTGTGAATTTAGCTTTTTTGCCTATATTTGACCTCTTTATAATTTTACATTTAAAAAAATGCAGTAGCTGAAAGAAATTAAACTTTTCTAAAACATTTTTAAAAGAACTAAAGGTGAGTTGCTTGGCTCTGAACTACTTTGTTACTTCTTCTGTTTGTGCTGCAGGAGTATGCGTTGTAGTACTCCCAACAGTAGGCTGAGATACAGGTTTTGGATTAGCTGAGTAAACCTGCAGTTCTAAACTTGTACTGAACATATCTTAGCCACCTAGCCTATAATTTGGAACTAAAATACAACCATCCTAATACTGTTTCTATTAGGTACTATTAGGAAATAAGTTGATCATCTAAAAGCTGGATGCCCTGCGGTGACTTAGACTTGCAGTTGTCCCAGGCAACTTAGAAACAAGAACAGATTGGTCAACAATGACCCCTAGACACTTCCTGCAGGAAAAAATTTTCCTTGTTGACTTCAGTATTTTTTCCACCACAACCACCATCTATTTTCCCCAAGTAAATGCTAACCCTTATGGTTGGTTTGCCATTATACTTTTAGGTTTCCAGGCTCATTTAGCACCAGACTTCGAGGCCACCTACCACAAAGCCATATGAGGAACATATCTTGCCAGTTACTACACAAAAACAAGCCTGTTGTAGGTAAAATAATGCTTTAAACTAAAAATTCCTTTTTATCCCTTATTCTAGAATGCCTCCATGTTGTCTGTTCCTTACCTAGTTCTTAAAACTGACAACTACAAATTTCAAAAGCTGCGTCACCTGCTGCTGGAATGTGCTATTGTGGCTAAACTAAATGGTCCCATTACTGCGCATTTATATTAGAACTATAGTTCTCAAAGGTAAACTACGGACTTGTCCTGCTACCATTCTCCACCAATAATTGATGCACAGATGTTAGGGACAAACAATGACACCCACAGTAGCCATTTAGTTTGAACTTATTATAAAATACTAACAGATGTGGAATTGACTAAACTAAACTGCATTTATTGAATCTTTTCATACCCCACCCTAAATAAAAAACAGTGACCATCCAGCTGTACCTTTATTGCAGGCTCCTCGTCGCTCTCTGAAGAGCTGCTTGAAGTGACCCCAGTTACAGGTTTACGAATCGCTGAACTTTTAGTTTGACTTGAGGCCTTTCCTTTCACTTCTGTAGATGGAGTCTTCATTAATTGTTTTGCTGACTTTGGGGTGTCTTTATTTGTTACCTTTTAAATACCACAGAAATGGAAAAAGTTAGTCATTCTTAAAAAATTTTTCTAAAAAACACAGAGTTTTACTTTGAAATCTAGGTAAACAGACTCAAATTGTAAGTCATACTAATACATTTTTAAACCTGCAAGCTAACTTTAAATGGTAAACTTGAAGCCTCCAAGAGCAGACCTGAACACTCCACTTTCAAAGTATTGCTTTAGGATGCTCCAGAAGCTGTCAAACCTGGGACACCCACAGTCTGACTAGCCTGGCTTTCAGAAAATTTGGAGCTAAAGAACAAGTGTCATTCCACAAGAAATGCTATGGGTTACTTATGTGGGAACCTAGAAACACCATCAGTGAAGACTTAAGCTCACTAGTTCATTTTTACAGCAGTTGGAACAAGAATACCTTCTATCACACAAAGAACAAAAAAAAACCCCAAAACTGGTGCACAGACTCCCACACTCCTCCTGAATGTACTGCAAAACAAAAAACTACAAGTTAAAGTTTATCGTGGGTTGACAATAAACTGACTTCTGTGCTTCTCTGTGGATGTCAGGGGCTGGACTTCACCTTGCTCTTCCAGATTTTGTTGTCTACAACAACCTATTTTAAAACAAGCCAATTGTGCGCCAACCTAAATTCCACAATGGTAAACTAAAAAAAAAAAAAAAAAAAAAAAAAAAAAAAAAAAAAGTAATAAAATAATGAGGTATGCATGTACCTTGGCTGCAAGTTCCTCCTCACTATCTGAAGACTCACTGGAGCTTTCAGGATCTGTTGGTTTTGGTAGGTTATTAGCCTTTGTTTTATCAGGCACAGGACTTGTCACAATGGGGGTCTTAAACTTTCCAGAAACCTTTGTTTGATTTGCTTTTAGTGTAGTGGATGCTGATGTGTAAAGCTACGTACACACTTCCAATTATTATCGTTGGAAAACGAACGACGAACGTTCATGCACGATATATACGACCGATCGTATAGCACCGATCCTGCACATAGAGTTAACGACACGATTGTTCGTAGATATTGTACACACAATAGATACGATCGTTTGAGCGATAGAGGAACTATGTGCACGACAGGAAAGTGAACGGACGTTGGTAAATTATTTTATTAAATGTGTGTGTGTTTGTGTAACTAAACTTTTTTTTTTTTTTTTTTTTACAGGTTATCACAATGACAGGATGATTCCCAGGACTGCAATCATGACATGAGCACAGCCCTGGGACTCCTCCTGACAGTGAGGGATCGCAGGGAACTAGGGGTTAAATGACGACAAGGCTCTCCCATTCACCCCTAGTGCTGGGTGATTGGCTGAGGTTTTACGTTTCTCAGCCATTCAGCACTAGACATGAATGGGGAGACTTGTGCCCATTCATCTCTAGTGCTCTGTGATTGGCTGAGAAATAGGAAACCCTGATGACAGCTTAATCATCATCAGGATTTCCCTTTCCTCAGCCAATCAGGGAGTAGAGCAGTCAGCGGAGCTCTGCTATGCTGACAGCTCTGCTCCCCTGATTGCTCCCGCAGCCCTAGAGGAGCTGTGACATGTATTACAGATACAGAACATGTCACAGTTCCTCTAGGACTGCGGGAGTAATCAGGGGAGCGGAGCTGTCAGCATAGCCAATCACTGAACACTAGAGATAAATGGAGAGCCTTGTCCTCATTTAACCCCTAGTGCCCTGCAATCCCTCACTGTCAGGAGTCCCAGGGCTGTGCTCATGTCATGATTGCAGCCCTGGGAATTATTCTGTCATTGAGATAACCTGTAAAAAAAAAAAAGTTTAGTTACACAAACACACCCATTTAATAAAATAATTTACCTTAAAGCCTCGTCCTATTTTTTACATATATTTTAACCCTTTCAGGGAATGAGTAAGGGGTTTTATGTACCCCTGTACTCATTCCCCAGGGTGGGGTGGAGATCTGGGAGTCTCCTTATTAAAGGAGGCTTCAAGAGTCCAAAGTCTTGATTAAAACTTTTTTAAAAGCTCCCATTGTTTTCAATGGAAGCTTTCATAAAAAGCTTAAAAGGAGTTCAATGGAAGCGTTTTCAAGCGTTTTCCTGCGTTCATCCGGTGTTTTAATTTTTAAACTTTGCAAGCAACGTTTAAAATAACGCTTAAAAACGTGCCTGAAGGAAACGTCCTGGTGTAGATTAGCCCATTGGAATACATGAGGACTTTAAAAGCCTCGGGTTAAACGCTGAGGAAACAGTCCGTGTGGACTAAGCCTTACACTCTTTGACTTCAAGCAGCTTGGTGTGGGAGGCTCAACCTGGCATCACAAAACCAAACTCATGTTGAATGATATTTAAACAAAAAACTTTAGTAAGCACTATTTCATTTAAATAAAACCTGAAATAATTTTGAAATACCTTTGTTTTTCCTTCCTCAGTATTGCTACTGTCCAAGATGCCTGCAGCTTTTTCTTTTGCTGTTAATGCAGTTTTCACTGGCACAGCATTTTGTCCAATGGAGACCATTGGAGTGGACGTCAATAATGGAGCAGACAGAGTTATTTGCGGCTTTGTTTTAAGTAGTAAATCAGGTTTCTAAAAGGCAACAATTACTACATTTTACAAATCTAACAACGACATCTGGGGGTAGTTATTAAAAACTACCTGCTTATTATACATCATACCTGTGCTCCAGCCTGCTCTTCCTCACTATCTGACGATTCACTGCTATTCGACGTAGCCACAGAAGTTGGTTGCACTGTGGACTTTTTTGCAGAAGGGGGAGCTTTCATTGATGCTCTAGTTACCTGTAAAAAATGACAAATGTTTGTATCCCATTTACCTCTGGGTAGCCAAACGTAATGTTTATATATAAAAAAAAAAAAAAAAACTTCTAAATCAGCCAGAATGAAATTAAGGATCTGTGAACACAATCAATGTTTTTGGAGGCAACAAGAATCATTCATTGTGCAATCATTACAGGGAAGTTCTTTTTGGCTGTGGACTTTGGACACAAAGTTGAGAAAGGAGGGAAAGAATTTTAATATTAACATTCAGGTTCTAAATAGTGATTTAGAGCTGCTATACTCCTATTAACGAATTATACTACTTTAAAAAAAAACTTTTCTGAAGAGAAGAAACCCCATAGCACTGGATTAGTGGAAGGTGTACCCCACCCATCTCCCTGCTTTATTCAGGAGGGGAGAAAAAAAGATAGCCCTGTGTACATTCCAAGTGGTGACCTGGAGCTTACAAAAGGCTACTTTAGAACTCCCACTTTGTGCCATGGTAAAGATTTAGAAACATTTTACCATTGAACTTCTAAGTACCCGAGCTGGGGGTAGCTCATCATCTGATGATTCACTACTCTCAGTGCTGTCTGCCAATTTCTGTTGGGCTGCTGCCAGGTTGCCCTTTCCTTTCGGTAGAGCAACTGCCGGTGTCACTGGCTGTGCAGGGGTCTTAGCAAGAGAGGTAGATGGCTTTGCTTTCTGTATTTCTGCAGTTTTTACTTCAGCCTGCCAAGAATACATAAAAAAAAGTCAAGATAGTGGTAAAATCAGGTTATTTCCAGTGGTTCACCTAAGTATTTAAACTCCAGTGAACTGCTACGACTTTCATTTTTACAATTTAATGTAAATATGCAAAGATGTATATAAATGTGGAGCATTGGAGAACAATGGTCATGGGACTTTTCTGGTACAAAATTAAAATCACAAGTTCATGGTTTATTTAAACATATAAACTCACAAAAACATACATGACCATCATGTTACAATGCGTTTCACACAATTGCTTTTGCAATTGATGTTTACAAACCTAAATATTGACTATTCCATAGAGATACCTTATAGTTGCGTATCACTTATTGTCCATCTTTGATAACAGTATTGTAGAAATGTTATTGTGACATGTGGGAAACATCAGAGGCTTGGGTTTAGGATTTTCAGCAGGCTATCAATGTCCCCGGCTAAATGAATAATCTATTTCAAATTACACCAAACATAATATGTATTTATTACATATTACGTCATTATAGTGACTACCACATCTTAAAGTTTCACATACTCCAATTACATAAATCAATTCTTCCCTAATGAATATGGTATTCCCTAATTATGGTATATCAGACTTACTTGATAAAGACACACTATCAAGTAAGTATGATATACACACATAATTAGCAAATGATACATATATGCTGCGACTTAATATAACTTTGTACTCATAACATTCCTGACGCTTAAGTCTTTATTCTATGGGAGTTTACTGTTGTGCAAGCTATTACGAATTTCGATACAGATTCATTAGGGAAGGATCGATTTATGTAATTGGAGTATGTGAAACTTTAAGATGTGGTATATTGCCCTTTGTAAGTGGTAGTCACTATAATAACATAATATGTAATAAATACATATTATGTTTGGTGTAATTTGTTATAAAATTGTTAAGAATGTTTATAATTTATGCTCACACCATGGTTCTGGTGTCTAAATATTTTGATATGGGCTATTTTGATATGAAGGCTTATATTAATAAAGGCACAAAAAGTGGCGTTTCTCCTGACGAAACAGTTGTGCGAAACGCATTGAGAGCACATGTTGTACTGAAAACATTACTGTAACGTGATGTTCACATATCTTCTTGTGATTTTGTGTGTGTTTACATTGTTTGCAACAGTTTGTGAATGTTAGGGACGTGGTACTTGCAGAACCTATGGATTTGTAGTGCTTTATTCACACATATATAATGCTGTCATCCTGAAGAATATAACTCTTATTATATTTACAGTACACCATAGTTCATGGTTTTATTAACCAATGACACTTCAAGAAAACTACAAAAAGGTAGGAAAAAAAAATATTTTTTAAAGTTGTCAGTATATATGCCTTAATTGTATTTTTTTTCAAACTCAATCACAACTCAAATAACTATGGAAAAGTATAGTAGCATTGTACATATTTTTATATCGGTTCAAGACTAAAGATTACAAATTTTAATTTTTTTTTATCTATTTATATTTACCTAACACACTAAAGTAAATATTTATGTTTATATTGAATTTTATTCAAAATCAAACAGTCCAGAAAAGAAAGTAGCTCATACTAAACTCTTTGTTTTGGAAGCCCAAAGTGCTACAAAATCAAAGTTTTAATGAAAAGACTTTGTAAATATGGTAACAATGTTTTTAAATGAACACAAAAATGTAAGTAAAACTGAAAAAAGATTTTCTGTAAGTAAACCAATACCTGGTAGTTCCAGGTAAGGTGGAGAAGATGTTTCACATGTTGTGATAGCATGTTACTATGTTTGCTTGAGGAACAGGTTTAAATTATGCAGGCATTGTGTGCCATCAGTGGAGTTTTTTTGAGGTAAACAGATCAGTAGGCTGACCCGAATTAAAATGTCAAAAGTACATAAAGGCAAATATTTTGTTGTCAGATATCAATTTAACAGGCTCTTATTCATTCTCAGATTGACTTTCTTCTGAGCTCTCATCTAGTTTCATAGTGGAGTAAACTGTTGGTTTTCCTTTGCTCCACTTACCACAGCTGTGGGTTTAGACTACAGGAAAACCAAAGGTTTTATTATTAAATTATTTAGATGCTTACCTCCTAACTGTTCAGGCTGCTGAGCCTGATGAAAGTAAGCTATACCTGAACATGTTTTCTCATTAGATTCGCAATGTCTGCTAAAGCTGGTTTGTACAAACTTACCAGGTACCTGTACAACTAAGGCTTCTGGAACTACTGTCTGGATAGCAGAACTACAGCCTACATCTTAGGTAAATGTCCAGCAAAAATACATACGGGTAAGCTGTAAACTACTTTACCTTGAAAATTAATTGCGATTTTAATAACCCACTTTTTTCCCCAAACTGTGTAGCCAAAAGGAGATGACTTATAACTATGATTATGTTCACCCTGTAGGTTTTCTCTTAACTCACTAAATAGCTACCACTGGCTGATATATAGACTGTTAATCTTGTAAACCAATTTCAACCTGAGTGCTGGCGTGTGAAAGATGCATGCTAGGTCTTGTAAAATACCTGCTTTTGCTCTATGTCCGAAGATTCGCTGCTCTCTGAATCAGCATCTAAATCTGGAATCTGGATAGGTGAAGCAGGAGCTGACGTCTTAACCTGGGATGCAGCACTAGTCTAAAAATAAACAGACAAGTCTCCTTTTATTAAGTTAGAGTAATACTGCTGGTAGATAAAGCATCTCCTGGTCTGTCAACCAAGATGCCATTATTTGCATATCAAACACTAAAATAAAGGATGAAAATACAGTATTTTTAGTACCTTGTCCACTGACTCCTTATCACTATCTGACTCTTCCTCTGAGCTCTCACTGTCTAGCTGTGTGGTCTTTATTGGGCTCTTCGATTTGGCCATCACTGATGTCTTTTCAGCTCCGCCACTGGCAGTTTTTTGCTGTGTGGACTGAAGAACTGGGGCAGGTTTCTGGTCGAGAGAGAAGCAGCGGAATAGTGATTGGGTCGGTATGCACATAAAAATAAATAAACCTATTATGTTTAGGAATTAATTATAGACTACAGTGTTATTATGAACACATTTTTCAAGCCTGCTGTAAAGTTTCCCCTAGCACAAATTTGTTAGCTTGTCGTTTGTTTTACTGTATAGGTCAATTAGTCTGCACTTCTTATCAAAGTGTAAAACAAAAATTGTATGGAAATATATAGGAGTTCTATCTGCCTTACTCTGCCCCAGGGTAAGCCAGTGATTTTTATTTTTTTCCATCATAATTCACACTTAGCATGTGCAGAAACAATGGCAAATGCAAATTCTTTTTAAATACCTTTGTAGCTGTGTCCTCATCGCTATCGGATTCCTCTGAGCTCTCACTGTCAAGTTGCAGAGTTTTTATGGGGGTCTTCAATGTCGTATTTAAGGGTGTTTGTTTAGCTCCCCCAGAGGGAGTTTTAAGTTGAGATGACTGAACAACTGTGGCTGGTTTCTGATCAAGCAAAAAACAATGGTGGAGAATTAGTTTTACAGGCACAGGAAATGCAAGTTTTCTTGCAAAACTTACCAAACATTAATGAACAACATTTCTTTAATGAGCTTGTAATATGACACATATAATGGCGATATGTCTCTTGTCATTGTTCAGCAAAAGCAATTGTGTGGGTTTGATAAATGTGGCTCTTACACTTATCATGAATAATTTTTTGAGGAGGCTGGCTTGTAAATGATATGCTACTGTATAATTACTTTTATCCTCATTAGCGAAGATAGAAATATCATTGGTCAAAACTACTTTCAGTAAGAAGTCTATAGAGGTGTGAAAGAGATGAATATACAGCATTAGGATGTAGAAATTAGCAATTTTAGATTTTTCCCCCAATACATTTTTGACAAAAAAAAAAAAATAAACTGTTGTTTCTAATGGTGTTTTTTATTTCACAACACCAGTTACCATAAAACCTTGGGCAGTAAAAAAACAAAAACATTCATGTCTTGGAAAAGAAATTTTAGAAAAAAATATTGTATTGAAGTGGTTATGTCTGGCCACCAAATGTTTGGTAAAATAAAAATAGATACCTTAGCAGCTGGCTCTTCATCACTGTCTGACTCCTCCTCAGAGCTCTCATCTGCTGGCTGCGTCTTTTTGACTGGGCTCTTAGATTTGGCCAATACAGATTCCTTTTTAGCTACCCCAGAAGGCGTTTTTAGTTGGGACTGAAGAACTGTGGCAGGTTTCTGATCAATCGAAAATAGGAATTTTTACATTTACCATAACCATAAAAATGGAGTTCATTTTTTTAGGCAAAAAATTATTTTGTAAACACATTTTTGGTTGAGACTTAAGAACTGTGGCAGGTTTCTCATCAAGAAAAAAAAAAAAAAAAAAAAAAAAAAGGAAATTTAAGATTGTCATTTAAAAAAAAAAAAATACTGAGGACATTTTTGGGTAAAAAATTACAAAATTTCAGTAAAATGTACGTTAGTTTCTTAGATTGGTGTAAAGTGGTCATTATGTCTAACCACCAAATTGATTGTGATTAGGTGAACCCACAGCAACTTTACGTACACATACAAGTTAACGGAAAAAATAATAATTTCCTTTAAATACCTTAGCAACTGTCTCATCATCGCTGTCTGACTCCTCCTCAGAGCTCTCATCGGCTGGCTGAGTCTTTTTGACTGGGCTCTTAGATTTAGTTAATACAGAATTCTGTTTAGCTCCCCCAGAAGAGAGAGTTTTTGGTTGAGACTGAGGAACTGTGGCAGGTTTCTGAATAGGGACAAAAATATATATCAGGATTGTCATGTAAATTACTAAATACTGGAGACTTTTTTGCAAAAAGTTTACAAATTTAATAGAACAATCACGTTGCATCGTAAATCAGGTTGCAAAAAAAAAAAACAAAAAAAAAAAAAAAGACATAAATCCATCAAGTTCAAGCACTAGGGAAATAAACATATCCCAGATAAAAACACCATAGACATAGGTGATTCAGAGGTAGGCAAAAGTTTTTTTTTTTTGCAAAATTTACCTAATAAAAAAAAATTTTCCCTGAGCTTATGACATACATTTAAGCCTCTATAAAACAAGAAATCTGACATTACCAAAATCATTCCCTGTGGGAATCAATTACTGCCATTGAAACACATTGACCTAGACGATACCTTAACAGCTGGCTCTTCATCACTGTCTGACTCCTCCTCAGAGCTCTCATCTGCTGGCTGAGTATTTTTGACTGGGCTCTTAGATTTAGCCAATACAGAATTCTGTTTAGCTCCCCCAGAAGAGAGAGTTTTTGGTTGAGACTGAGGAATTGTGGCAGGTTTCTAAACAAGGACAAAAAAACAAAACTTAACATAAAAGATACAAGTTGCATAGTTAGGTTGAAAATCAAGTTCAAGCACTAGGTAAATAAACACATCACAGACAAAAACCCCAAATAAATAGTTTATCCAGGGGAAGGAAAACTTTTTTTTTTTGCACAATTTACTAAATATAAAAGAAAAACATTTTTCCTGAGCCTATAATATGACATACATTTAATGCTTTTATAAAACAAGGAGCCTGACATCCCCCCAAACATTCCTATGGGAATCAATTACTGCTATTGAAACACATGGACCTAGAAGATCCACACAAGGGAATGTCTGATGGACGGTCCGATTCCCTGTATTATAAATAAAACAATTAGATGTTATAGGTCTTGTTACTTTTTGGCAAAGGCTTTTACATCTACCCATGCATTATTAGTCCGATTTCCATGTGGTTAAGCTACTTTACAAATTACTTTTAGTTTCCATTAAACAAACTGGGATAGTTTTAAACATTCCTACCGTCACTAAGCAGTCAATAGAGCTAAGGGGAGTAGGGGGAACCCATATACAAGGGATGATTATACAGCGTTAGGGATACAGTGATGAGCCATTCAATATTTTTCAACTAATCACTTTGTTGTCAAGAGTCAAGGAGAAGTAAAAACAAGGTAGCTTTATACAATTAAAAGAAATGTTATTCTCCTCTAAATACCTTAGCAGCTGGCTCTTCATCGCTGTCTGACTCCTCCTCAGAGCTTTCATCTGCTGGTTGAGTTGTTTTTAATGGGCTCTTAGATTTTGCTGATACAGATTGCTTTTTAGCTCCCCCAGAAGGAGTTTTTGGTTGAGACAGTAGAACTGTAGCTGGTTTCTGATAAAAAAAATAAGATTTAAAAAAATAAAACTATTTTTGGGCATTTTAATGAGCTTTTATTATGACATATAAATGTGATAGGTCTACTACTACTTTTCAACAAAAGCCATGTGATAGGAAATCCAGTAGGTGTAGCATTTACACGTTTTTTTAAAAATAATTTTTGGAGAGTCTCGTTTCATGTGATAAGCTATTTTACAACCTGTGTGTGTTTATGTGTGGCCGTCAAAAAGTCTACAGTTAAGGAACAGTAACTTTATACACAAATTTTCTTCCCAGCTATATATTTTGGTTTGGGCCTTCTCTAATAATGTTCCCACATACAAGAAGTACTGGGAAACCAAAATGGGAACACCTATTTCCCCCCTAGAGCGGGAAAAAAGCATTTATATTGACTCATAAAATGGCTCTCTCATGCAAGGCCCAGGAGACTAATTATAAAATTATCTCTAGGTGGCATTTATGTCCAGCAGGTATCGACCGTATGTGCTCTTCTGACAACTGTTGGCACTGCCACTCTCTACAGGGTACCATGTTACACATTTGGTGGAAATGCCCAGAAATCCCTAGTTTCTGGGATAAGATGATTGAACTCCACAACAGAATGACAGGCTCAGATCTACGGAACACACCTAAAGTTACTTTGCTATCCATGATTCCTGGGTCTATTAGGGCCACTAAAAGGGATGTTCTTTGACATTTCCTTACGGCGGATAGGACCATAATCCTTAGAATGTGGAAACAAACTGCAGTACCTTCCTTGGGAGATTGACTCACAGAACTAGAAAAAATACAGCGTTTGGGAATCACTTGTTGCAGAGGATGAGGACATGATGGAACAGTATAGGTCGACATGGTCTGCCTGGGATGGATTTAAAGACTCCCCCGAATTCAAGAGACTATGTCCATAAGGCTAACAGAATGGTTCAGTGTTGAGGGAAGCGGATCTGACCCTATTCACCTTCTGTAATCCTGCTGCTGTATGATTAGATGGCCGAATAGCACCTCACCCCACAAACACCCTCAACTACCTGCCTTCAAACCATGACCTACGCATGTAAAACTTATAGCCCCTTTTATGTTTCAAGGGTACAGAAATATGGTTATCATGGGTTATTGTTTACTTGATCAAAGGACAGTAATGTTAAAATGAATGCTCAGTATATGTTCGGCTTTGTACCTAATTTTTTAGTTTTACTTTTCTTCCCCTGTATTCCCCTATGTTTGTCTCATACTCTTTCTTTTGTCCCCTCTCTATAGTCTTTCCATGACTCATATTGCAAAAGTATTTGTTTTCAAAGAGGACACTTGTGTTATTCTGTTCATATGTTTTTTTTTTTATATATGTGTCTCATATGTACAAAAATGGACATTTCTTTTGTATATGTGTCTCTTGCGTGTTAATACAACGTAGAAACTAAAAAAAGATTTGAACAACAAATACATTTTCAGATACCTTAGCAGCTGGCTCTTCATCGCTGTCTGACTCCTCAGAGCTCTCATCTGCTGGCTGAGTATTTTTGACTGGGCTCTTAGATTTAGCCAATACAGATTCCTGTTTAGCTCCCCCAGAAGGAGTTTTTGATTGAGACAGAAGAACTGTGGCAGGTTTCTGAACAAGCAAAAAGAAATTTTGAATTGGCCATTTTATTAAGTTGAATACTGGAGTAAATTAATATTAATTTGGTATGAAAATACATTTTTGTGCAATATTTAGCAGGTATAAAAGATAGATTTTTGAAAGGAGCAGTCCATAGAGCTTAGAAGAGTTGTGCAACCCACATGCAAAAGATAAAGCAGCATTTAGCCATTTAAGAAAATATTTTTTGACTTGGGAAAATGGGTGCTGCTGTTAATGTCTTCCCATTGTCTTATTAAACTACACATTTGGTGGTAAAACCATTCATGTTTTGGAAAGATTTTTCAGAAGAAAGATTGGTCTAAAATGGTCATTATGTTCAGTCACAAAGGTGTCTGGTTAGGTGCACACACAAAAGTTAAAAAACAAAAGGTTATCTCCTTTGGATACCTTAGCAGCTGGCTCTTCATCGCTGTCCGATTCCTCCTCAGAGCTCTCTGCTGGCTGAGTATTTTTGACTGGGCTCTTAGATTTAGCCAATACAGATTCCTGTTTTGCTCCCCCAGAAGGAGTTTTTGATTGGGACAGAAGAACTGTGGCAGGTTTCTGAACAAGCAAAAAGAAATTTTGAATTGGCCATTTTATTAAGTTGAATACTGGAGTAAATTAATATTAATTTGGTATGAAAATACATTTTTGTGCAATATTTAGCAGGTATAAAAGATAGAATTTTTAAAGGAGCAGTGCATAGGGCTTAGAGGAGTTGTGCAACCCACATATGCAAGCGATAAAGCAGCATTTAGCCATTTAAGAAATTATTTTTTGACTTGGGAAAAGGGCTGCTGCTGTTAACCTCCCGAGAGTGACTCTTGGTAGAAAAAAGTTGCTACAAGTGGTAACCCCGAGTCACTCTCGGGGTTGGAACACCTAGGGAAGGTTAGTAAATAGAGCGCTTACCTGATCCACCGGGGTGCTGCGCCATCCAGCGCAGCGACCTTTGTCTTCTTTCTTCTTCCTGCTTCTGCATCCGATGAGTCACCGGGGGAGTTCCCAGTGACGTGTGTGTGTGTGTGTGTGTGTGTGTGTGTGTGTGTGTGTGTGTGTGTGTGTGTGTGTGTGTGTGTGTGTGTGTGTGTGTGTGTGTGTGTGTAACGCCACGGCTGGACGGGGTGGGAAATTCAAAATCCATTTGTATTGCATTCAATACAAAATAACTGTATTGAATGCAATACATTGGATTTTTATGTGTAAAAGCAGTACATTGTGTCAAGAACATTTTACAGCATGTATAATACTATGAGTATAATATATATATATATTTTTTTAAATATATAGATTTTGAATTTATTCAATTTATTGTTTTTAAAACTTTATTATACTCATACTATTATATTATACTGTAAAATAAATTTTCATGAAAAACAATGTACCGCTTTTAGACATATAAAACCGGAACAGAAATGAACCGTTAGGGAGGTCTTCCCATTGTCTTATTCAACTACACATTGGTGGTAAAATCATTCATGTTTTGGAAAGATTTTTCAGAAGAAAGATTGGTCTAAAATGGTCATTATGTCCAGTCACAAAGGTGTCTGTGGTTAGGTGCAGACACAAACGTTATAAAACAAATGGTTATTTCCTTTGGATACCTTAGCAGATGGCTCTTCATCGCTTTCCGATTCCTCCTCAGAGCTCTCATCTGCTGGTTGAGTTGTTTTTAATGGGCTCTTAAATTTGGCCAATACAGATTCCTTTTTAGCTCCCCCAGAAGGAGTTTTTGGCTGAGACAGTAGAACTGTAGCAGGTTTCTGATAACAAAATAAAAAAAAAATTGAATTTAAAAAAAATACTGCAGTACATTTTTGGCCATTTTAAGGAGCTTTTATCATAAATGTGATCGGTCTACTGCTACTTTTCAACAAAAGCCATGTGACAGGAAATCAAGTAGGTGTAGCATTTACATTTAAACATTTTTTGGAGAGTCGGGTTTACATGCGATAAGCTACTTTACAAATTAGTTTTTGCCCCTATTGAACCTTTCTCAGCTAATCAATGTTTGACTAAGAAAAGGCTGTTACTAGTAATGTGATTTATTGTTATTCTTCATCACACAACACCAAAAAAAATAAAAATAAAAAAACATTCATGTTTTGGAAAGAAAGACTGGTTACAAATTGTCATTATGTGTGGACATCAAAGAGTCTACAGTTAGGTAAAGGCACAGTGACTTTATATATAAATAAAATACATTTTTTTTTTTTTTTTTTTAGATACCTTAGCAGCTGGCTCTTCATCGCTGTCTGACTCTTCCTCAGAGCTCTCATCTGCTGGTTGAATTGTTTTTACTGGGCTCTTAGATTTAGCCAAAACAGATTCCTTTTTAGCTCCCCCAGAAGGAGTTTTTGGCTGAGACAGAGTAACTGTGGCAGGTTTCTGATCAAACAAAAGAATTCAAAGTTACCATTTGAAGAAATTAATGGATTAAAAAATTATATATTTTAGTTACAAAAAAGTTATTTTTTTTTGCCAAATGTATTAACCCCCTAGCGGTAATCCCAAGTCACACGGGGTAACTTTAGAAGCCCTCTTACCTTTGCCCCGCGCTCCAGCAGCGATCCGATGGTCCCGCTGTGATGCCGGTCCATCGGGGGCCAAGTAATCTGCTTTTAAATACCACCTGGGTCCCGGCCACACCGCCGCTCGCATCAGCAGTGAGATTGCGAAGCACAATGCAGGACTTCTGCATTGTGCTTCACATCTCACTGCAGATGCAAGTAGCAATAGTAAATTCTGGGGGTGATGCCAGCTGGCACCACCCCCGGAATTTGCTATTGCTGCTCACATCTCCTGGAAGATGCGATGCACAATGCAGAAGGTCTGGGGTGAAGGGTGAGGGGGGCGGGACATCCCCCACTCGCATCACCCAGGAGGATGTGACATCTTCTGGGTGATGCGAGTGGTGATGTATTGGGGGGTATGGCAGGACGGGAAATTTAAAAGCAGATTACAATGTAATCTGCTTTTAAATGTGTTTTACAGTGTAAAAAAAAAAAAAAAAACACTATGCAACATACAAAAAAAATAAAATAAAAGTACATTTTTAATTTTATATTTTATTTTAAATTACATTGTTGTCCATTTCATTATTTTTTTAAATTGTTATTTATAATTATGTATTATATTATATTTTATGATTCTTATATAATAAATAAATATAATTATCATACCCGGGAGTTAATCCTAAGAATTACAGGCCCACAATATAAACAAACATTTCTATGCAAAAAAATTAGGATCACTTTTTACATCAAAAAACTGACAGAATTAGAATGCTAGGGGGGGTTAATATAACAAGCTTTTTTGACCATTGAATAGGACACATATAAATGTGATATGCCTATTGTTACTGTCCAGCCATATGATATGATGGCTAACAAAGCAAATGTGGCTTTTACATTTACTCAATTGGAAGGACCAGTTATGTGGTAAGCTACCTTAAAATTTCCTTTTGTCCCCATTAACTGATGTGGGATAGTTTTGAACAAATAACAAACCTTTTATTATGCAGTTCATAGAGCTACAAAAAGCTGTGGAACCCACACACAAGAGATGACTCTAGAGCATTAGCATGCAGCAATGAGTCATTTAGGATTTTTCAAGTAATTACTTTTTAACCCAAGTAAAGGCTGTTTTTAATAATATGTTCCCATTGTCTTTCTTCATTCACAATACTTATTAGGAAATGGTTGGGAAATAAAAACATTTGGTATAGGAAAGGCTCTTCAGAAGACGGATGAATCTAAAGATGTCAATATGTCTGGCCACAAAGATGTCTGCAGTTAGGTGAAGACATAATACCTTTATGAAATTAAAAATAAATGTAAATAATTTTAGATACCTTAGCAGCTGGCTCTTCATCACTGTCTGACGACTCTTCGGAGCTCTCATCCACTGGTTGAGTTGTTTTTACTGGGCTCTTAGATCCAGACAATAAAGATTCCTTTTTAGAAGGAGTTTTAGGTTCAGACTGAAGAACCTCGGCAGGTTTCTGATGAAGCAAAAAGAAAAAGGAATTTTCAAGTATGCCATTTAAAGAAATTAAATACTAGAGTTCTTTTAGACTTTTTAAACTAATTATTTTTGAATTGAACGGCTGCTGTTGTCTTCCCGGTGTCTGGTTTTCATAACACACCATCTATTTAAGTAAATAAATCATGTCTTTCAAAATCTTTTGGACTAACATCATCAAAGAGATTTCGGGTAGCTGAAGGCACAGTAATTTTGTACACATAAAACAATTGTTCATTTCTTCTAGATACCTTCACAGCTGGCTCTTCATCGCTCTCTGACTCCTCCTCAGAGCTCTCAACTGCTTGCGGAGTCTTTTTCACTGGGCTCTTAGATTTTGCCAATATAGAATCCTGTTTAGATTTAGAGGGAGTTGGTTGAGACTGAAGAACTGTGGCAGGTTTCTGTTAATGAAAAAAAAAAAAAAAAAAAAAAGACATTTTAGTAGTAAATACATGTTTGTTGTTGCCAAATTTACCAAACGAAAAGCATTTTTTTGATAAATGAAATACATCTATTGTTACTTTTCAAGCAAAGGCCACGATAGTAAATCCAGTAAGTGTGCCTTTTCAATTAATTCCAGAAAAAGAGTAAAGGAGAGATTGGTTTTCATGTAGTAAGCTGCCTTATAATATACTTTTTGTTCCCTATTACCGGAGTTAGGATATTTTTGAACAATGACATTCGTAGGATATTCTTGAACAATGACATTCGCATTTTCATTAAGCAGTCTTTAAAGCTAGTAGAGTTGGAGAACCCACACACAAAAGAAAATGGTG
The DNA here is from genome assembly GCF_032062135.1 of Pyxicephalus adspersus. Taxonomy (NCBI): domain Eukaryota; kingdom Metazoa; phylum Chordata; class Amphibia; order Anura; family Pyxicephalidae; genus Pyxicephalus; species Pyxicephalus adspersus. Next base: position 40,455,372 of record NC_092859.1, read on the forward strand.
CAGTGATGAGCCATTAAATTTTTTCAGCTTTTATTTGACCCAAGAAATCGATGCTGCTAGTAATATGTTCTTCTCTTTCATGCATAACCATAACATTTATGTTTTGGAAAAATGATTGGTTAAAAGTTGTCATTATGTCAGGCCACCAAGGTGTCTACAATTAGGTAAAGGCACAGTAACTTTATGAACATAAAATAAATTTTCTTTGATACCTTAGCAGCTGGCTCTTCATCGCTGTCCGAAGACTCGTCAGAGCTCTCAACTGCTGGCTGAGTCTTTTTGACTGGGCTCTTAGATTTAGCCAATAGAGATTCCTTTTTAGTTCCCCCAGAAGGTGTTTTTGGTTGAGGCAGGACTGTGACAGGTTTCTGATCAAGCAAAAATAAAAAAGGAATTCATATGTAACAATTTTATTGAATCAAACACTGCAGTTGTTTTGTAAACAATTTTATTCTACAGATTCCTGCTTAGTTCTCCCAGAAGGAGTTTTTGTCATCTCTTGACTCTTTCATGACAGTGGCTGCCTATAACAACTATATGACTCAGATCTAATTTTAATGCTTAAAATGGCTTTACAGAAGATATACTAAGCACCAAGATACATCATCTGGCAAAAAGGCCTAAACATTAAATATTCATAAACAGTAATTCATATTTCCTTTAAAAATATTTTTAGGTGCTAAACATGCACAGTTATTGTATGCATTAGAAAACTTCTCATACCTTAGCATTTGACTCTTCGTCACTGTCCGATTCCTCTTCAGAGCTCTCACTGGCTGGCTGCGTGGCTTTTAATGGGACATTAGACTTGGACGCCTGTTTAGCTGCAACCACCGAAGTTTTTGCCTGAGATAACTGAACTGCAACCGACTTCTGATAACGTCAGAAAAACCCAAAGAATAAATTAACACGTTTTCTAAGAAATGTATGACTGGTGTACTTTTGTCATGGGCTACATTTCTAATTTGGCATTTGATCATTCACTGTGAGGCATTTCCCTTTTCTAAAATGTAAATTTCACCCATTGATATGAATATCTATGAGTAGCCCAAAATAGTCACAAAATTGAGGCTCTGCTTAGTTATTTTGCCTAGAAATCCAAAGTAAACAAAGCTAGAACATAATGCAGGCTTGGAAATGAATAAGGGCTAATCTGAGACCTAGTAATAGGTTACTATATTGGTGCAGGGTATAGTTCTATTTTGGAAGTGCCCATAGTATGATTTTGAAAAATAACACAGTTATCAGCCCTGTTGGAACTCTATCAGCTAGTCCCCCAAATTAGACTGACATCAGGAAAGCCTTACTTTTCAGACCTTTCCAGAGCTGCACAATCAAAGATATAGGGGATACATGTTATTTTTTTTTTCTTCTTAGGTGGCCCAATATGTTTGGGAATGGATAGCTCAAGGCTTAGTTTTGGCATATAAAAGGAGAAAGTTCATTTCAATTCAATATCATAGCAGCTAGCTCACTGTCACTGTTGGACTTTTACACTGAGCTCTTATCTGCTGACTGTGCAGTTTTTAAAAGAATTTTAAACTTGGTCTGCTTGACTTTCTTTGACAGAGTATCTGGGTGAGATGGCTGGGGTGTTGTGAAACCAAATTGGAAAAATACACAGCAAAATATTACTATTTATGTATTTTGTAAAACTAAAAAACTATTATGTATGTATTTTGTAAAACTATTTAAAATTTAGCTTGCAGAAAGGACCAGGTTAAGTTCCAATTATAACACACACGCATACATACATATACACACACACACACAAACAGTACATAGACATCTATCTACGTGCACACACAGGTTCAATACCTGTGCAGCTGGCTCATCATCACTGTCAGATTCCTCCTCTGTGCTCACGTGTGCTGCTTGTGTTTTTAAAGGGGTCTTAACCTTAGATGGTACCACTGGTGTCTTCTTGGTGCCTGCAGAGACGGTGCTTGCATTTGCCAAAGGTGTAGTCAAGGCAGATTTCTGATAACATAAAAAAGGGTAAACAGGAGAAAAAAAATAAAAACCCTAAAATGTTAACCTTTTAACGCAACATGGTCAGCAGAGAATGACATTTAAAAGAATGCTCACAGGGTAATAAACTTAGCATGAAAGATTAGGTAGAAAGGTATCAAAGGTAAGTATACTTTTTTTTTTTTTTTTTTTACATACAAAGTGACTGTGCAGACTGTGCTAAAAGGGTTTTTAATTATTGTTTTTTATTTAAATGTGATTTCAATGAAAAGAATACAACAAAACAAAAACATCATAGACCAAACACAATGAGTAAAACACTTGTTGGGAATTAGAAAATGTGTACAGAGGTATAACTACATATAAAGTATAAATCAGGGGTCACTAGGCCATTTCAGGGGTGGGCGGGTGCATACACTAGGCCTGCGAGTCCTGCCTTAATGGCTCCACCTCCCTCCAGGAAACACCCCCTGAAGTGAAATCCCTTTCCCCATATGCATTGCGAAGGAGAGGGATTTCCCTTCAGGGAGCTTTCCCTATTTACCATGGCGGCGGCGGTATTATAGCGAACCGCGGTAAATAGGGGAGCAACAGCAAGGAGGCGTTAGGCCGGAACGAACTACTGGCTAGGCCGTATCCGGCCTAAAGGCCGGAGTTTGCCGACCCCTGGTATAAATCAACATACATACATACATACGAGGACAAAAATGAGAAAAAGAAAAAAAACAAAAAAACAAACCATAGGGGCCACTAACCTCTCCCGGCCATCCCCCCTCCCCCTGCCCATCTTGCTCCTGTGCATGTTGTTTAGGTTTGGGAACCTGAGGTAGAGAATAAGTCAGGATGGGGGAGTAAGTAGGTATTCCAAAGGGTCCAGACTTTACTGGATTTTTCCAAGCGATATTAACTACAGTTTTAAATCTGCAGCCACATAGCCATGCAGGACAAAGCAACACATTCCTTTAACTACTGCCCTTTTCACATACTTCACACTTTCCCTACATTTTTGGCCACTTCTATTTAACTGATGAAAACCCGAAGAAATGCTCAATACTTCTAGGTTTAGAAAGCATGTGACTTTCTCCTACATAATAGTCTTGATCTTTAGTGGCTGTTGAGATATATAGAACTGTCACATGGGAGTGGAGGGAAAGTCTACAGCCCTGTGTAAATTAAAAGTCACAGGAGCTTTTCCCAATTCCTAATCAATGAACAAGATTTTTAAGGGAGAGAAAAAACTGAGAATGGTAAACTGGGGAGGACAGCAATTAACGGGTCCAAGTTTTTTCTTTTGCACATCCATTACAAAGGCAAAATATAATGGTTCTGGGTCTTTAGATAGTTTTTAACTAATGTTTAGAGCTTTAAAATGTATATACAATATTTTTTTTTGTTTTTTTAAACTAAAAAAACACAAGCAAAGACCATTCTGAAAGAACTCAACAAAACTGATTACATTTCTAAAAAGGTAAAACCTAGAGGAAGTATGAGGAAAGAAGTTGCACCATTGACTTAATGTATATTTTATCATGAACTTTTTGGGCTCTGAATTTTTTTTTATCAAAAAAGCAGACATTTTTAATGATTACCGTTCATATATAGATGTCAATTTTAATACCTTAACATCTGTCTCCTCATCACTTTCTGATGTCTCTTCCTCTGAGCTCTCATCTGCTGGCTGTGATGATTTTAATGGGAGCTTAGCAGCAACCGATTGAGTCTTTTTGATGCCCACAGATGGAGTTTTTGGCTGAGATGGTGGAATAACAGAGGCATGTGTCGGTAAAACAAATAAAAGCTGTGATAGGTGTAGTAGGATACACATTGTATACCTCACATTTACACTGCCTGTCCAAAAAGTCTCATGCTGTAATATTCATTGGAATATGAAATTCCCATATAAGATGATTTTTTCTATGATTACAATGCACATTCACCTTGGTATTGTTTTAATAAGATTATGCATTGTCACAATTATTTCCTTCAAGAGCTGCATTCATTTTTCGTTGAAAAAAAGTCGTCTTCAGCACACCCCAAACATCAATAGGGTTAAGGTGTGGACTCTGCGGTAGGGAATGTGGGACAATGATAACTCCTGGACCATTGGCACTCTTACAATCTGAGCCCAAATAATTCTGGCATTGTCATCTAGGATGATGCTGTGCCATCAAGCAAGAAAAAAATCCATACATGGAAAAAACAGACTTGCTGCTTCCTTGAAATGTTTTTAGTTGAATTTTACCTTACAAATACATCATACAGTGCTCAACCCAGAAATTTGTTTTAGCTGGGTGTGATGAAATTTTAGGCGGGTGGCAGTCCCTGTATTGTGACCCAACTCATCAGTAATCATCCAAAAACAGCTGGGTGGTTACTGAAAAGTGCTGGGTGGTGCACCCCGCTAAAAGGGGCTGGGGAGAACACTGTCATACATAAACACACAGATAAATAAAAACACATACCCTAACAAATCTTCAATAACTTTGCCACCTAAGAGCAGCAGCAAGCTTTTAGATATACAAAGAGACACACACACACCCCTTTTATACCTTAGCAGATAGCTCGACATCACTCTCTGAGGATTCTTCATCTGAGCTTTGGTCTACTGGCTGTGAAGCTTTGGATGAATTTTTAGCAGAAATTGCTGGCGTTGAAGGTAATGCTGGTGCTGCCTGTGTAGCACCTGAGGAAGTTGTTTTCTGCTGAGAAGATTGAAGAGTTGTTTCAATTTTGTTTTCACATTAAAGAGGGAAAACAGTTACTCACAAAGTTGCACTCAGGTGTACTGCCTTGAATTCCTTGCAGCTAGTTTTGTTTTTCAAATGACAGCCTAGATTCTAAGCTATGCAAACACACGTAAAAATTAAGAAGTGACTGCAAACAGTACTTGTTCATATTAAAACAAAAATATATTTTTAAAAATGTGGACATTTTCTTTGGCACTTTTAAACTACGCACTTTAGTAGCAGACTCCTCCTCACTGTCGGATGACTCTTCCTCTGAGGTCTCTTCCTCTGCCTGCGCAGCCTTGGCAGCCACCGCTGGTGTCACTGCAGACGATGTTTTCTGCTGAAAAACAAAAGGAGAATCCAAATTGATAAAAAAATTTAGGCTGAATACGACAATGTGTTAGTCACCCCTGATGTGATGTTGCTTTCCAAAATCTACCCAGAAGATAGTTATTTAAGTTGCTAAGAACTAGCATTACCTTTTCCTCTTCACTATCTGAGGTGTCACTCTCAGTTTCTGATGCCAACATTTCAGCTTTAACTGATGAAACTCTGGTTTGGGTTGCTGTAGCTGCTTTTTGATTTTGTCCCTTTGTAGGTTTGGTTGGTGATGCTTTTACAGCATGAGGTGTTTTATCCTAGTAAAAAGAACTCTGCAAGTTACACTTAAAATGTACTGGCTTTTTGTAAACGTGTATGCTGGAGATACCTTGCTCATTATCATAAAATAAGAACATATGGCATATAATACTGGGAATTATTAGTCTGCATGGGGGTATTCGGTGTTCCTAAAATGTCTCCCTACTCCATGTCAAGTAGCCTAAAAAATTGTCTGTAAATGTTAAACAATAAGCCTAAATTATTAAAACTCTCAAAGACTGGAGAAGATTGTGAGTAAACCTGGGTGATCCAGCAAACCTGAACAGAACTGATTTAGGAATGAAAACACTTGCCATCCAATATCAAATGATTATTAGGAAATTCATTCCAGGTTTTTTGATTCACTCATGGTAATCCTTCGTTCTCCCCATCCCCTTTTAGCCAGGCACACCACCTGGCACTTCAGCATCCACCCGAATGTTTTTTGGTGGTTACAATACGGGAGCTGCCACCCGCTTACAGCTTCCTTACACCCAGCTTAATAAAATTTCTGAGAAGAACACTGTAGTCTATGGTTTCCAGTTTTGGGAAGCTACAAGATGATATTGACATGATAGGTTCCCTTTAAGGAGACATCAGGAGTCTTTGGGATTCCTAATTTCAACTGTGCACTCAACAACTAACTAATCTGTGCTTGATCTTATCCCACTCCAGGCACCGTGACAGATTTAAAAGCTCTGAACTAGGTATACCTGGGTGTACACTACCTCTGGGTATGTGGAAGTGTTTGGATGGCATTACTTCTACAAGAAAGTCTGCATCTCAACGTATAGATGTAAAATTGTTTACATGCTGGTGTTGCCAGTGACATAACAGTATGTGCTGCAGGCAGTAAAAGTCTGAGTACCAAAAAAAAAAAAAAAAACACAAACAAATCTATTATAAAGAGGTACAATGTATAATTAGCCTTCACTATTCTATCCAACGATCCTTTTCAACGACTAAGGACTGCACGATGCATGACCGAGTGCCATACATACAGCACCGGTGTGCTCCATGGAGAAGGGAGGGGGAGAACAACAGAGCGGCACCGTGCTGCACGCTCTCCCCTTTCGCTTCCATTACGATCGTTCGTCGTCCACCGTCCGTGGATCCTCCAGACGATGGACGCTGTACACACGCCAGATTCCCGTCCGATATCAGCCCGAAGCCGATTATTGGACGAGAAGCATTGCAAGTGTGTACGTAGCCTTAGACTGTGGAGCACAGTGTGAGTTTTGTGCCTTCACCCTTGATGCTAGTACAGTATGTGGAGATGCAAGTTTGGGAATTGTTGTCACTGCCAGCAAACAAAAATCAGGATTACATTAAAAACAGCTCAAACTACCTGAAATCACACCACACACTTTGGTTTAAATTCCCCTCTCTTTGTGAAATCATTTTAAAGAATTTAAAGCAACTGTTGCTAAAATAGAAACAATGTACACACTTTAAAGATAATACTTATATTTCAAACCCCTGCTCCCTGGGCTGTGCACAACTGTATAGCAAAAAAATCCATCCTCTGGAGGAATCCAATCCAACCAATTCCTGGTCCCACCCTGAGCATAAACATCTCCCCTTTGCCTCAACATAGATACAAGTCACAATAATAATCTAGGGCTCAACACAAGGTATGGTGGGGGAACCAGGTATCTGATAATCAGGTAAATTTACATAATAGATAGTGGCCATTGAAATAAGGGTCACTATAAGAAGACTTTTTCCTCACTTTTCCTTACTTTTTAGAAGAACAAACATTGGATTTTTTACAACTTTCTGTTCTGCAATTTTTGAAAAACTGCTGAAACCTGACCATTAAAGAAATTATCTTTAAACCTTGTAAGAAACTAAGAGCTCCATCCGCCCCAACCCACTGGTTGTGTTGTCAGAGCAAGTGCAAGCCCTGTGGAAGAGTCATGTATCAGCATATTCTATGTTAAGCTTCTCATTCCTCAGCACCACACCCTGAAAAAGGGGTCACTGCTGCCCTATGCGTTAACACATTGGGTAAATTATGTGGACTCTGGAGGAGTGGCATGCTGGTAGAGCTTTTCCAGATTTTGCCCCTAATGGTCACAGTAACAAAGGATATTGTACGCTGTAGAGGTCTAGGAATTTACAAATTATGGCTATAGACTATAGATATCAAAAGAGATTTTGGCTTTAGATATGAAAACAAAAAAAAGGAAAGGGGAATTGAGGAAAAAGGAAGAAAGAAGGGCTGTTAACAGATACCCTAAGGGCCAAACAAACCATTCTGAATAGGCAAAGCTCTAGCTCTTGTTTTAGGTAGCGATGGACTGGGTTTGTCTCTCACATGTCTATTGGCTAACAAGGCAGCCCACCATAGTGATGATGCAATAATAAGATGGGATGGGGAAAGAGTAAATGTGCAAGTTCTGAAAACTGAAGCGCTGGAGATTTCCCCATTTAGAGGGGCTTGGTACTTGGACACCACAAGGCAAAAAAAGTTGAAAGCACTTGATAATGACAATTCTCCTTAAGACCTCTGCCAGGTCTGAGACGGAGAATCTATGCCCTTACCACCAAAATAGTTAAGTTTGCCAAATTGTATGGGTATTGAACTGCCTACTGCAGATTTTAATGACCACAGTTTATTCAAATGACCTTGAAAGGACTATATTTTATACATTATATTTGACAAAAGCACCAAACTAACCGGCTTATCAATGTCTGTCTCATCGCTGCTCTCAGAGGACTCCCCTTTTTGTGCAGCAGCTGCTGTGGCTGGAACCGTTTTGTCAGGTACAACCTTTAAAAGAATAAAGGAAGTAGTAACCAAACTGAATATCAACATTAAGGATGAGTGCTCACAGAAGCTCATAATTTTTTGACTTGTTATATTTTACATACTGCTTGTTATATTTTATTGTTCTTAAAAAAATCTAGAGCACCTTTATTGATAACCAAACACATAGGTTTGATAAGCAGTTGCATAAATATTGTGAAACATAAAAAAAATGCAAATATCACAATTTGTCTTCCAGAAGCTCTTTTCTTTCAACTATCAAGCTGTGAAAAACAGTAAAAAAAAAAAAAATCCAAATGGTTTGGTTGGAGGTGAAGCCTGAAACGGTTAAAGGACAAGTACACCATGTAAATACCAGTTATTTAAAATGATGTAGGCAAGCCCCACTCATTTCCATTCTCCCATCTAACAGCGAGTGGGGTACTTGCTGAAGCATTCTTTCCACAAAACAGCTAAAACTGGAATGTTAAGGTGCCTAAATAGGTTTATTTATATTCATCTGGTTATTGGCAGTACAGATTTATTTCAGGCAGAAGCTAAAAATGACCAATCCATCAGTACTACATCCTCAACGCTGAAATAAATCTACAGACCACATAATGTTGTTCACTTACTTGCTTTGTAGTTTCTTCTTCAGATTCAGAGCTGGAAGAAATCTCTTCATTCTTTTTCGCTCCTGGTGCAGACAATAAACTGGCAGCTATAAGCACAAAAGGAGAAGAAAAAAAAAAGCACAAATAATGTTAGAAAAAGAACTATTTTAAAAGCAGAAATAGTGACAAAAATATTTTTTACAGGTTCTGGTCAAGGTAGATTTATAAGTTAGTGTCAAACATGTAAACATTAGCTCATTTTACTTTCACTTACTTTGCACAGGGACAGTTTTTGCCGACACCATCTGGGTTTCGCCATCAGAAGAATCACCCTCTGAAGAAACAAACTCTGCTGATTTTGGTCCTTTAGGAGTTGCCTTTTTGGGAGTCACCTTAACAACCTTTGAAGCTTCAGTAACCAAATTCATTGTCTTTTTAACTTGTTTGTTCTGCTAAAGAAGGAAACAAACATAAATAATTTTGTTCTACCAGTTTAACAGGTAGTTTGCTAAAGAAAAAAAAAATTGGAGTGTATGAACAAAACTATAATCCTGGGTAGTCATTTTCAAGATGTAACGAATAAAATAGATAAGCAGGTGAAGGGCTTACTCAATGTTAACTACAAAGCAGGGGTACACATTCCTTTGGGTACATATCAATTGTAGTGCACATCCATAAAAAAGAAACCAAAAAATTGTGAAATCTGCATCAAAAGTTTGTCAGTCAGATTATAGAACCTGACTTGAGAATTTGTAGCAGATCCTTGGCATTTGGATAGTGTGGCATGAAGCATGCACTCGAACTGGATTACAATGCTTTTAGGATTCTGAGGGTCTACTGAATTGCGAGCATAAAATCCACGGGAAAAAAATCTTTCCATTGAGTCCTTTCTGATGTATGTGAAAAATCCATCGAACCTGAAGTCTTTGCAAGTGATTAAACACTGGAGCTGAATATTAGCCTTTCGGACCCCCCTTCAGCAAAACAGGGTGTGTTAACATTCTGAGTTATGAAGATCTCATTGAGTTACTTACCCTTCAATGAATTGTCTTGCAGGAATTTGGTCTAGCACACGTGCATGGCACAGCTCCCAGTTAGGAAAGTCAAAAATCTGTCTCTTTCCTGTCTGCAAGATGAGACCGTACCAAATTTCCTGCACTGTTACTCAGTCGCGTCTATATTCCGCAGTTACTGAACCCCAAGCAATAGGGATAAAGCCAAACAAATTCTCTTCCATGTGTCTGCATTTTTATAATGTGAGCTGAATGATGAGAAGAGTCAGCGAATGATCTGACTGGCTGTATGGAACTAAACTAGATCATTCTGGATGGTATAAGCCACTGAACAAGGTGTAAGAAACACAGAGTTCATGCAGTAGTAGTATATCCCTCTTGACACATTTGTTAGTGTTAAAACTAAACTGGGATTTTTCATATCTGAAATAAAGCCAGATACAGAGTATGTTGATGTTTGTGTTCCCACTGGGGAAATATACCTATTGGTGTGACTGTTGTCAAGATAGAAAGTAGGGAAAATCCTATATTAGTGTTGTCATGAGAGCAAGTGCCATTGTTAATTCTCAGTACATGAAAACACAGATCAGAGCCCGCTTTGAGTTAATTTAGAAATTTCTGTTTTCCTTCATTACCATACTTCTCATACTATTAAATAAACTGAAGCTATACTTTTACTTCAGGATACAATTAGAAGAGTGGGCAGCTTCTATCTGGAGCTATGTCGAATGATAATCTTCTGCCACACAATGATCACAGTCTGTTTTACAGGGTCAGAGGAAATAAGAAAATAAAAAGAACTATATTAAAATACTAAATATACTTAAAAGGTTACTGGAGCACTAAACGTTAGAAAAACTGAGCATACCAAGTATTTACCTTTCAGGCCAGCTCCCATTAGGGGAGGAGTTGTGGTCTGGCTTATTCATGCGTGTATATGGCACCTAAAAGTGGACTTTTCATTAAGAGATTATGAAATATGCCCTTTGTGGAAACAGAAAGAAAAAAAAACTTCTGATTGCTGTTTTAACTCTCTAAATAACTTGTCAGTTATCTGCATGCTTGTTTCAGGAGTGTGATCAAACCAAAAGATGAGCAGTACCTCCAGGCAATTAGAGTTCTTTGGAATGAATTTAGCAAAGGGCAACTAACATAACCTTCTCAGTGGCAGGCCCGCATTTTTTTCAATGGAGCTGTTAACAGACAGATTATCACATCAGGTGGTAAAAAAAAAAAAAAAAAAAAAAAAAAAAAAAAAAAAGATGCAGACCTGCTGAATGCAGATGGAGATTAGAAATATTCAAATATTCATTAGCAATAAAATTATCTCACTTAAAAGAAGATTGAATTATGTATCATATTAAGTATTGACAAAAATAATAGGAAAAAACTTAATTTACAAAACCACTATACATTCCCTTTAAATTCCTTACCTTCTTTGTGTTTGAACTCTCTTTTGCTGCAACGTCTAAAAAAAATAAAAAAAAAAAAATAAAGTGTATACAGGTGAATAGATGGCAGATTCAATCACAAGACTTTTCATCTGATGGCAAATATTGCTGTATGTGGAAATGGCTATCTTACTGTGATCAGAAGATTCAGAGGATTTCTTGGAAGCTTTTTTACTCTTTGCTCCATCTTTTTTTGTTTTCTTTTTCTTCTTTGATTTCCTGCAGAATGAAAAGGATGCAGATTTGTTCTGATAAAGTCTTGCATAGCTGAATCTCATTCTAAACATTTATGATCACATTCCATATGCGAGAGGTTAAATAGCTTAGTGACACTTTCTGAAATAGTCTCTAAGGTTTCATCCAGTTCTTGTCCTGCATTCTATGAGGATTATTGACATTATGCATGCTCATGTGAATATTACCCGAGCTATGGAATGCTTCTTACCGCTTTGCACAGGAACACTGCCCATATTAAAATACTCAGTCAGTGATGCCAAGAAAACCTCAGTTAATACTTTTGCCATCTCAAATGAAAACTTCCCAAAGGCTAAAGGGAAATTCAGACAAGTACTTCACAGCTCATCTAATCCCAAGAATGTAATATAAATGTTTATATATATAAAAAAAAAAATCATTAGCATGACAACCAGATATCTTATGGTAACCTCCATCATTTTTATGACAGATTCCATTTTTTCTAAACAGAGGGCTTTAGGCTGGCCAGAGAGTATACAATCTGATTGTACAAGCTTTAAAAAATCTCCTTTAGATATACTAAATAAATAATATAGGGACATGTGAATAATTCATGTCAGTCTCTTGTACTACAGGATTTGACAACGGTTCCAATAGAAAATGTGTAGACTTAATAGTATGTGGTAGATCTCAGAAAATCTCATGACAGTTCCTTCTACTTGTGTACTAGAAGGAAAGTTCTGCCGGCTTTAGTAATAATAATACTTTCAATGTTGTCAAAAGAAAAGAATGGTGTGAAATGGCAGTGAGCAAATCACAGAAGGATAACTAAGGTAGTGTTTTCTAAATCTGTTACAAATAATCTGCATATTTTGTACAAAACTACAAGGCCAGTAAAGGCACCTTGCAGAGACAGTTGAATTTCTGTACGATTTATAAAAATATAGGTAGTTGTGGATAAAACAAACAAATAAAAAAGGTCAATTTGGGATGCTGTTTAGCTACACGCCATATACAGCACAGCATTCAGAACTATGTAACACTAAAAATGCCATGGAATGAGCAGAGGGAAATGCAGACATTTCTGGCTTCAATTTCTGTTGAAGCAAAATGAAGCTGCAAATACTCATCAGAGGGGCTAGCTAAATACACCAGATCTTGTTTACATCTTTTTTTGTCCAGGTGACCTCTTTCAATGAAAAGTTGCAGGAAATCCAATATTTTACAGCCGTCACAAGAATAGAGGAAAACTTCTTAGTGTAATACCAGTTTTGGTGTCCAAGAAAGTTCAAACCATTCAATGTTCAATCCAAAACTAAAAGAACAAAGGAAAGTTTACTTTACATATCAGTGTATATACTTACTTTTTCCAAAGCTTGTAGACTTTTTGCAGAGTGACCTTTGATGTAGTAAATTGCTAAGGAAACAAATGCATAAAATTTTAATCTCACAATATAAAAAGTCATTTGGAAAAATAAATCCCTGCAAAAGAAGATGATTTCAATCTAACACCGCAGCAGTATGTTAAGTGCAGAAAAGTACAGCAGCATACAGCATTAGTGTTGGTCAAATATCTCACTATTCAATTCGACAACTATTGGATCGAATACGGAGATATTGTTTGGGTGATCGAATGCCGAATTCGAACACCATTAAAGTCAATGGTGGGAGAATTCTGGTTATTTTTAGAGACTGTGAAGAACTGCAAAAGCAATCAGGGGAGTGGAGCTGACAGCTCCGCTCTCCTGATTGCTCTGGCAGCCCTTTACTAGTTGTATGTGTTCTTCATTTTGTTCATTCATTGAAAAGATCCCCGGTGCACTAGAGGTTAACTGGGGACAAGTTCCCCATTAATTCACCTCTAGTGCTCTGTGATTGGCTGGGAAAAGGAAAATCCTGATGAGGCTTGAGCTGTCATCAGGGTTTACCATTTCTCAGCCAATCACAGAGCACTAGATAAATGGGGAAGCTTGTCCCCATTTAACCTCCAGTGCTCGGGGATCCCACACAGACAGGAGGATTCCCACGGCTGTGCAGCTGTGGGACTCATCCTGTCATTGTAGGATAACCTGTAAAAAAATAAAAGTTAGTTACACAAATCACAAACATTCAACAAATTACTTTAACATTAATTTTTTTAACACATTTTTTACACACGAATTTGCAGTCGAATCACGTGTTTTTCAGGTAGAGTCTATCTGAATTCGAACTGCCATATTCGGGGTCGAATATAAAGACAACCCGAATTCGAACACCAACACTATACAGCATATCCAGAAGGCCATCAAGTACCCTGAATAATGAAAGATTCATGCTATCTACACGGCTATTTTCCTTCCAGCACTGACATTATCTGGATAAAATATGAACTGCTATGGGCTATGTTTAGATTGGCAGCAAGGTTTTGGTGTCATTACCGCTTCCTCATGTCAAGAAATGACTGCCTGGAGTTGACGTTACATGTAACTTTTACCAGAGTGACTCATATAAAAATGAATGGGGGCGGCAGTGAGGGGTTCAATACAACTGCTGCCCGCTGTCAAAAGCACTGCAGTGCAAGCGATTAAGATGCAAATAGCAAAGTGCCAGTCACCAGTGTGGGATTGCTTGATCTTACCCTTTACTATCTACATATATCAAATCAGTTTGACATCAGAACATTTGGAGGTGAATCTGAGAATGTGTATGTGGCATTTGCTTGATCATAAGAGAAGCTTCTGTGGTTCAGTTACTGCACCACTTGAATGTTCAATGTATTTAAAGCAGAAGTAAACCTACTATACCAGATGTCGGCAAACTCCGGCCTTAAGCCAGATAGGGCCTAGTTGGTAGTTTGTTCCGGCTTGAGCCTCCGTGTTGTGGCTCCCTTGCCTATTTACCGTGGCTGGCGTTAACACTTTCACCGCCAGGGTAAAAAGGGAACATTCCCTCTACTCTGTATGCATTGCGATTCCTGGTGAGGGGGCAGAGCCATTAGGGCGGGACTCGAGAGAAGGAAGGTAACCAGATTACTGCGGAAGGGACATCACCTTTCCAATTCTGCATAAATTACCTTTACAATCGAACATTTTTAAAACCAACTTTGGTTTCGCTTTAAAATATATGTAAAACCAATACATCAGCTAAGATAATATTGGCCAAAGCTTGGAGGTCCTCTGTTCCCAACGTGGAGCATGGTAAACAAAAAGTGATATGGTTTCTGGCTAATGAGAAAATGAGGGCAATCCTCAAAGACAATATGGCCAAATTCCAGAAAGTATGGGGACTGTGGATTGAGTATCATATGCCTATAGGATGGGTTTGGGAATTCCTAATTATATGACTAAATTGTGGAGACCATAGAAAGTACTGGTAAAGGTAATAAGAATATGCTGTGACCTGTTTAAAAAAAATGTTTTTAGTCTAAGTGAATGATTAGGGCTTTAGTTATACAGATGGTATTGACTTTAGTGGCTTATAGATGATGTAAAACACGAGTTAGTTGAAGGTTAAGGTAAAAGGTGTTTTTTTTTTTTTTGGGAATAAGTGTAAAAAGCATAAAATTGGGAATATTTATAGTTTTTTTTCTTTTTCTTTGGGAAGAGTCTTATGTTTCACTACCTTTTTTTCCTCCCATTTATTAAGGGAGGTCATATTATTCACAATAAAGTTTGTTGGTTTTTATGAAAATTGTTAGGGATTAATTAAAAGATACATTTTTTGGGTGATTGTAGTAACACAACAAAATACATGTCACTTAAGGTAAGGTTTTTTTCTTCTTAAAATATATTATTCACTGGTAACTACACATTTGCTTTGGACACTTGAATAATTTTTTTATTATTATAAAACTTATTTGCTTTTATTGCTAATTAGGCTATTGGAATAATGATGTCCTAATATTAATTTTGATTTATTATTGATGGGAAGAATATATAGTGTTATTTGGCATAACAGAAAAGGTGTATTTGCAGTGGATATAATGCCATGCTGTATCGCTGTTTCTCTTTGTATTATAAATAAGAAAGGTATGACCTGTTATATATAATGTTTTGTTCTTTTTATGAAAACTGAAAATTTAATAAAGATATTGAAAACTAAAATATATGTAAAACTAAATCCCATGTAACTTAATAGTTTTAGTGCTAAAAGTATTTTTACCATTAGCAGTTTCAACTGAAATACCTGTTGATACAGGTATAAAGTTACATAAATGTTCAGAATGACAACGCTCTGGTATGACTTATGGCTGTCACCCTTCCTTAAGAAAACAGTGCGCCTATCACTACACAAAGACATAAATGACTGCAAAGAGTCTGCGGTAGATATGCATTTTTATAGGTGATAAATAAAGGAAAATAAGAAGTGTTTCATGAAAAAGAAGAAAATCAGAAAAAGGTTGTCAGTGCACTTGAAGCTCAATATAAGAAGAACAGGCCATCTTAATGTATTACACTGGAGTGCAATAGGGGAAATGGTGTAAAGGGAGTCTGAGAGGTTTTATATACTGTAACCCTTAGATTGCCAGGAAGTGATGTACAAATCATGGCAATGAAATGGTTAAAACAAGCTTGCAGTGCAATAGGTAAATTAAAAGGGGTGGAGATGTTATAAAAATCATTTTGTCTATTAGAAAGGTAATGACATGTCAGCAAAAGAAGCTGCTATAATATACAAAGATATTTATTTCTAATAAAGCTGAACGTGGCTTCCCAGACACAAATAACCCCAGCATGGGGTGCTGTCCTCACCTCTCCACTCTCTACCTGCAGCTCTCTGGCACTTTTGCTGTAGCCATTCTGCAGGAGATGCTGGTGAATGAGAGCCAACAGGGCGAGTTTAGCTTTCACCATGATGCCAATCACCAGGGACGGTCCACTCACACTGCCAAACACACCTCTTCTGTCACCATGTGCTTCCTGTTACACCACTTCCGGGAGCACCAGTTACCGCGTGGTATTTCTTTCTTTTTTTTTACTGAATCAACTTTATTGAAAACAACTAGAGACATAACAAAAAAACGCCATTGTTTGAAGTAGCAGAACATAGCTGTTAACTGAATATGTCCTGAAAATTATGTTCTTTTTTTAGTATCGATACAAAAATAGTTTTTTTATATGTAAGCAGTTTAAACACTTGGTATATACCTTTGTATAAGCCTATTAAGCTGCGACAACTTACCCACCTAGTCTTTTTATTTAAATAACTTTACTTATGAATTATGTTTTGTTTTGAATTTTTATACCTAAATATCAATAGAAGAAATGTCCAAACACCTTGTTTTGGGGTTCACCGTAGTATTCTGCTTATTGCGGCGATTCTGGGAACTACAATTACACTCTGTGCGGTTAGTGGCGCCATACAGTGGCAGCTGATGGAATTACACCAAAGTGTAACTATTACACAGTATTTATATAGCGCCAATATATTACGCAGCGCTGTACAAAGTCTATAGTCATGTCATTAGCTGTTCCTCAAAGGGGCTCACAATCTAATGTCACTACCATAGTCATATGTCTTTAATACAGTGTAAGGTCAATTTTGGGGGAAGCCAATTAACCTAACTGCGTGTTTTTGGAATGTGGGAGGACCTGCAAACTCCATGCAGATAGTGTCCTAGCAGAGATTCCAACTCGGGACCGAGTGCTGCAAAGGCCTGAGTGCTAACCACTGAGCCACTGTTATATGTAGCTGTGAAAATATAAAAGCTCAGCAAGACAGGAAACATCTGCTATGCGACAGAACTGGGTGAACAAGATCAAGTCTCATACTCCGTTGTTGCCTTATATACTGTACCTATACCCATCATATTAGGAATAAGGGACATTTAGGTGTAGCTATAAATGGCCTGACTGAGAATGACAGAAACAAGAATGTAAATGCTGCATGGCAAATTTAGAGTTTAGACACTTTGTTTTTTTTAGACTTTCAGACATCAATATTTTCCAAAGTTGTTAATCCAGGATGGCATTGACCGAAATCACTCTACCCCTTTAAAAGCAGGAAACACAAATGATTCAATTTTTTAATTACAGTCGTCATCTATCACTATCTCAGTTATTGTGTTCCCTCCTCCAGGTGCAAATGTTTACTTGAGTGACTGTTCTGGATCTATGGGAATTAATTTATCCTAAACTAAAAAACTGGCTTCCTGCCCCCCCCCCCCCCCCCCCCCCCCCCCCCCCAATGGATAAGCATTCTATAAGATAGGCTTCCGCCTCAGCGCCGTGCTTAGGTGAGCCAGGACCTCCCCGGAATTCACCCCCTTAGGGCTAGGGGGAGTACATGACTTCTGGTAGGTGCAGGGCCCAACATATAAAACCATGAGTTTCAGCCTTTGCAAGGAAGAATGCTTGTTTATGCAGGTCACTAATTCTGGTTCCTGTGTATGGCCAATAGTGAGGAACATTTCTGTCTTATTTACATTTAAAAGGCTGCTTTGCCACTAAATGTAAGCTATCCCTGAAGGATGTGAAAGTTCTTTTGTGAGCTATTTATGAACCTTTAAAAAGAAATGCGATCAGGTAGGTCCTTTATTATAGGAAGGATATATTAAAGGAACAGGCCATGTCCCTTCTGCAATAAAATAACATTACTTGCCTGATTGCATTTTTTTAAAATACACTCACCTGTCCCTGTTCTGTTGTGGCTGCCTCAATCTTATTGCTTCTTCTCTTCATTGTTTCAATCGTCAGCCTTCTTGGATGAAATAACTCCACTGTAGGTGCTCAGGAATTCATTCAGTCCTAGCTTTTTAAGGTAAATATTCCATATAAGGACCAGTCCTTAGACATCAGGGATATCTGACAGCTGTCTAGTACCTGTGTGTAATAATACAATTGTGATCATTCCCTACTGTGATATTATATATAATGCTTCAAAATATTTGATCTTATTTCTACTCTGTTGATAGATCCTCAGAGGGATGCTATTCAATTCCGAAATAGACTTTTATTATTTTTCCTTATTACTAGGATGACAACAAGAGTTATTATTATTATTATTATTATTATTAAACAGGATTTATTTAGTGCCAACATATTATGTACATTAAATAGGGGTTGCAAATGACGGACAGATACAGACAGTAAACAGGGGGGGAGTTTGTGCTGTACCTTGACCTACCTTATTTCAAAAGTAATTTGGTTTAAAAATAAACTCCATTCAAAACAAAAAGCCACCATATAGGATTTACATTGGCAGATAAGTTAGTAGAAAATAAAATACTAGTTATACTGATAATGTAAAAAAGTTAGTTTCCCTAAAAATGAAACCACTCATATTACATATTCCTTTCCTTTTAATACCTTAACTTTAAAATCATGGCCTAAAGTGACCCTATTGGTGAAAAAAACCACCTACCCATCCGATATGCTGAGACTTTGCTGTAGGGTGCAGGACAGCATTTCCACTCTGGCTGCTGTGATTTTCCCTCCGACCACTAATACCTGAAAGACACAGTAATGTTTTAAGGTTCAGCAGCCTGTGGTCATGTATTCCACACAACCAGAAATGTAAAACAGTCAGCATACCTGACACCAGACTATTAGAATTCAGTTCTATATTAATTACTTGTAAGTTCTAGTTATGTTCATAGTTAAAAACAATGAGCTAATAGTGTATTTGCCTTTTCTTTTCTTAGCTCCTGTGTGGAAAACCAATGCAGTGTCTGGAGTTATAGGGAACACAGCATCACCTGTTATTCCATGAATGACCTTAATCATCCTAAAATAATACCAACATTTCCTCCAAAGATGAGTGTGTAGTGCCAAACTCTCATGTAGCAAATCACGTCTTCCCCATTGATTAAAGTGTGTCAAACAGAAGAGTCCAGATTCTCCTTTTTATTATCTATTCTGTAGTGTACGAATAAAGGAAAAATCTGTCTGCTATAGCCAGGATAGAAAAAAACAATGCTTTCTTAAAATAAAAATACATCCTTTACACACTAAACTACAAATGCTGATGGAAGCCCAGGTATACAATTAGCCATGTCTGTATACAATATCCAGAGGTACACTATATTGTAAAAATGTATTTCTTAACTTCTTTATAATATAAATATTTGTAGATAAGTATAAAAAAAAAAAAATGAGTAGATAATTGGATAACATATATCTTTTAGATAGAATATAAGGGAGGGATTGTATGGTTAGGTTTCCCTTTTCTAGAGAATTACTTTTGTTCTCAGCCAACTCCTAAAAATTGAATAATGAAAAGAAACAAATCGCATAAGCGGGGTTTTTTGGTGGCTAGATACAACTGTAATTATATCTAGCTCCCAAAAAACCTTGCTTCTGTGTTTTTTTTTTATTATCATATAGATAAGATAAATAAATATTACTAAAACAAATAACATACTTAATATTATAGCTGGGTAGAAAAATAACACCTACTTAGAGAAGATTTGATAAATAACATCAATAATTAACAAAAAATCATACAAAACAGTAGAACAAAATATTTAGATAAAGCAGCTGTCTAAGGTATATATTAGGTAGATAAGTTAATACAAAACACACATAAAAAATAATAAAAATGTATAATAAATAATTTATGATGGACTAAATAGGGTAAACTGGATTTATTGCATGGATAGATTAGAATTCATTAAACAAAAACACAAAAAACAATAGGATAAGTGGTTGGCTAAGTTAACTAGATAAAATATAATACATAGATAGATTAAATCAATGAATACAAAAAATAATAGATTCTTGGATCTCAGCCTGGACACTATCTGCATGGAGTTTGTATATTCTCCCTATGTATGCAAGGGTATCATCCCAAAACCTGTATTTAGGTTAATTGGCTTCACCCTAAAATTAGCCTTAGACTGGGTTAATGACATTATTATTATTATTATTATTAATATGCTGGAGGAATTAAATTGTGAACTAACCAGTGACGTGACTAAGGACTCTATATATATTGATGTTATAAATAATACAGATTAAATACATGAAAGTTAAATATTCTGCTGTGAACTACTCTCTAAAGGGAAGTGGAGACCAGATACTTTTTGGAACATTTAAACAGGTAAGAAGGTTTTCTAAACTAGCTTATTTAATTTGTTTCTGATATCTTGTAACCTGCTCCGTCTAATCTTTAATCAAGTTTAGAGTATAGGATGTCATGACCTTTCATATGATTCTTTACCTTCCCTGCCTTTTCCTGATTTCTGATGATTTAGTGATCCTATGCGGACTGTTTTCACTAGCCAGGCAATCCTAAAGGCTACTCTTGGTTTTACATAGAAAACAAAGCAATCAAGATAAAGGTATATATCAATATCTGCAAAATCATATCAGCAGCACAGTAATAATACATACAGTACATTGTTGCACCTGGTAAACATATATGCATCATTTATGGACCCCTCTACAGAAAATCTACAATACATATAGGACATCTAGTGGTCAAATATGTGTACTACACTTATAATAGTTTCTATACTGAACATGTCTACTACTGAGGGTTCTATTATAAATGTTTTTACCCAAGTTTTATTCCAAATTACTAATTTTTACATTGGATTTATTTGAAAATATTTGAATCATGAGTTATAGTTAATTCACACATTTTCAATTTTTTCCAATGTAAGGAGTATACTTAATAAAACTTGGATGACTTATGGGTGACAGCATTTATACTAACCCCTACGTATTTACCAGGAGATTCTGCAGCTCTGCATTCACAATGAAACAGTTGCAGTGCCATAAAATGTTTGTCAATTAAGACTTCTTGCATACTGCTCGGTGGATCATAATATTTATATAGTTTAAGATCAGTTTATATTCGTTTAAGGTATAGTTTGAGAATCATCTAACACCAGCCTAATTTATATTTAAAATCATTGACTCATTTATTTTAATTGTGAATTAGCTATGCTTAGAATATTGATTTAGAGATATATGTCTGGAGCTATTGTTGTGTACCTAAATATACGTTAGTGTAAAACATTTTTTTGGCTGAAAAAGGTTACTTTAAAAAGAGTTAAACATACAATTGGTTCATAAAGATTTAAAGGGCCACCAAACATAACTTTCTTTTTAGTTCCTTTAAAATATTCCTACACTAGTTTTTTTAGTAATATAACAGGCTGCCTACAAATACTCAGGAAATGTTACTTCCCTCAACTAATAATTTATGAAACTGTACACGTTCATCCAAATATTATTCAAATGCACTGTTATCGTATTCTGACAACACAAACTGCATTGTGCCTTACAGGTTTGTCAGGATGCAGAATCTGATTAGGCTTGGCAGAGGGGATACTGAAAGGCTACAAAACCTAATCAGGATATGCACTGCATAGGAACTCTGCTGCCTTCACAGCAGCTCTGTTGGCAATTGAATTGCATTTGTCTGTACTTTTGCAATAGTTTATTGTTCACTGGTATGCTATCCCTGTGCTCTTTGTTTTTATTGTACACATTTTTCATTGTATTCTTCTTTTGTGATGAAATTTCCTCCTCCTTCATTGTAGGTTTCTGCAACCTTTTTTGCTAGACACACAGTGAGGTGAAAAGAGAAATATTTTCTTTGACCTTTAAATTCCTCAATATCAACATCTACCACTTTGTTTGTTTAAACCCTTCTGCGCTCAATAAAGTTATTTTTTGATAAAAAGTATTTGGTAATTTCAGTTTTCTGATGAAGATTGTGCACAATGATTGTCTCTGCTCCAGGGCAGACATAGAGGTCTCAGGGATGGATTAATCACTTTTTCAACTACTGGAGTCAGGAAAGGGGATTGCATTGCATAGTTGGAGAACAATAGGCAGGCTCTAAAAGAATCAGAACAACATTGTAAAATTTAATAGGCCTTGTAACCTGAGGCTTAAAGTGACACTTCAATATAGCACAGTGACATTACCCACAGAAGCATATCATTCCTTGTCAGATGGAGGAGCAGTTGTCTCAAGCGCTAGACTACACATATAGACCACTGGAGAAATTTCTCATCAGCTCTTGTCCTGTCAAGGTGCCCCTATAACCGTAGTTCACATGAGAAAAATTGCATTCAGTTTTGCACCTTGATTTTTTTTTTTTTTTTTTTTTTTTTTTTTTTTTTTTTTTTTTTTTTTTTTATTTCATTCATATTTAGATATTCAGTATTTGATCAGAGGCCTCCAAACACTACACACATGTCTAAAATCCTATCCTTTTGTCTTGCAAACCAAACCTAGTGTATGATATTATGAAAAGTTACATAAGCAGTAGTTACTTTTCATGAAAACTGCCAGCACATCAAAATATATAGGAAGTGGAAATTATTTGGTTTGATTTCACCCTTTGGCCACTAAACCTACCTCTAGATCCAATGTGATAGGGAGCCTCATAGATGAAACAAAAGGCTTGGGTAATGCAGTGAACTGTCACTTTAAGGCTTGGGCCACAAGGCCTAATAATTGTTAAGTCTATATAACTTCAGAAACAAATTTTCACATACATTTTAGTTGAGTAAAAATCCACTTACACAAGCATTTAGGATACCATTACCAGAGATCGCCAATGTGTTTACAATGCATTCAGACTTACCTGAAGACTTGCAAAGAATAGATACAAGTCTGATAACAGCTTCATCAAGACACATTGGCTGTGTTCAGATGAGCGGTAAAAAAAAAAAACCGCTGAGTTTACTGCTTTTTTAGGCTACTGTCCATAGCTAGTTGCCCAGGAGTAGTATTAGCAAACATTTTTGGTTTGCTAAGAGATTTGGAAATGCTTGTACAGGCTTTTGCAAGCTTTAATTTTCAATATATTGCAAAGCCTTTAACAAAAAAAAAACAAAAAAAAACAATGTGGGGTTCCTCCTGATATTACAACTAGACTTTTTCATAGTCTTGAGACCTTCCTAAATAGAAAATGGTATGATAAAAGGTCCACTGGAATCTGGCTTGACAAGAAAAAAGGGGGGCAGAAGCATATAGCCCATTTTCCTTTTTGCAAAAACCAGAACCCCGCCTGTCGTTATGGTGGTAAAAGTCATCGTTAGTTGAAGGGACCTTGTCCCTACAATGTAAACCTAGTGTTGTGAGGGTTTGCGGGACGTTAGATATTTGGAATCTGCAAACTAATTTTAAGAAGGGGATCCCCAGATATCTTCTCCCTTACCCTGAAAAATGAGTACAGGGTTACATAAAATCCTTTACCCATTTCCAGAAAGGGTTAGAGCAGCCCTAGAAATAAAGACACAACACAAAAGTAAACAAAGTTTTTTTTTTTTTAACTAATAATTACCTAGCAATGTCTAAATAGTGTCTTATAAAGATGGACCAATGGGCAGCTGACTAAAGGGAAGAGCTCCTGTCAATGTGTTCATCCAATCTCGCAAAGAGACACCCTAGGACCCTTTATGAATGGATGGTCACACATGCTCACCATACATTTCCTACCCAGGAAGTTCTCAGACCTGCAAAAACCAATTGTACAGCCACTTGGCAACAAATGGCAACAGTTCAAATCTATGAAAATGAGAGGGCTAGCCCCTGCTGCATTGAACATCCAAAAAGCATGTGGCAATGCTGCCACCTCGTGCTGCCTGCCAAATAAAAGATAGACAGATTCAATCCATTGTTACCTATTTTTGCAAGTAGTGTTGAGCAGAATAACCACTAGTCTGAACATAGCTTTTATTATTCAGCACATCTGGTCTGGTCAGGGTGGAGTCTGTTTGGGATGTGTTGAGAGAAAAAAAAAAGCTGTGGCTGTAAAGTTTTTGGACTAAAGTATATATATCCTTTCCAAGTATGCATATACATGGAAAGTGGATAATCTTTGGAGGGATCAGATTAAGTGAGAGCCACAAGCAGGGTCACATTTGTGTATGATTTCTTTGTTGCAGTTTATTGCCTATTCATTTTCAGCAATACCTTAGAACAGGGGTGTCAAACTCAAACACACAGAGGGCGAAAATTAGATAACTTAGACAAAGTCGTGGGCCAAACTTGAAGTTTATTGAAAAAATTGAGGAAGTTTTTTCTTCTCATTAGAGGTTTTGCTTAACATTCAATCTGGAACAAGCCTATAATATAGAAAAAGCACCGTTACTACAATTCCCTGCATCTATAAAACAGTCCAATGCGGAGCCATGCATAGGCAGAGATGCCGCTGGTCTATACATGTGAGCGATGCCGGGAATTGTAGTAGCAGCGCTATTTCAATGCAGCGGGGGCCAGCTGCAATTCATATTTAGAATTCCTTTGGGGGACAAGAAGAATCCTTTCAGGGGTCAGATTTGGCCCTAGGGCCAGAGTTTGACACCCCTGTCCTTGAGCAATTGCAGACAAGACCACAGGTACATGCCTCATTTTATTTCGACTGAACCATAAGCCTGTACATATTGACTGCTGAGGTATAGATGTCTTTGTTTACATGCACTGTTGTGAAATATATTTGCTACTGCCAATGAGAAAAAATCAACAACACAATGCAATGTTAACATGCAATAATGAATCCAAACAGCTTTTTATTTTTAGTCAAAACTACATTCAATATTGGTTATCATTGTCCTTGATTAAAGCATCCCTAACACTGCACAGCCTAATCATAATATGGAAGGAGAAAAGGGCTCTTTTATTGTAGGAACCTGCCAGATAGATTAGTGTTTTTTTTAATAAATAGCAGGGTCACTTAAAATTTGAAAACAGTGCCGGACTACTGGGATAATTTCTTGCACTGACAGAAACAGATGCCTATCTAGTATTAATTTGTTGGCTGCTTATTTATAAGAGGATTAGCAAGATTATGGAAGCATTTCCAAGCAAGACAGCCAACTGGAACACTATGGCAAATATCTACACCAAATTTATCACTGTATACACAACTTCCTTTTAAACTGAACTGCCTAGAATGAAAAACATTCTTTACATGTGCAACAATCTTTGGTGGCCTGGGGAACTGCCTCTCTTGGGTAATTTTGAAATATTAATTGACATGTTTACTAGAAAATTTCAGGGCTAATGTTACGTATTCCTCTACATTAAATGTTTCCTTTTAATTCAAAACCTGTATGGATATGACCTATAATGCTTACTAGGCAGAATGCTGTCCATCAAAGCACCCTTAGTATGCTCAAATGTGCATTGTAGGGCGGTTACTGCTTATTCACACCTTTAAACCATCTCCTATTAATAGGCGGCCACAGGTCGTTATAACATAACATGTAGTTGTATTGTATTAATAGGGGCGATAGTGAACGGTTAGGTACGCCCTTTGTCAAACACTGGTTTATTAATAACTAGCATAAGTAAAGGTAAAAAGTAAAAACAACTTTTTTACTTTAAAAGTAAAGTAAAAAAAAATACACACATACACAAAACATTTATTTTTTAATGCAGTCCAATTGCACCCCCTAATAAAAATAAGGATGTAATTGGTCTTTAGATAAAAGTGCAACATACTATAAAAGAAGATATATATTATTTGGTTTACTTACATTCTCACTCAACTCAAATTGTAGGAGAGGGGGTTAGGGAAAAAGAATGTTAGAAACATTCAGTTCAAATACATTAACAGGTGACCGTTAGGCAGCACTGACAGCTAACACTAGTTAGTAATCTTAGTAACCTTAGCTAACTTATCAGCCATACTAGCAATGGAAGAAGCACCTCTCTTCTGGAATGAGTTTCCGCAATAAAGCAACAGTCCCCAACTTGGCACATACAGGCTTCTGACTTTAAAATGGGTCAATTCGGCATTGGCTGCTCTCTTCTTCCAGCTGAGACATTTGAAACTGGGAACCAGACTCATTCCCTCAGTCATCCAGTGTCCAGTGGGGTTACAGCATCAGCTCGTCCTGTTTCTCTCAGCCTCTAAACATCCATGGATAATGCCATCTTTCACATTCCTTTTCCCAAGAATTCAAGCATTTATCCCTCTAGAAGTGCCCACCTGAAAGAGCACTAAATGTCACTATAGGTCTGGCAGGCAAATTAGCCAAACTAGTGATTGGTTCCTACCTTGCTAATGTAGCCCCTGTAAGGGAGCAGATGTTGTTTATGTCCTTTAAAGACTTTAAGGTTAATGCTAATAGCAATGTCATTATAATGAATGAAGACACTGTGCCTAAACCACCGCTAGATGGCAGCATGGAGAGAGAACAAAAGAAAGGAGGAACCTGTTGCATGGAGAGAGGGGGCTAGGGGAACGTTTTGTTGGGAGGACAGAGTTTTTTCTGAGGGAGAAAGGATAGAGGGGAGAGACTCTCCAATGGAGAACCAGCCCAGCCTGGGCACATTGATTAAGAGAGCAGCAAGAGGGAAGCTATTGATTCAGGTGGCAGAAGCAAGGAGTCTAGTGCAACTGCTGTGAGGCTGAGAAACTCTTCAAAGTGGAACCGGTGGCTGGGAAGAGCAAATTGAGACAGATTGGCTTTGGGAACAGGCAAGGGAAGACAACAATTGTTGTGTCGATGAGCCCTACTCTAGCTCATTGAGGGTGGAGGTACCTGAGTTTGTGCCTCAGGTTACAACTGACATTTCTTCTGAGTTACAGGAGGAGACTGTGATGGGCCTTCTTGCTACAGTAGAAGGTCCACTGTCACCACCCTCTGAAGTAAGAGTTCAGGTTGCTAACCAAGAACCACTTGGAACTGTAGAACCAAGAGAGAAGCGTCCGGTGCGAGCCCTGAAAAGAATAATTTATGACCTACCTGGAAGTAGTACAGAAAAAGTTATTGTGACCGCTCACAGAAATGTGAAAGCCATATTGAAGTCTGTGCCTGAAAAAAAAAGGATGACTTCTCTGGTTCTTGGCCTGATACACATTGGGGGAAGTTTCCTCTGCCTCCTCAATTTACTAAAACATGTTATCAAGTCAATTTAGTTCCCTGCTATTTGCTATGCTGCTATAGACATTGTTACCGTATTTTTTGCCATATAAGACACACTTTTTCTTCCCCAAAACTGGGGGGGAAAAGTTAGTGCGTCCTATACGACAAATGTGTTAAAAAAAATAATTAAAATATTATACTCACCCGATACCCGATCCTGCGTGTGTCTCTGCAGCAGCATGTCTCTCTTCTCTCCTCTGCCAGCATCGTGTTTTCTCCTGTCTGTAAAGCAAAGCGAAAGAAGCCGGCACAGCGCCACCTGCTGTTCCCTGTCCTAACTGCCGTACAATAGAAAAAAAGCACAGAGTGATCAGAAAGGGAATTTGAATGGCACATGAGTGATCAGAAGGGGAATACCGGTATGAATGGCACTCGAGTGATCAGAAGGGGAATAATCTTTCAGAATCTTTTTTTCTAGATTTTCCTCCTTTAAAATTGGGTGCGTCTTATATTCCGGAGCGTCTTATATGGCGAAAAATACGGTATTTTATTTTGGGGACCAAAGACTCTCAGTGGGGAGAGTGTGTAGCCCCTGTAAGGGAGCAGATGTGTTTATGGAGAGAGGGGGCTGGGGGAATGTTTTGTTGGGAGGACAGAGCTTTTCTGAGGGAGAAAGGATAGGGGGGAGAAACTCTCTAATAGAGAACCAGCCCAGCCTGGGCACATTGATTAAGCGAGCAGCTAGAGGGAAGCTATTGATTCAGGTGACAGAAGCAAGGAGTCTAATGCAACTGCTGTGAAGCTGAGAAACTCTTCAGAGTGGGACAGGTGGCTGTGGACCTTCAAATAAGTACTGCCTGTTGTATGAAGAATCTTTTCTCAGCAGTCTTCTACATTCAACAAATCTCTACTGACCTATAGGAACTGGAGTGTCAGATATAACCTATTCCTGCCTTGGAACTCAATCCTTGTTGACTGTTTGCCTGCTGGTGGCTTTAAATCTTTTTTTTCTCTCCTTACCCTTATTCTTACATTGACATTGTTGGAACCGAGAGGAATCATTATATGTTCACGTCAGAACTGTCAGAACTGGATTTATACCCCCCCCCCCTCCTTTGCTCTTCCCAAGGAGGAGAACTGTTTGACTCATGAGCGCTCCATTCAAGTCCTTTAATATATGTAATTCACCTCTTAAACTCACTTTATTATAATGGTAACAAAAATAAATTTCCTTTTTGTTTGAAGTCATTATATTGGGGTATTGAGCCAGACCAGAGTAAGTGGCATAGTCAAGAGAACCGGAAATATCCATCACCTTCTAAGGGAGGAAGGGCTACACTAAGGCCGGGGTCCTCCCCTGCAACAGGAGGTACCCAACCATCACTCCCTAGGAAGAACAGATTCTATAACAATCCAGCATGTTCTAAAATTAATCCTAACTCCCTAAAGGGACCTCCATAATAGAAGGGCACTACACTATCTATATTGGAGAATATGGGGGGGAGAAACAAATGCTTGTGGACCTATATCAGCCTCAAGAGAGTCACTCAGCTTCTGAATTTGGAAAGGTTCTTCCATACATGGGACTGTATATAATTGTTGGTATTACTTTAATTATCATGCTATGACCACCAATAAATCAAACATTTACATCCTGGTAAAATAACCTTTTTCCTAGTTATTAGGCTGCGGCTGATGCCTTGAAGGTGAAAATCTCACCACCTAGGTTCCCTGAAAGTGCACTTTAGATCCCATTTAGACTTTGTACTCCAGAAATAAAGTATTCTGCTTTTATTTTCGGTTTCTTAATCTTCTTTGCCATCCATGTATTACTGTGCACAAATTTGTCCAACAGATTTACTGTCCAGTAATAAACATTCATCATTACCAAGTCTTCGTCATTTTTTCTAGTTATTTACTTAGACCGAAGCTCAGTCTGGCCAAATCCTGCATTTATAAACAGCTTATGAGTTGCTGCACTTACTCAATGTCCTGTAGTTATCTATTTATATACAGCAATGACTGTGCAGAACTCTAGCAAACAGTGAGTTATAGAAATCTGAACCACATAGCAAATACTCTTGGCAGCACATTCTTGCACTAGTCCAACCTTTTTTTTTTCTAATGCTTGATATTACTAAATTAGATGTATATATATATATATATATATATATATATATATATATATATATAACCCACTCATGCATAGATGATATTATAAAAGATAAAAACAAAACTCTCAAATGAATTAAAGGTATCTGTAAACCATAACAATAAAATGACATTTAGGTTCCTAAAACATTGTCTACCATAAACAATTTATTTTTTATAAAATGAAATATTTGGTTAATTCTTTGTTGAATATTAGAGCTGCGTTTTTTTATTGTCTTTTTTAACTTCTTTGTGGTTATGTCTTACCTATTTTTACTCCAGCAATGTCTACATGCTATTTCCCTGGGAGAGGTACTATTGGTGACAACAGTGGACCATTGCTGTGCAACGTGTTTCAGTGAAGACACTCATTTATGTATTTGTGTCCGCTTTGGAAGATTTCACTTTCTAACCTATATTCACAACAGTGGGAGAAATTTTTTTCCAGACAGTTTTATATCAGACAGTTGTCACTGAAACAAGTGTCCCCATTAAAAGATTTCACATCTCTCAAACTTTTGGGTTTCCCCTTTTTTCAGTCCAGGCATCAGTAGTCAGCAGGACAAAGAGAGGTAAATCTCTCTAAACTATATAACATAACTTAACATCTGGTCAATACATCACCAGCTGACTATCAATTCTGATCAATTTCGAATCCCTACTGAAAAAGAAAAAATGAAACTCAAGGTATTCCTCATTGTAAAGTGTTTTTGTTAATGGTAGCTGAGGCCAGTGCTAGTGGAAGGTGGGGCATTGTGCAATAACTATAAAGTTAAGAGGACTGCCTCAATCACAAGGACAACAGTATTCCTCTGTTCAGAGTAAACCACAAATCACTGGAATTCAGTGGCAAGGTTGATCGCCCACAGGACCAGAAATATCTGACATATCTGCTTTAGGCTAGGTCCATTCTGAGAAAGCAAAACTGGGTTTGGATTTGTGTGGGAGGGTATGGCCTGACATTTGGTTTTGGTATATGGCTAGTTTTCATGTAGGTAGCAATATAACCCCGAGTTGCTTAATAAAACTGCATCCTTTTCTATTAAAGTATAGAGATTTTTTTCTCCTTTCTAGAATCTTTACTTTGCGAATACACATTTCCACAGGGTACACCCAGGACAATGATGTCATGCAAACAAATAGCACTTGCGTCTATTTACTTGCTTAGAGCTATATTTAGAAGACCTTACTTGCACATTAAAATTTTATATTTCCTTTTTGCCAAACTTGAACTTCAGACATAGGTACACAGTCAGCACAGCGATGACTATCCCCATATTCTGTTCCTTGTTGTCTATTGAGCAAGCTGAAAAGGTTTGCAGAAGTAGGAAATTTGGTAACCAAGCTGTATTGTGTAGATGAATAGAAGAAAAGTAATGTCATAACTTGGCCCTGTAGTCTAGCTTGGTGTCTAGATCACAGGAATAACTGGACAGATTTACATTTGTTTTTGGAGTAAGATAAAATAATAGTAAAATCATCTTTATCCTGTTTCCAATTTCATAAAAATTAGGGGTTGTTAAAGGGGCTATCAATGAATCACCACAGTGTAAAATCACAAAAGTTTAAAAAACATAATGGTCTAAAACATACTGGAAAAGGTTATATTCATTTGGTGGCTCCAAATATACAATACAATATTATATTAATCCTTTGGTGTTGTTTTAGATACAATCATAGCATGAAATCAGATCATAGTCATAATTTAAGTAACTTTATACAACTGATGCTCACTACTCAATGCATTTGCACTTGGACAGCCTTCTTTAGAAAAATGAGTACACACAAAAAGTCAATTTAGAAAAGACCGCACTTGAGCTGGAAAAAATCCTAATCTGGTATGTACTGGTAGCGATGTATAGAAATTTCATAGTGAGTAGTCTCCTTATGGGGATATCAGCAATGTTGATTGGTGATACTCAGAGATGTCCCTCCTGTGTTGTCATTGCTGTGTGCTTTGGGTGGATTATTAGAGTCCACCAAGTGATGCTCCTTTTTAAACAGCCTTTCTGTTTTAGCCCATTGGAAGCCAAATTTTTAGGTCTCAGATAACCTTGCTAAAATTTACATTGACATCTCAGTACATGGTCATTAAGTTGTAGATATAATATATGCCTGGGAATTTAAGACTCACTGTCAGTATTGCTGTAATCCTCTGCAGAAAAAGTGTTTTCAGTAACACTCATGTTATGAGATGAATGAAAGCCAAAAACAATAAAAGACAAAAAAAAAACTTACACTGTCAATGGAAAGAATATATTCTTTTGTGGGTTAGTGGTAAGAATAGCATTAACATTGGAGGAATATCTTAATATACTGGAGTGGGTGGGGGTGTCTGTAAACAAAAAAAAACCTTACATAGGAGGGTCATTGGGAAGAATGTTCTACTAAATTTGTGAATCATTGGAAAGGATGCCTAGTAACATCAGTGGTTTATGGGAAGAATGTTTGAATACATTATTGTCTTTTGGGAAGACTATTTACAGCTTAGTTACATTGAGAGTCAGGGGAAAAAAGGGTAGTCTGAGAGAAAAAAAAGGCTCCACTGGCACTACCCTGCTGGCTTTGCCAAGTGACATCAAACTATGCAACCTCCAGAAGTCAATGAGGAATCATATCTATCCTGCCTAGGATATGATAACACCATACACTTCAATAGCCAAGAAAACACCAGACTTAGATATTCAAAGAAAATCCTATGGAGAAAATCTGAAACACCTTATTCTAATTTCATGGGTTTGAAACGGTGTTAAATATAGGAGTGAACTGACTTGTTCAATATACCAAATCTGCATTTTTATTCATTTAGGATATGAGTCAGTTGAATTTTGTTTGTTCAAGTATGTCACCTTTACCTATAGATACTGTTTTAATTAAATCTATTGTTTACCTGTTCAGATATGTTAAAATAAATCATCAATTTCCATGAGCTGTACTAACTTTCTTGGGGAACTTCAGGCTTTCATTTTTTTCACTTGGTTTCATGAATAGATATATCCATTCTTTAAATTTATATTTGAACGTGTGTGTCTATATACTAACCATGCTTACCTATTCTATATCTGATCTTCACTATCTCTCAGGAAAGGAGACTCTTCACATGACCAAAAGTCATGCAATGAAAATCTAAAGCTACGTACACACTTCCAATAATTATCGTTGGTAAACGAACGACGAACGATCCTGCACGATATC
>NC_092859.1:40490325-40508863 GCF_032062135.1 Pyxicephalus adspersus
TACACACATACACTCATATACACAATAAAGTATGTATTGAGCGAACGTTCGTTCATCACGCATGCTCAGACCATGGACGATCACTGAACGACCGTACACACGATAGATGGTAAATGATCGTCGTCCAATCCGATCCGCCGGTCCGGTCGTTCATTTCCAGCGACTATTCTCGTTCGTCGGCGTCGTTGGTTACTTTTTTTACGAACGATTTTTGACAAATCGATCGTTCGTCGTTCGTTCGTCGTTCATTTCCAACGATAAAAATTGGAAGTGTGTACGCAGCTTTACTAACATTTTTACAACTAGAAAAGGTTTTGACTTTATTTTTAAAAAAGCTGAGTGAAATTCTCAGGTTCGTCGCTAGATGGCATCTCATCTTTAACAAAGAAGATTACTATTGCTGGACACAAAAATCTGTAACAAAGCTGCGATAAACATTTGCTTCTCTTTTTTAAAATGTAAATTTAAAATAAATATATTTTTAAAATAAGATTTGAATTTTCACAATACCAATCATCATATTTCAAATATACCAAAATGAATGGCTTTAAATTATTTAGGATGTCCCGGTAGCAAACCTTTGATTTTATATATGATTTATAATAAAAATTGGCATGCTCCTAAGTGTCAACATTGGTCTTTATTTACCCTCTTGCCACTGTGGGATCATGTTTTAATAAATATAAGTCAACAGGGCAGGCACTGGTGAATGCATAACACAGAAATAGACATGGTTTCGCCTGCTTTCGATCAATATAGATAAAGTCTAATCAAACCTTAGTGCTGGGAGCATGCTTAGCTTGTGGCCTGGCTTGACCACAGCCTATTGTAGTTCGTGCTGACATGCAGAACTCATAATACTGCAGTGACAGTGAATGGAGTAGTTGGTGCAGGGGTGGCAAAAGTGGAACATGCAAAGGTGTGTGCAGGGGCAGCTGTGACTGTCCGCACTGACTTATATGGGCAACATTAAAAAGCTAGTCAAAAACTACTTAATAAAGTGCGATTGTAGTTTTCCACTGAGCTCTTCTGTACATTTTAAAAAACAGTTTTCAGCCCTTAATTCATTCCTGATTTTCCTCTAAAAACTGGCTGACAATGCAGAACCAATTTTTCCAGCCAGATAAGGTCAAAGA
The DNA here is from genome assembly GCF_032062135.1 of Pyxicephalus adspersus. Taxonomy (NCBI): domain Eukaryota; kingdom Metazoa; phylum Chordata; class Amphibia; order Anura; family Pyxicephalidae; genus Pyxicephalus; species Pyxicephalus adspersus. The sequence goes on from NC_092859.1 coordinate 40,491,462, forward strand.
GCCAAAAAGCACAGGAGACTTTGCTGTGTGCCTGAGTAAACTAGACTAATACACAAATAAGCTTCAACTTAGTCTTACTGATACTCTCATTCTGACGGTTTTTTTAAGGTTCTTTCATCCATTATTCACACAACATTCAACTAGGTTTTTCCATATATAAGCAATCTAAAAAATACGTACAAGCTGTACAGTACCAGAAAAAAAGATAACGCTATAAAAATAATAATAATTTTGGGTGAAAATTGTATGAATCTTGGGTAAAGCTTTTACAAATAGGCACACATTTATAAAGCAGTGCATGCTACTTTCACCACATATATCAATCACATTCTATTTAAATACATGTACATAGAAGATTCAGCTATAGTGAAAGTTTGACAATTGTCAGATTTACTGCTTTATAAATACAGCTTTAAGTAAAGCACTATAAGTTTTACTCCAAAGCTGTAAATAAATTGAATATATTTTACCCTGTTTTTATTGAACACATTCAGTGCAGTTGGTAAAGTACACAAAGTTCCCAACCTTTTTTTACTGTATATTTTTTTAGTAGGTGGTCTTTTAATTAGAAATATTTTAAGCCTGCATTTTTGTGACCTTACAAAAATAGAGGGTACTTGATCTAAAATATTTGTGTAGTTTAGAATATCTACCTTAACAGGCTGTGTATCTCATGAACCCATCATGCACATGTGGACAGATGTTTGTGACCGACCCTTTTCAAAGAGTCCCTGGAGAAAAAACTATCAAGGCTAATTCGGTTTATTTATTTTCTTTAGCGAGCTTTTTTTTCATCTGCCTGGCATGTCTTAACAGCTGAATATATCAGGTAAAATATGAATTCGTTTCCAAAGTAAAAAGTCAAGATTTTGCCAAGAACACAAGCACTGTAAGCATTTCCCTAGAAAAACATTGGGTTGTGCTGTTGGATGCTTGCAGCAAACAGTGAATGCCAGAGACTGGTAGCTGGACATGATATTTTGTTTGTACAGATACAGATTCATGAAGCTATGTGATCTAAACGTGCTGAGGTATGCAATCCTCCTACTAGTCATATTTGTAATTTTTCCGGGAAAATAAAGAGGGAATTGTTAAGGTAAATCCAGGAGCAATGAAAGCTGCTATGCTTTGGAAGACTTCCTTACCAGTGTTCATAGGGATCTGTGGCATCAGCTTGACATTAATTTGAGACCATTCCAAGATCATTATAATTCATTGACAGGTGAATATGACTTGCAGTCCTGACCTGAATTTGACATCAAGCTGGTTTTGTATTACCATAAACTATATTGCATTGACTTAATCTCTGTATGGGAAAGATAGTGGTCATATCTCAGTAGTAGATTTGCATCAAATTTTACTTAACAAACTAAATATTTGTACTTGTTTAGAAAGAATGATCTGCCCAGATGGAAAATTCAGTTAACTTGGACTGATTCTATCTGTTCTTGCCTTGTGGTGTTATTTTAAAGCAAAGGTTGCTATTCATATAATCAATTGTTTGTTTATTGAATGGTTGGTATATCCATTCCAAGGTCAGTGTTCCCTGTAGCCTGTCCCTGGCTCTGAGTTAGGAATATCTGTCCTCCTTATCACAAACTAGCTGAAAGTTATAACAATGCTTACAATGGGTGTGCCTGTAAGATGACGGTGAAGAATATGACTGTAAGGCGAGTGAGATATTTACAAGGATGAAAACCACGAAGAACAGGTATAGAATGATAAGGAATTTGCATTCATTGTGTGAAAAACTGGTTAAAATGTAAAAGAACAGTTTCACACGTGCATGGTGAAAGAAGCCACACCATAAAAATTACACCCAGCATACCCAGATATGCCGTCAGATACTAAACCTCCATTTTTATAGTAGTCCCCCCATTTTCATCCTCCACTTTTAGCTCTTCAACAGTGGGTACAGAGGCTCCTATTCAGTGATGCAAGACGATTGTTTGTATTCCCCCTTCTCTACTAAATGTATCACTGGCCATTTACAGAATAGCGGGTAAAGGTACAAAATGCTATGTGAATGGCCAAAGAAAGAAATTGCATCACCGAATGAGAGCCATACTGTGCACTGGAGCAAAGCTAAGGATGTTTCTACGTATGTGAAACTATTTTGGGCATTTCATTTTAAAAATTTGAATTGTTCTTTAAGTGAACCTATTTGTGCCTCCAACATGTTCGTAGGAATAAAAATAGAACTCCTCTGCACACAGCTGGAAATTTTTAGTGAACAATAGTGCATTTTACCCTAATTCATTTTATTTAAATTAGGCCATTCATGTCACTTCATACTTTTAAAAAAGCAGACCTTCAGGGTCCATTCGGATCATTGCGTTGCATTAGCACATGTCATCACAATGTGAATTAGTCATGGCTCTGCATGTAGTGCTATTCATTGTAAATGACACCCCAAATCACTGTGGTGTGCATTGGTGTATAAAACATTTATATGGGTTTTGTGGTCATTACAATACATTGGCAGTCCATTAATAAAGAAGGACTGCCTTAATGCCTAGCCAGTGAGCAGATTTCTGAATAAGTTAGAAGCTTATTTACTAGGGGGATATTCACACCTACGTGTTCTGGTGTCATGTATTACAGCACTCATGTTATATCACATGTTAATGAGCTAAAAAAACAGATGTGATCACAATGCACAGAAGTGTGCTACTAAGTGCATTGGAGTGCGACATAAGAAGTTAAATCATATAATCTGCATTGGTATGTTGTGGTAGCAATGCGTTGCAATAGACGAATTAAAATGGCCACAATTTTTATTGTGAATATTTACAAGTTGAACAAAAAATGTTTTAGCAGATAATAACTGGTTTGAATTTTTAAAGACAATGAGCTGTGGCTGAGAATATGAAGGGGTAATGTTGCATACAACTTACTTACAATCACTAAATTGTGCTAGGATCTGCATATTTCTTTTAAATATCAATATTTTTTTTACAGTATTGCTCCCTAAAAAAGGCATTTCTTCTAAAGTAGAAATAATATTCTGCATTTTAACGACCTTGGTATAGTATAGATAGTTAATTATAACTGACAGAGACTGAAATGCTTGTCATTTGAAGTGATGGGAAGCTGGAGACATTAAAAATATGGATTCACAGTGCATTAAAGTATTTAAAGATTCAAAGATTGATGTTCTACATACATCTAGGGAAAGGTGTTTTACATCTTGAATACTGTTTGTGTACAGCTCCCTAAAGTCCTATAAAATCCATAGAATGAAGACACATCTCCCTTGTGCTCAATGAAAAGGCCATATAATGGACACATACAAGGCAATGGTTCAGAGGCCAAAGGGGGTCACGTGTAAAGACATTTATCATCCTTGTGCATTGTCAATATATGTCTATAACATTACATTAACACACACATGTTCTATGAATCTGGTATGACAGTTGGTGAAAAATGCATGCAATGTTTAATTCTTTGTCACATTACCATACATATGATAAAGCAATAGCGCTTAACCTTTTCCAAGTCATGTTACTCTGGTGTAAGCCGTGAAACTGACACAGCTCAAAGCAATACAACATTATTCATAAAGAGAAACACTGCCACAGTGTTTTAGGGAGACTTTTAAAAGGCGACAAATAAAGTGACCCTTTTTATTGTAACAATGGCCCTGATTTATTAAAACTCACTAATGCTGGAGAAGATACACTTTCATCGGTGAAGATGGGTGATCCAGCATACCTGAAATTGATCTGGTCCACAATTCAAAACATTTGCTAGCAAATAACTTTGATGAAATCCATTTCAGGTATGCTGAGTCACCCAGCTTCACTGACATAAGTGTATTCTCTCCAGCCCTGGAGAGCTTTAATAAATCAGGCTTAATGGGGCTGATTGGAGAAGATAGACTAGCAACCTAGAATCTTGTATCCTAGGATCTGGTTTAGAATTGGTTTAGACTGGTTTAGAATACATTTGCCAATGATTTTTAAGAAATCCATTTCAAATTTGCTGGATCGCACAGGTTCACCCATGATAGTCTATCTTCTCCAGCCTTGGAAAGCTTTGATAAAGTAGGCCCAATGTGTTAAACTTACTGATGGAATTTCGTTTTGTAATGCTAACCTCCAATATGACAGAAATTCCTATTGCAAACTAAAACAAACAATTTTTACTAGTACTCTCCAAAACGTAACTTGCCTTGATATATAGTTAAAAATTAAACAGAGAGAGTAGAAAATATTGAGAATGACCTAATGTAGGGGTCCCCAACCCCCGGTCAGTGGTGGGCTGCGGCCTTCTGACAGCTGGGCCACGGGAGCATGGAGACCAGCAGTCCCCAACCTGTGAACCAAGGACCCCGTTAGGGGCGTGCCAGCCAGAGCCTCGGACCATGTCCACTGTATGTATCGCAGACTCTGGACTGGGTGGGTTCCAGCATTATGACATCACTCTGAGGGAAGTTTCTTCCCCTTTGAGTGACACACGGCTCCCCGTGCATGCGTGGTCCGGAGTCTGTAAGTTTAGTGGTCCATAGGGACGAAAAGGTTGGGGACCACTGACCTTAATGCATTGTAATTAAGTGCTTTGAATATAGTGTGAAACAAAACCATGTCTGCTCTTTATCTTTGTTGTAGTGATTATCGCACCTGGGAACTTTTAAGAGTTATAGAGTCTGATTTTATAAGGGGATAGAGGAGCAATAGTAACAGATTAGGGGTTTTTAGATGAGCTGAATGTGCTGTGTCAATAAGACAATGATTGCATTATTCTTTGTCTGTTGCAGCAAATAAAGGGGTTTACTAATAAAATCACATACCATGTTCAAGGAAAAAATCGGCCTAACATTGGAGAGTTAAAATTTTGCAGTGGTGGTGTCAGCATGATGAAAAATGCTGAGGCATTTTAGATATCAGGGTAATAAAGAAATGCTACAGCATTAAGAAAGATTGAAGTGGAGAAAATAGGGGAATACAAATATGTAATAACTTTTGCCTACTTTGCAGCCTATTTGACTTAATTAATTAATGAGAAATTCATTTTTCCCTGGGTTAGCTTTCAGAAATTTACAACAAGTGCATTGGGGTTTCAGATATGATACATAGCTATAGTTACCCCCAACATCAGCATTCTGAGTGCTGCTGAAGGGCTTACCTGTTAAGTCTTAATCCCATTCCAAAGTCTGACCCAACTTGCTCGGAACAGGTTTCGGCCTTCATCAACCAGGCAATCAGGTCAACTTTGAAAAAAGCAGTGTTTTTTTTACAAAATGTCAATGAAATCTGCCCCCTGGCAGCATGTGCCCACCTTTTTGATTCGGCCCTGTGCCTCTAGGAGAAGTGGCAACATACTTGGCTTCCCAGTGGCCCATGTGTAGAACCACTGCTGCTTTGCTGCCCCTCACCAGCTGCTTGTAGTGCACAACTTCATCTCAGCAGAGCTGATAGTGGCTTCTGTATGAACAAAACCTTCATGTGCAATGCCTGCACATATAGAATCTATACATGTGAATGGGTCATGTTAATATCATAGCCACCTACATTTGACTTACCAGCCTCCTATGATTGCTTGTACAGCAGCACCAAGAATTGGAAATGGAAAAGCAATTCTAGGAGCAAGTTAGGTGTGCTAAAATGCATATGTGATGAAAAAGAACAAACTAACAGAAAGGTAACAATTACCACATTTGCTTCCTATTACTCCATCAATGTCCAATTACACGCAAGGAGCTGGGTGGTGACAAGGCATAAATGCAGTAGATAAAAGTCAGGTCACCAACATGGCTCTGCTGAGTGTTGCAACTGTGATTCCAGATCTGGTTGGATTATAATACAAATCCTTAGGTGGATAAAACAGTTCCCATAGGTATTTCAACTGTGTATTCAGCTTCATGAACTAGTGAGCCACAAATGAGTCCAAACTTTGTTGATATGATTGGCTGCATATTTTGTTTCAGATCATTGAGACAATAAGCAATAAGGCCAGGGTCAGGATGACACATTTGGTGTCAGAAAATCATCTCTCACATTTCCGTCATTATAAGTTAACTTTAATTACTTTAAGTTCTGGAGTCTCGGGGACAGTCACAACATTTTCAAGAGGTGATTGTCAGGGCAGTGCTATCCAAGTATTTTCAGCATAATCTGTTTCCTGCAGGAATAAGTCCATTATTACAGCTTGTCTTCACGATGCCAAGATTCAGACAGTTAAACCCAACAAGAATTAATATATTGTCTTGTGGAAAAAAGAACAATCCGAATTCCAAGAAACACAGAGAGTGCTTTAATCTTTTCCTTTCCACTAGCGCCTTGATAGCTTCTTTGTATATGTTACTTTGCGTGTGTATTTACATCTGCTATCTGTTTGTGTATGTTACAGCCGTATGTTTCCACTGTCCTCAGGTAACTTCTTTAGCAGGACACAAGGCTGAAATAACAAACAGCTTTTGGAGATTTAGCTATTCTAGCATAAACATGTATGAGGACAACCTAAACTGGAACATGGTCCATTTCTTGTTTGCTTGGATTTAGCATTTTGACTGTGGTTATTTAGTAGCTGAATCTGCTAGAATTAGCTAAAGACATTTATAGCAGAATAATTTAAAGAGGCCCTATTACTACCTGGAAATAAAGGCAGGCAGGATATCTAAAGTAGGAACTGCCTGCTTCAGTGAAGCTACTCTGATCAACAGAGGAAAATTTAGGGTTACCTGGAGGGGGGGTCCCTACCAAACTCGACATCATCCTTAGTGTTTTCAACTACAGGAACCTATCATAAAGTTGGCATTGACACTGTCTTTAATTAATCTAATCTTTAATCTAACTTTAATGCTAATTATTTCCGGGACTGTGAGAGTTAGCGACAAGACATCTAAAGTCAACCACATGATTGTATTAGCCATAGCATACTACCGTGGTGGGGATAATGGTGCAAAATTCTGTTCACATGAACATGAATGCTTAAATGCTAAAATAATTCCTTCAAGCATTGCCAATTTTAAAGTCAATTTCTGGCCATGCTCAACTGGTAAGGGGTGGGATCTGGGGAGGAGATTGGGAATGCATTGGAAGGAATGGCAGGATAAGAAGTTAGTGGAAGTTTGTCCGCCAAGCAAAAAATAATCTGCCCAATCACTATTTCAGGTGCATGTTGGGTAGTTTCAATAGTTAAGATCTTTGTATCGATGTGCGGTGGAGATCCTGGAAGCCATTGGTTGAGGGATCCATTTTTGTAGTTCTCTGTAAGTAACTGATATTGGTCCCAAGGCAATGCAGTGCGCCTGGGGATCAAAAATATAATTGGTTGCGGAGTTTGTTTTTTATCTGTTGTTGTAATAAACACCTGTCACAGCCATTTCCACTCTCCATATGTATTTGCTTTTATCTGGGTTTCAGAGAAAAGGCAGGCTAGAGGGTGGCTGAGCAGCATAGAGGGAAAATATGGTGTCCTCTGCACTGCACTCCATGGTCATGCATAGAAAAGTCTTCCTGTGCTGGGGTCTAACAAGTAAAGTCTCTTTGTACAGCACTACATTTAGGGGTTTCTATCATTCTGACCATGTGTCATTACCAATTTTGCCTCTACCTTTCTGGGGGATCAGGAAATATTACTGAAAGTAAGTTATATGAATATTATACGTTATATAAATATTGTTGAGGACAAAAATCACAGTGACCACCCAGGTCTGAGTCTTGTAGAAAAGGATAAGTACACAATCTAAAGTGTCAAATCTGGACACTAAAAACTCTGAGAAGCGTGACTGAACCCACTATTTCTCACTCAGAGCTAAATAATTTGTTGTATATGGAGCAAGCCTTCTAATACAACAGTGCTTGGTAATTATACAGTAACACAGTCATTATGGTTGAATAAAGACAAAAATTCATCCACTTTAACCATTTTAATAGCTCTATTCAGGTTTGAGAGAAAGGATAAAGAAAATGTAAATGTGTTTTAAGTATAGAATCTAAGCCATAGAGACTATCCCAAATGAAACTACTTAGCATTTTGCCAAGGGAAATGTTGGCATCCATTTTGTATGGTCTGTTAGGAAACCACAACATGGCCAAAAGTATAGGGCTTTGTTTCCATATTTTGTGGCAGTGTAGTGATTACCCTACCTACTTATAAACTATATAATTTTCAGGCCTCTATTCATTTCTAAAGCTCACAGTTCTGTTTAACTTGGCTTAAAATGAGTGTGGCTGCCTGTCAAACATGGCTGCTCTCCTCCAATTCCTGTTGCCATGGTGATATGAGGTATTGTCTGCAGCCCATAAATTTAAGCTGGAAAATCTAAAAATTTGAAAGCACTTAACTATGTATGAAAAAAACGTTCTCCTCTAGTTTATCCCAGTGTGAAAAATTGAATGCAAAATCTACTTTAACAAGCATACACAACTCTTCAGTTGTCAAGGGTCCATCTTTTTATAGGACAATGTCTCCATTGTACGAATTAGCCAGTACCCCCAGGACACAACACATGTCCTATCAGGCACACAGGTTACTGCAGCAAGAGACAAGTGAAAGTACAATTATGTTTTTGTCAAAAAAAGCATCTGGTGGCTTTTCCTGGAATTTTGGTAATAGTACCGCTACACATTCTGAGATTCTGCGGATTTTACATGATGATTATCTATTATCTATATATATATTATCTATCTATCTATCTATCTATCTATCTATCTATCATTCAATCAAGCTGAACCCCCTTGAAAGAACACTTTGACTGCCATAACCCCACATAAATATAATAAATATCATGAATATCGGTCTAGGAGAGGGGCAGCCATGACAGGTTCATATGTACACATCCTAACCAGTCAAAGCGTTAATTTAGCTAATAGGTTCTTCTTAGGATGGAAAACAGTCTTGGAAAATTCATATCAATTTACATTCAAATCTCACGCAAGCTGCAAAATAAATGGTCTTAAATGTAAATGATAGCAAAGCTGCATTTAAACTTCAAAGCAAGAGACATCAATATCTTCTCAGGTATATTAAAACTGAATGATTACAACTTGGAGATTTCTAATGTCACATACCTTGAAACAAACCTTACATGACAAAGATATATTCAGCAAGGGAACAATTGGCTTAACAGCTGACAGCTTGGTTTGCCCATCAGGGAGTATTCATAGGCAGACTGGACTCAGGCCCAGTCCCATGGGATGAAGCCACATGCTACTCCATGACACAAGGTATTTTGCGGTAATGGGGGAGGGGTTTTTTCTTTTTTGGTTATGCATTATTGAATGTGAGGAAGAAATACAAAAAGCAGCATTAAACATGTTTGTTTTATTGACTTTTTTCAGTCTCTAATGAAACCATTAAGGGGACAGTAAGTGATGGAATGTAATAGTCCTGGATATCTTTGAAAACTTGACAAGTGTTCTAATTATTTCCCCAATGTAAAAATGGTAAAACATTGTTAAACGTTTTTTTTTTAAACACATGCTAAGCTGAAGCTTAAAGCTGGTAGCCACAGTAAGGGCCCACTCACAATAGAGTACATCCCAACACACCTTCCCAGGGCAAAATGCTGTAACACACTACCATGTGTTATGCTGCACTTCCAAAATATATATATATATATTTTTTTTCCATGTGATACTGGAGAGGTCTGAACTAGTCACTAAGCAGCACTTAGAGGGATAGTTTAGTCCAGTGAACTTCTAAATTGGCAATTGCTCCAAGGCTTTTTTTTAAACAGATTACAAATAAAAAGTACATAATTTTGATAAAAAACAAGAATAACATAAAAAAAACAAGTGAAATATATTGCAATATAAACTGTCAAGGAGTTAATGTCCTAACAAGCAGTAACAATATTGTAGCAGGCTTGTTTAGCAACATTACAGAGTTCACATTGCATTTAGAGAAGGGATCTCACAGACAAAAATCAGATCATACAGGGTGTAGGGTAGAAAATTGTTATGCCTTGTGCAAACTTAAACAGGGAGGTGAAGGGTCTGAGGGTCTCCTTCCAACATTCTTTTTATGTACCATGAGGTGTATTGAAAGCATTAGTGCAATCTCTGTTTCATGGTGGGATTTAATGTTGCAAAAAAGCTTTTCCAGATGTCAAAAAATGTATGTGGATGTATCTTTTTGTTGGGAGATTTTTTCCCGGGGGCGTAGGGAAGATACAGCAGTTACGAATTGTCTTTCTCCCCATTGCAGAGAGAAGCAAAGCCAGTCGCCTCCCATCTCTGTGGTAGCAGGTACCATCCTCCCCAGGTATGCCTATTATTGCCTGTTTGGGTCGTGTATTGGCAAAACCCCATCTCTTGGCTGTGTTGAAGAGCAGACAGCCAACAGGAAGGAATGTAAAACAGCGGATGGGAGCCCGCAAAAAAGATTGCATGTATCTGTATTGGAAAAATATGTACATTTTTTTGGTTTCATACTGGTTCCAGTGGATGGTTTTGCTAATCTCTATCTTTGACTTAAGGTGTATGAAAACCCAAAAACTACCAAATATGTTCTGTTCCTTTCTGGCTGCCGAGCCATCAGAGTAAGCGATCATGGGTGCCTACAAGTACATGCAAGAGCTATGCAGGAAGAAGCTGTTGGATACAATGCAATTTCTCCTGCGCGTCCGCTGCTGGCAACATTGCCAACTGTCTTCCCTTCACTGTACACCAAGTCCAACTCGCACAGTCAAGGCTCGTAGACTGGGCTACAAAGTCAAGCAAGGCTATGTCATCATCGTTAGAGTTCGCCCTCGTGGACTCGAACACCCTGTGCCCAAGGGTGTTAGCCAGATCAAGTTTTCTTGCAGACTGCACTCTGTTGCTGAGGAGTGTGCTGGCCATTACTGTGGAGGACTGAGAGTTCTGAACTCATACTGGGTGGGTGAAGACTCCACTTACATGTTCTTTGAGATCATCCTGGTTGACTCCTTCCACAAGTCCATCAGACGCAACCCAGGCACCCAATGGATCACAAAAGCTGTACACAAACACGGAGATGGGTGGACAGACATCCGTTGGCAAGAAGAGTGGTGGTCTTAACAAGGGTCACAAGTACCATCAGACCATTGATGCCTCTTGTCGTGCTGGGTGGAGAAGATGCAACTCTTAAACTCCACCGTTACCGCTAATTTGGATAGTCGTACTTGTAAATTTGACATGAAAAATAAAGTCTTTTTCGGACAAAAATCCACGTTTCTGTTATTTAAAAAAAAAAGTTAAAGTTTTTTTTCAAGGTTTATCTGTATTTCCTGATGATCAGTGGCTTTTATTTGTAATGTAGGTATAGTTACCATCAACATTATCGTGATCTCCTGTTTTAATGCAGGTAAACAGTCTGTTTTGCAAAAAGGATTAAGTGCATATTTCTGTTTCATCAGAAGATGGAATTGTATAACTTAGCAGTTTGAACAAATGAATGACTGAAAAGACTGAATAGTCAACGTTACGACTCCGTTTTGTGCAAAATCCAAGTTAATTTAGGAAAGCTAAAATGTTTCTCTGAACAGAGAAGGTGAAAAGGCTTTTTGTTGGGAAATCCAAATTTACTGGCATACAGCAAAACAAAACATGTTTTCTTTGGACTGACTCTTAAGATTTTAGAACAGTTTGATCAATGATGAAAGGCAAAGACTTAGAATGAGAAAGTGCTTGTGTATACAACACGATCTCAAAGGCGTGCATGTCATTTATCAAACATTTTCACCCTTTTAACTGTAATCACCTATAGAAAGTATAAAATTACACATTATGAATGCTGGCAAATGTAAAACAAATCCTCTGAACTAACATTTTAAAGGACTGATTTTTTGCTTTTTTTGATCATATAAAAAAAGCTTGCTCAAGATGTTAATTCCATAAAAATCTAGTTCAGACAAAATGTACCAAGGTGTCAATGAATAGAGATTACATGATCAAGCATGATTAACGAAGCAATGTAGTATGCCAATTGTAGTTAATACTGCCATAATTAACTTTAAATTACTTCTTGTTCTAAACTAGTAAAAGGTAAAATTGTCCCTGGCATTTGCCCCCACAGTAATAACCCCCTGCTGGGCCCTGGCCCAACAACAGTACTCACCAGACACAAGTTTCCCAATCTAACGCCACACTCCTTACCTATAGCAAGCCCCCGCTCAGCCTCGGGAGACTGGTTGCGTTTCCCAGCACACGGTTGCCCCCAGGACATAATGTGCAAGGGATGGTGCCTGGAGAAGGGCTGGCAAAGGACCAGAAGCCCCCAGATAAAGCAGTACCAAGATTCCAACACAGACAAGTCCAGAATACAGAGCAGAGGTCATACACAGATAATCCATCTAGCAGACTAGGTACACAAGGGCAAATCAGAGTCGGGGTCAAAGGCAAAAGGTTGGTCCAGGCGGCATAAACTCACAGGGTCAGAAACAGGCAAGGTCAGCAACAGTAAATCAGACAAGAAACTCTTCAGCACAGTTTAGCCCAGCTAAAATCTTCTTTAGCTGTGGACAGCATCTCAGTGTATGCAGGGGATGGTGATAAAATACATAAGGCTGTACGGCTAAATGGAAGCAGGGGCTGCTGCTATTTCTTACTTCTCCTTGCTGCTGCAAATTACATTGCTGGACAGAATAAACAGGGTTTGATACTGCTATGGCGCACAGCACGGTATCGCCGGACAGATAAGCATCTTCTAACACCCCAAAAGCAAAAATCCTAACAGCAACAATCCCCACAGCCACATTAATACCCTCACAACAATAATCCCACACCTAGGCCTACACACAGGGACTCTCCTACCTACATTTCTTTCTCCAACTGTTCTCCTAGCCTCAAATAGGGCCATTAGAATTTTCAAGGAATAAGGAGATTACCTCACTTGCCTGGCCTTAGAATGCCCCTTTGGTTTGGTATGCTTTACTAAATTTTATTTTCCTTGTATTTAGGCTGCCTTACTGTTGTGGTCAGGTATTAGGAATGTACCAAAAAATAGTGCATATATGATGTGGCATTCTTTTAACCACATTGATAAGAATAGTGGCTACAAATTAATTTAATCTAATGCAGAATTGGTTATACATGCATGAGTAATCATGGCAAAAAAAAAAAACAATCTACAGGAAATGATAAACCCTTAATTTGTATACAAATTGCTGATCCATATCTGCAAAACACCTTCATCACCTCACAAATATAAATAATATATAAGTAGCCCGCTGACAAATAGACATGGCTATCATTTGACTATCTGCACATGTAAATAAGCCACTCTTTAGGTTCTACTCATGTACATGCACCTACATAATTAAAAGACATGTAAACACTGTACCTAAAGTCCACAATGTTTTTCAGGAAGGAAAAATAATTATTTAGGATTAACAATATCTTCATCTTTTTTTTGTAACTTTTTTTCAGCATAATTATCTGAGGCAGCACCAGACAATTTTTTCTTGTACTGTGAGCATAAGTGAGTGAGCTAAGTTCTCTGTCCTAAGTATTATGTAATATTACAAGCATGCAGTAACAGTTTAGTCTGAAAAATAACCAATGAACCATGTGGACACAGCGAAGAGAGAAATATTTTAAATGTTGCCAATGTTGTGCATGGCTACGTGCTTTTTAGGAGGCATGGGCTAGACATGCATGGGTAGAGCAGACCTTACTGAGCAAGCTTAAGGTTGGCTTTTTTGGGTCCCTTACTGTTCCCGCACAAATTGCTTGGAATACGTCCATTTGTATACAAAGATTTTATCCCCTAAAAAGAAAAAAAAAAACACCTACTGGTTCTGGTCTCTGATTCTTCCTTGTGGCAGAATCAACAGCACTGTGCCTTGCAACAAGAGCTAAGAGCTTGAAAACCCATGAGAATATATTCTAGCCTACTGTAAAAGTGCATTCTTCAGTTCACTGTAAGAGTACATGTAACAGGTCTTGTCAGGAGGCGCGGTGACGTCACCTAGATAATTGTGCACTCTAACCTTCGTGGTTGTACTTCAGTGACCTGCACAGAGCCCTGACCTTAATGAACAACTTCATGATGAAGAAATGTTGACTTCATGTCTCTTTTACCATTTTGACCTGACTTCACAAATTGCCACAGACATACTCCTAAAATGTTGTAGAAAGCCTATTAGTTAGAAGCATCATTCTGTATGCAGGTTGTTTAATTGGAGGACATTTGTGCCGAATTTTAGTTTTATGCTAGTCATCACTGAAACTGAGAAACACTAGAAGAGCCTTCTGTTTTATAGCTAATGTGCTTCAGAAAAGATTCAGTGTAATAGTTCTGGATACTGCGATCAACACAGCCAGTTCAACCATGAGTTGTAGGGGCTTCTAGAAGACATGTGTCACATCTCTTTGTGTCCTGCTTATTACTTCAAAGTAAATGTAAGCATTACACCCCTGGGTATTCCTTGGATTTGAGCCCATCTATACGGCTAAGATCTTGGCTAGACAGGTAAAAATGGAGAGTCTTCAGCTAAACCAGCAAGAGAGCCAGGTACAAGTGTTGGGTCTGGTTTAACCAGCAAATATGCCAGGTTCAAATGGAGCCTGACACTCCACTTGCATCTGGCACACTTGCTGGTTTGCCCCAAAAACCAAAACGTATACTTGGCTAGCCAGAAAGTGTCAAGCTAGCCAGCATGAGGGTCAGGCACAAGTGAATTAGGCTCCCTTTCTGCCTAATCAAACTCTCCACTTTCACCTGGTGGTATAAAGTGTGGCTATATAGCACTATATGTATATTGGCTGTAGTTTAAAGGGGTACAGTTAAAAAGAATTCCAGTGTACGCTTCACTAACCACTCCCCCTTCCCAACGACAGAACTCCAAGACAGAACTCAGGAACTGACCCCCCCATGGCAAACTTCAGTGCAGACCCCCTTGTGACAAACTCCTATTTCAGACCTTAGTACATATCTCCAAGCAGACCTCAGTAAGAGACCCCCATCGTAGACCTTAGTACAGATCCTTATTGCAGACCCCAGTATAGACCCATTTTGCAGTCCTCAATACAAACTTTCATTGCAGATCATTATTTACCTGTTTTGATTTATTTAGTCATTTAGATAAATTTTTCCATACTGAGGAGAATATCTTTTGACTACTGTTACAGATTCATTGGACAAAGACTGGCTGCTTCTAAAGGGTCAGGAACCAAATAAAGGCAAAGTGAATAAGTCAAACGCAAGTTACAATAATCTGTGTTCAAAGAAGTAAACCCGATTGTACAGGTATTCATCACTTAACATCTTACCTGTTTAATGACGGAATTGGTACAAGAATTCTAAAATGTACAGCACCTATAAGGGTCACCACTCTGGTCAACTGATCACACCTGTTTGTCCACTCTTAATAATAAGCCTGTGCATATTTAAAGTGAATCCAATAGTCTATTTACAAGTTTGCATTAAATCATTTCTGGCTTGTCACAATATACATTGAATATAAATGTTTAAAAAAATCAGTGTGTTTACACTAAGAAGTAATTGAGCTGTAGTTAGGTGAATGTGCCTATGTCTAGGAAAATTATCATTGCAGTTTATTCACTTTGTCCTCCCCGGTCTTCACTTAGTAGTTCATGTAACGTTTAGCGTCCCACAGAGGCAGTAGTAGGGAGCCAATCAATGTGGGGCACCATGTGTACAAATATTTTTCCAGGAAGCAGATTATGAACCTAAATGATTCCCCAACAGGGATAGTATAAACCTTTTTGGAGAAAGAACAATAAAGGCATTTTCAGGAGACTCCAATGATCTATCAGGGAATAATTAAATACCCGTAAGTGTTAGGGCATATGTAACACAACCCCCCGGGGTTCTTCCAGCTAAAGTGACAGTTTTATTTTTTCAGGGGTTATTTTAAAATCTAACAAAGGAGAGAGGGTGAAGGCATCAGAGTATCCATAGAACACAGTCCACATCTTTGCAGTATATCACAGTGCCAATACCACTGACATTCCTACATGGGGGAAATAATATCTCCATGCCAGAGTTATTTTGCTCCTAAAATTCTAGGTAAAAGAACCTATGGGGTCCTTTCGTTAGGGTTAAAACTTCAGGCCCCCTCTAGCCCTAGCCCAGAGGAATTCAGGACCACCTGCCCTGATCTCTTACTCAGTCAGCATTGCATGGCTCGAAGGGTCCCTCCAGTTCTTTCCAGGTAATCGTTCCCGAGCTATTTAAGCACTTAAAAATTACCCACCTAAAAAGGTCCCTAGACATTCGATAGATATAAGGTGGTGCATCAGGGCAGTGAATGGCTGTTATCTAAGTCTGAACAGCGACCTCCTATGCAGCAACAGATCAACCATCACTCCCTGTGAGGAACCATGTTCCAGAATTATCCAAAGTTTACTGGGCCTGATTAATAAAGCTCTTGGTAAAGCTTTAATAATTCAGGCACACTATGTTTAACCCCTAAATCTTCTAAAGAGCAAATGCAATTCAGCCAAAAACCCTTGATCCTAAAGGGGCAGTACATATGGAAGCTCTGAGGATGAAATGAACCTTCTATATATTGGGCTACATTTTTTGGACACATTTTTTTGCAATTGTCATGTTAACCAAAATTTTCCCTTGGATAAAAATACAGAATTTGAAAAGCATGAAGAGCCAGTAGGAAAACCATATAAGATCTTGTCTTGAGTCAGTTTTAATATATTATATTGATAAGTTTTTATACCATACTTCATGACATATTGAACACATATAGACACTCACAGGACTTTACAAGTACATAAACTAATGGCACCTTGATTTAGGGGGCCTCAAGTGTGGCAGAAATTAAAAAGGACAAAAATTTTAACTTTCAAATCTCTTTCTAAATATAACATTTAAATCCCAGTCTCTAGGGCAAGGATTACATATGTACAGATCTTTTTTTTCTTTAAATGAAGAGTTTTAAAATGTCCTTTTCCACAGTCAGAAAGCACTAAGTGGGTGCGATAATAATTGTATTTTAAATTAGCAGTACAATGAATTCAAGTGCATAGCAACCCCTAGTAACTATGGATGGGATTCAGTGCTCCTGTCTGCTTTGTTACTAAGAAGAGGAATTGCTGGTTTGATTGCGCATTAGCAGAACTCTTCAGATCGACCCCTTAGATTTATTTTTTAACTAAAGTGGTTTCAGGAGAATACATCTTGGCAGGTTGCTAAAACAGAAGATTATTTCAAGGACCAACTGCTCCTAAATTAAGACATTTTCACATGTCTTGGTGGAATTGCTCATGCCATGGTTGGTGACTTTTTTTTAGTTTGTTTGGATTCTGCTGATTCAGAGATTAAAACTGCCAGTTAAAATTTACATCAGGGCAAGAAAGGAAAAAATTATATATATATATATATATATATATTTTTTATTTATTTATTTATTTTTTCCTTTCTTGCCCTGATGTATTTATATATATATATTTATATACATATATATATATATATATATATATATATATATATATATATATATATATATATAT
>NC_092859.1:40509125-40553354 GCF_032062135.1 Pyxicephalus adspersus
TCCCCTTCTGATCACTCATGTGCCATTCATATTCCCCCTCTGATCACTCAGTGCCATTGATTGTCCCCTTCTGTTCACTGACTTACCTTTTTTTTGCTTCTACGGTACGGCCGGGTAACAGACTCCCTTAGGGCAGGGATCAACAGCTTGCTTGTCCTTCCTGGTGCGGAGTCGCGGGGGCGCGCGTGCGGGCTTGTTACTTTCAGTTTGGCCACAGCCAGGAGGAGACACACACTGCAGCCATCGAGGAGACACACACAGTATCAGGTATTGGAGGATGTCTTATTCGCGGGGGAGGGCCTTATTTTAATTATTTTAGCAAAAATCGGGGGGTGGTTTATTTGATGGGGATGCCTTATTATCGGGGAAACATAGTATATATATATATATATATATATATATATATATATATATATATATATATATATATATATATAAATAAATATATATATAAATAATATATATTTCTTTACTTATTTACATTTTGTTTTGTCCCTTTATAAAACAGTAATTCTGCTGGAGAATCTCCCAGGTTCATGTGTTTCAATGGCAGTACTTGATTCTCCACAAAGGAATGTTTCAGTGAATGCCAGTTTCAATGCTTAATAAATAGATCCTGCTACCAGTACTGAAAAAAGACATTTTGATGCTGTCAGAAAAAGAGGCAGGTATAAAAGATAGATTCAGGTAGTTTTACCAGCTGGATTTAAACAAACATTCAAGGATTTATTATTAAATACATAACTGAATTAAATAGTAGGTTTTAATATCTACTATGCACAGAGCCAAACCAGCAAAAGATCTGTTTGCACAAATCTATTTCTTAATTTGCGGTTCAGACAGAGAATGTTATTTCATATGTCCTTACTTACTTTTGCAGGCTGTGCACCTGACTGTATTTAGTGTTTGCTGGGAAAATACCGCAGCTTGTGCATAAAATTTTACATGGCTTGTCAAGCAATCGCCTATGCTCTGTACATATTTTAATATTTTTGAAAGGAAATGAGATCCTCTATGCTGAGTAGCTCAGACTAATTTTCCTTGTCACTTGTGATTACAGGAAGGTCTCCTATGAGATCCAGTGTTTGTCATTTTGTGGCACGACCAAAGCCTAACTAGGTCTAGATCAAAATGTTGTTTTTTCATGCAATACCACTATGGTTTACCAATGTCAACTAATCCTCAACCATCCCAAAGCTCTTGTTGTCTATGAAACAAATGTGAGTGGTTGAAAATAGTTTAAAATCATGAAACTTGTGTTGTTGCTACTACACAGGAACCAATGAGCCTACATAGGAGCAGCTTCTCTAAAGCACATATGAAATATAGACATTATTAATATTTATTTATAAACAGGATTTATATAGCGCCAACGAATTACACAGTGATGTACATTAAATAGGGGTAGCAAATGACAGACAGTTACAGACAATGACATAGGAGGAGTAGAGGACCCTGCCCCGAGGAGCTTACAATCTAGGAGGTGGGGGAAGTCTCACACAATAGGAGAGACGATATGGAGTAATGGGAAGTAGTGAGGGTTTTCTGAAAAGTGTGTTTTAAATGCTCTTTTAAATGAGCAGAAAGTAGTAGCAAGCTGCATAGGACGAGGAAGACCATTCCAGACAGTCAGGGCAGCTCCAGAAAAGTGTTGGAACAGTGCGTGTGATGAGGTTATGTGTGAGGAAGTCAGTAGTAGCTCATTGGAGGAGCGAAGAGAGCGGCTAGGGGAGTATTTTTCTACCAAATCAGAAAGGTAGGTTGGACAAGAGCTGTGTAGGGATTTGAAGACAAAGCACATGAGCTTGAATTTGATTCACAGGTGAAATGGAAGCCAATAAAGGGAACTACAAAGAGAGGCAGCAGAAGAGCGGTGGGAAGACACAATTATTACTATACATTTATACAGCACTGACATCTTAGGCAGCACTTATGGGGTCTGATTTATTAAGGTTCTCCAAGACTGAAGAATGTACGTGGGAGAACCTGTGTGGTCTAACAAACCTGGAATGAATATCTTAAAAATTTGCTAGTGCTAGGCAAATGTTTTAAGTCCTAGATCAGAACTATTCCAGGTTTACTGGATCACCCAGGTTATCCCATGATAGTCTATCTTCTCCAGACTTGGAGAACTTTAAAACATTAGGCCCATGGCTTCTATAGTCATGTCACTGTCCCACAGAGGGGCTCACAACCTGTTATCAGATAATAGTTGTAGTCTAAAAGGTCAAAACATAGTCAAGTTTGGGGCAAATTTTAAGGCAGGTTCCTAGGACTTGACAATTTTACTCAATCTGGAACAAGAAACTAAATTAGTCTTTTGTGAAACTTTTAAACATGGTTCGATTAATGTAAATCTGTAGCTATTTCTACTAACTGTGTTGCACTGGTACCATCTTAAAAATGACTAAAGGAAGGATCTACAAAGAACAGATACTTGTATCATAAATAACTCTGTAGATGCAATCAAATAGCAGTCATCTCTACATTTAGAGGTTTCATAGGCCACCTTACAGCAATATGAAGTCAGAACATGAAATCTTTTAAATCATTAGTCAAAGTGCTTGTTTTGCATATACAGTATGTGGTCCTAAATATGAACTTCAGGCAGGTATAAAAGGAACTAACTAATGCAGCTATCAGGTATCAGCATTTTGCACTTTTATTACTGCAAAACTTAGATTGGGAGAGGGAGATGCAAGCACAACAACCAATCAAACATGATGCAATGCACAAATGTGAACAAAAAACATGCTAATAGGAAGAGAGAACAGAGAATACCTTATTAGTCTGCTGCTTCTCTTTTACTCTTTATTCACAGGTCTTGGGAGGAATAAAGCTAATTTATTTTACTTTGTTGCACCAGAGAAAAAAACAAATGCCCTGCCCTGTGATGTGTGCACAAGCTGTTTACATTGCAGAACTGGATGAACAGAAATAAAAATTATTTGCCATTTAAAGCATTTTGCCTATGTACAATTGTTGTAGTTGTCTGCTTGTCTGGAGTTCAACTTTAAGTGGTTGATTTATAAAGTAGCAAACCTGATATTCAGCATCACTTCAATTTAAAACACATGGAACTGGAAGATTCTCCACAGGGAATGTTGCTGAATATCAGATTTATTGTTCCATAAATAGAGTCTCAAAGTGTTCAGAAATAAACATTTGCTAAAAAATATTATAGTCAGCAACCACAGACTTTGATTTATTTTGATTTTTTCAAAATGAGCAAAACATGAATCATTTATTTGGACTAGAATGCATCAAATTATAAAATATTCCATGCGACTTTGGCATTGAAGAAATTTAATTACTTTTGTCTAAAGAATCTTCATGCAACCTTTTGGATCATATGAAATGCTGGGTAAATTATACAGTCCCATTTTTTCTATTGTAAAGTTAACAGTTCAGAGGTAAATCCAATCAAAGTAACAGTGGCAGCAGTAACTGCAGGTATCCTATCAGGGTAACTGCTTTCATTTACATGGTCACATAAGAGTGTCTTTCTTCTCTTATGTTACATTTCTCATTTATTTACACACTTGTGTACTTTTGATCCATATTTGCCATTGAATTTAAAAAATCAGTATGATCAGTCTGCTGCTGAATTCCCATTTAGATTGATTACATATCCAAATAATTTATCAAATTGAAATGAATATTGACCTGTGTGTTACTTAGACTTTGCAGTATGTTGCTTAGACAATAACCACTGCATTGTTGGTTGGTGAGGCGAGGGGTAAGTTAGCCCAATATCTGGAAACAGATTTTAAGTTGGTTTCAGCAACAAAAAGGAACATGGACTGGTTCTTTAAAAAGGGGCGAAATCCAATCCTACCTATTAGGATTAAGCTACTAGAAAACAACATCTTTATTGAAATGAATGCAATCTGTGAGGGAGGGAGGGAGGTGCGTGAAAAATATTTCTCTTTAACCTAATTCAAAGCATCAAACATATGGTTGGTCCATTGTGTGCAGTCTCTGATGTTCACTTTTAGGTCCTCTTCTAGCTGTTCCACACCCAGCTCTGTTGTTTTGTTGAAACTTAAAAGAGAAGGATCCAGAAAAGGAGAGGATCCAGTAGATTGTGATCAATGCTTACAAAACAGTCTCAACAGCCATAAAGAGAAAAGAGCTATAAAATTAGTCTAGTCCTATAGATCCCTATGCAATCTATAAAGTGTTATACTGCGTACACACTGCCAATTTTTGTCGTTGGAAAGGATCTTTCACGATCCTTTCCAACGACAAGGGAGTGCACGATGCATGAACGGTGCTGTACATACAGCACCGTTCATGCTCTATGGAGAGGGGAGGGGGAGAGCGACGAAGCGGCACCCTGCTGCGCGCTCTCCCCTTCACTTTCATTACGATCGGCTGTCGTCCATCGTCCGTGGATCCGGCAGGTCGGTCGTCCGGACGATGGACGGCAACGACTGTACACACGGCAGATTTTCGCCTGATAATTGGCCGATGCCGATTATCGGGCGATAAAAATCTGACGTGTGTACGTAGCTTTACAATGAGCAGGAGGGGACTGAACTGGGGTCTGACTTTCCAAATCTCTTTGCTGTGCTGCATGTGCTAATGTGGCTGGTTGCTGACTGATGGAAGAGGGTGTTGTTGGCCATTTGAGTACTGGGGTTGGGCAAATAAGAGGGTGGTTGTGAACACACCTTAGAGTTTCAGACTTGGGGGAAACATATGAGTGTAGTAACCAGTACTGAGAGAATAGCAAAGTTTTAGGGGCACGCATTGCACTCATTGCACTGAATTTATTAAAGTTCTCAAAAACTGGAGAAGATATACTATCATTTGGATTATCCAGCAAACCTGGAAAAAAATCTTGTCCAGGACTGAAAACATTTGACAACTAATGGCAGGTTTTCCTGATAGTGTATTTTATCCAGACTTGGCAAGCTGTATTAAATCAGGCACATTGTCCCTAAATTTGGAGAAGAGGCTCATGTGCACAGAGAGAACTGCAGAGAGACCAAGAATAATTCATTGGACAATTAAAGGCTAGCCTAATTGTGCATTAATAATGTCATTTGGCAATACCCATATCACTAAGCATTCTGTTTTCCACTTCCTATGTGCTTTCTAAGTAGACTAGCTTTTAAAGAAAAAAATGCCTAAAAGTAAGCCTAATTTTTCTACTTCAGCTAAATTTGGCATGAAATGAAATATTTCATCTTAGTCACATGCAGACAGCTCACAGTCAGGCTTTGTTTTTTAAGCAACATGTGGCACATTAGGTATTCTGCACAACAGACTGCAGTCAAAACAAGACAGGGTCTCTTTATCACTATTACGAACCATAAACCATGAAACACTCCTCTTTTTGCCATTTTTATGCATTCAGTGCCCCAGCTACTTATGTGTTTTTCTCTGGCCATCTGTTCCTAATTTGTCTCTGCAATGACATACAATCCCTCCAGCTCTGTTCAGAAAAATTTGGCTATGTGTTACAGTACCCAGTGCTGTTTCTCGCTGTCTTTTTTTTCCTTTTACTTTTATGCAGCTTTTTTTTCCACGCAATCCCCCCTTCCTTGTTTAATAGCCATTTTACTGCAGCTACAGGTAATTTGCTGACAGATGACATAACAAGCTTGGAAAAAAATGGAAAGAAAGAAAGTCATTATACGTCCCAAGGAGTACAGAATTGCTGGGGCTTAACTGTCTTAAGGTGAAACAGTAAAAAAATGTGACACGCCAAATCTGAACAAGGAGAATATAAGCTGTAATATACGGCTTAGTGAACCCATTGATTTCTTGCTCTTTAGAACTAAGACTACCAGCAAGCGCAGCTGGGCATAAGTTAACATAAATCTTAAAAAAAGAACAATAATAACAGTAAAGCACAAAATTAGGAGCAAAAAAGCTGACAACTTAAAAAGTGCTTTATAATGCCCGGAATGCTGTGGGTTTACAGATTGAGACACTTTCCTAAATTTTTGAGTTATTGACAGAAATGTAGCCATGACTATCAAAGCATTTCTGTCTAGAGTGAGATCTATTGTATGTAGTGCCCAGGCTGGGTATTGGACTCCAGGAGAACACAGGATGGGTTCTGTCAGACAAAAAGCTTTTGTAAAAGCCAGTGCGGAGGGTCCTGGAGCCAGCTAAGGAAAACTTTGGAGGGTTCCGTTGCCACCAGTCCTTGTCTAGTTCGTCACCAGGGCTGAGAGCTCCAGGTGCTTCATAAAAAAATGTCAACTGCATGCTGGTGGAAGCTTAGTGGCTTCTGAGTGTAAAAGGCGAATGGAGCTCCAAAAAAATCAGCTGACTGTAGGTTGTCTTTGGGCTTTCAAGCAAAGAGTATTTTGGTATATTTACGTTTGCATGAAACTAAAATTAAAGTAGTACATTTCCCAGATATGTGAAGTGATGTGAAAAAATACTGATGTGAAAAAATTATGATGCACCTACAATTGTAGGTAGTACTGGAGACCAATGGAATCATACCTGACTTTCTTACCTACATCCTTGTCTTATGCATAGGAAAGTCTTTTTTTTATCACAATGATGCAGTAGGGTAGGTTGGAAATAACGCACAGGTCTCAAAAAAGAATTGATGAACTTGTGGAAATTCACTATTTAAATGAGCCTTTTTCAGGTTTCAGTCCACTACCTATTGCATTGTTTCTCAACATTTTTAACATTGGGGAACCCTTTAAGTAACTTTTAGGCTTTCAAGGAGCCCCTGCTATAATTACTATATCCACAACTTATGCACACATTAGTGTGGTGGTCAGTAGAAGAATGCCTCTTACACTACATTGGAGAAAGAATGTCACCCTTACACATTGCCAAAAAGACCATTGGTGTCAGTTAAACTGACGTGGGAAGCACAAACTACTCATTGCTTAAGGAACCCCTAACAACTTCCGGAAGAACCCTGTTTGAGAAACACTAATATATTGTGATCATAAAGGGAGGAAACACCGGTTCCAAGGCTGCCACCAGTAGCAGATAAGCTAGGATTATCCCTAATAAAATTTGTAATATTAGAGATGGACACTTGGCAAGAGAAAAAATCTAGCTTATGATATTCGCCATCTATGAACCAAAACTTTTTAATGTCATTTACCCAAAATTTACAGTTAAAAGTTTTCCCTCTACTCCAACTGATTTTCAACACCATTATCACTTCTAAGAACTTCTGTTTAAAAATAGGTTCCTGAAATGATTAAAATGATTACATTCACTTTGCTCTGGAGCCTGTGCTGGAAATGTGCAGCACTCAGCTCTCCCCCGCTGTGAGGAGATTTTTCTTTGATGGCAATTGCACTGTTGGTATGCAACAGAATGTTTTTTTCTGACATCTACTACTTTCTATAAATAAGGGAATTGCGATTTCACACAAATTACATTACTTTAGGACAAAAGCAGGTAGGTTAATGATATGAGCAATAAGGAATTTATTTAAAGAACCATTCTAGGCAGGTAGTCACATCAGTGTGAGATACTAATGCTATACCACAAGCAGTGCAACTGTAAAATCATAAACCTCACCTAATCTGACCTCTGTGTGTGCTAGAATCCAGTGTACTTTCCAAAGAATTATTCACATCCATATTTAAAAGGTAGGTTTGTATCCTGATATACTGATATCTTTTTTAAAACTTGGATTTTTGTATGTAGAAAACATAAAACCTGGAGCTATGGTGAGAATTCATCTCTTGCCTTACAAACAAGGGTTCCCAGATCATCAAATTACCAAAACCTGGTGGAGGGTGGAGTGGATAAAAGTGATGGTTGGATAGTAATGTAAAGTACTCAGTAGGTGCAGGATGTGCTACCTGTCCAATTAAAGAGCTTAGATTTTGCCTGGTGTATGCCCCTATAATTATTCCACTAAATCCTCTTTATTGACAAGTTACACTTCACCAGAACATTGGTGTTAAAAGACACCAAGATTGGTGTTAAAAGTACATTTGAAAAATATGTCAATACCTTTTGGCCATGGGAACTCATAGCCTGTCTTTTCTGTACAGTTGTTCATTATAGTCTATGGCAGTACTCAGTGGCACAACTTCCTTTACTAACAAACCATCTTTAAAAAAATGAACACTCATTAAAAAATGATGCAGAAAAAAGTGGCCGCATAAAAATTTTGTGCCCCTTGGATGTCAAATAATTTGACCAATGGTAGCACCAAAAAAAAATCAATTAAAAAAGAAATGAAATTGGTTTTTGTGCCTTGAAAATTGAGGAACATCCTGGGGTTGAGCATTTAACAATGTTTATTGGGAAGAGGCTAACAAAAAGATTCCTAGATAGTCAGCTGACAAAAGAAGATCCTGCCTCTATCCTGACCACCTTCTCTTCAGTGGGGTTTTCCTGTACCCACATCCAATTTATGGACCCTTAATTAGTCTGTACTTCTATTCTGCCTTTGAGTTTTTGAATCACAATTTCTTTCATGTGCACCTTTTACATGACGTAACAGAACAGCTCACCACAATGGATAGCTTTCCAAAAAATCATTCACAGGATGACAATAAAGTAGCTATTCTAAGAAGCCAGAAAACAAAATCTGAAGAATCTGTCTTTTCTCTATCCAGGCACAAGTAGGACTGTAAGAGGGTTTTCCTGGAACACAACTGAATAATAAAACTGCATGGGAAGATGGCAAAATGGATTACTAAATGTAAAACCAGATGGTGAAATGATACTGTTATAGCAAAAACAGATTAGACCAGAGTCTTTTTGTTCCTCGGAATGAAAGGTTATACCATACTAATACTTTCTTCTTTTTCTAAACAAATATCTTAAAATCCAACTTTTTTGCAGAGACTGACATCGCTCAGCAAGTAAATCATGTAGGCAGTGAGGCATGCCTGCAGTGGCCATAAAATGAGCAGTGCATTGGTTTTATGCCGTGTAGGATTTATTACATATAATTCTATTATATGTAATATTCCTCAGTCCCTTGCTCAGTGATGTCCACTTTTTCTCAGTATGTAGATATCCGTGCAATGCTGTGGGACTTCTCTCACATACTCTCTCATATACTGTGTGTATGAAGAGCAGTGCATTACATACTACTGCACTCTGTGAGTAACATACCTCTGACCTTTGAATTCTGTATGTATTGCATTCCTGACCCCTGCACTTTTTACAGCTGTACATTACATACATTTGGCCCCCGTGGCTTAGCCAACAGTGGGCCCCTGTGCAGAATATACTTTGAGGTTCCTTCGAGGAACTGAATTGGGGACCCTTGTGGCTGTGAAGGGTTAAGGGCTCTTGTGCAGTTGGACACTTTGCACCTTTCCTTTGTCCACCAGGCCCCTGGACTTACATGCCTTATGTTGCATTACATAGCCTGCCCAAAGTGTTTTCTTTCACAATAATTGCTGCAATAATGAAGTTCCTCCTTATGTTTGGCTTAGACAAAGTGTCAACTACCTGTCTATAGTCTGTGTGCAGAAAAAATCAAAAGTTATGGAAGCATTTTCTTTTATCGATTGTACTGGTGTATTTGTATTTGCAACACAATGACACATATTTTGTTGGTACTAGTATTGTGCCATATGTGAGACACATATATTTTGAGTAAAATCAGCTTAAGTTTTACCATTACTTTTATGCTTCTCCCACTGTTAGTACAATGTATCCAACATTCACCATGACACACTAAATGCACCTCAGCATTATTCTGCCCAAGGAGTTCATATGTGCACTGGGTCCTTTACAACTCTAGGAATGTCCCTAGCTGTCTCCACACAAAGGCAATCCAGAACAAGACATGGTTTATTAGTAATACGGTAAAGATCTATTGCAGAAAGACCACAGATGATACTAATACTAGTTTTCTACCCTTTACTATAAGACTCTTTATTTGTATACATTCTTCTGCATAAAGAATATGCAGAAAATGTAGACCTACTCCAAAGAAGAGCTTCAATAAAGTAGTCAGCACTCTCCTCTCTACCTCTTGTCTGTTTCTCACTTCTGCATTTCATGTCCACGGCTTATCTATATACTACTCCTTACGACTTTTGGATGGCTACTGAGGATGTAAAGAGTGCATGTGCAGTGCATGTCCTCGATGGGTCTGTAATGGGGCATGACCACATATGGAGGCAAGCTCTACACAACGTGGCCCATGTGCCATGCAGAGTATAGCTAAAACAAAAAGTTACCGGGAACCAGGGCTTTATTGCATTTCCCCTCTTTGTCACAGAGCTCTAACTCCTGGTGACTTTTTGTATTTTCAGTTTAGGTCTGCTTTAAGCAAAAAATGCAAATTAGAACCCATGAGGAAACCGGACTATATATAAATATTAAAATATCTGAGACATTCACTGAGCTTTCAAATTGAACTAAAGTCCACAAATCAAAATGGCTTGGATATGGTATATAGAAAAGGCAGAAAGGACATAAAAAGTATTTTCCTCTTTTTATTTTGTGCACACTGCCCAAATCATTTCTGGTGTGACTGGAGAAGTCTTCTGTACATCCAGCTGTCCCCAAGGTACCAGAAAAATGTTGCTGCTTTATTCACCAGATATATAACCCATTCTCTGGGATTCCTTCCCAGTGTTGTTCTTTTTCCTTTCTGTTGTTCCTCTCTGTCAGACTTACAGTATCAAATGTTTGAACATGGCAGACATTTAGACTCTATAACCCAGCTGTCCTATATCCTAGAAATATTGTACTACACTAAAGATAATAGCAGAACACAGGCTTGTCAGGATCTCAGCTGAAGCAGATTATGGTTAGAGTTGAGGAAGAAATGTGTGTGGTCCCTTGTTAAAGATCTCTCATAAAATAGAGATTAAAGAGCGTGAATAAAACATTGGGATGGAGACCAACTAGGGGATGCAGCAGCAGAACATTGTAACATTTACAGACCATCAACCTAATGCTGTCAGAGCCTTGACCTGAATACATTATAGACAGTTACCAAATTTTTTACATTTGTTCCTACCCTATTACCAGTATTACCAGTATTACAGTGGTTCTAGCATCAGATATATGTTTTTCAAGTTAAGTTCTTGCATTCACAGAAATCACCACACTTAGTCTGACAATTTGCTTTTCTCTTGGGATGGATGGCACCAGCTGTATTTACAGAATGTTTAGAGTCATCATCTACTTCCTAGCCTTAGATGCTATTTGAGAAATTATATCATGTCAATCCCAGTACCATAATGTTTTTGACTGCATTAGCAGAAGTAAACTTTTAATTTACAAAGGACTGCAAACAGGCAGGTAAGTTTGTTTTATTTGAGGAGAGACCAAGCATATCTCCCCTACAAATTTGCCATTATACAATGTGATCCCTATTAACCAAAGGACACAGAGGAAACACCAGTTTCCGCCCGCCTATGGAGATGCAAAACCCACTTATGGCTGATCCAGTGTAGATCAAAAGAAGGTCAATTTTGGGTCAGATGGAGCTGACAATACATTTCTAATGATCTCAGGTGTATATCAAGGTGATGCTCTTGACAGAAGACCAAAGCCAGTTTTACACAATGAAACAGTATATGCCAAAGTTTGCAGCAACTCAATATTTTTAGCATTTACATGGTTGATCGTCATCCTACCAAATGATTTGACTTGTGCTTTGTTTGCAGCTGAACACCAGCCTCACCTTGCACAGTTGTACAGAATCTCTTTCTGTATTGTAACTGTGTACAGGTATTCCTCGTTTACTGGCTCACCTGTTTATTGAAAGCCCACACTTAAGACTGGCTCTCCTGACTAGTACACTGTACAATACTGTACAATGTACAGCCACCCAACTCTTCTTTGTAATCCTCCACAATCCCAGGCCCTTTGTATGTAATAAAAGAATAAAGGTTGTTTCTTTAATTTCATTGATATTTTATTGAAGGTGAAAATGCTAAACCTAGGATGGCAAAATGTTAGCAAAATTAATTTTGGCTTTATTACCAATGCATACCAATAATGATATCACGCAAGGCAATTAGTTAGCAGACAGTTTTCATTGTTCTGAACGCTAATGAATAATAAACATTGGATTGTATGATCTGTGGCACTTTGCAGGTCATCATTGATTTTTGCACTTTACGTTTTTAAAGTATATTTTAACCCAGGATCAAAAGATGTGATACATTTCAACTTACTAGTGTGGTGGCTGTATTAGTCTTTAAAGGAACTTCGTTATCCTGAGTGACAAAGCTTACTCATCATACAGTATATTTGGAGAAGTGCTGCCCTTCTAGCAGTGGAGGTGTAAAAAAAAGTTTAAATAAAACAATTATAAAAACACTAAATTACCCTTCCATGCAGTCCACCAACATCTTGAAATCCCCTCTGTGTACAATAAAAAAGGGCTCAATGGTTGCTAGTATACATAGCTGGGAGATTTTCTTATGGTGGTCATTGGGTGCACCACACTATGTAATTCCTCTCTGCAAATAATGGGCCTGGTTTATTAAAGATCTCCAAGGCGGGAGAGGATACACTTTTATCAGTGAAGCTGGGTGATTCAGCAAACCTGGAATGGATCTGGTCCAGGATTCAAAACATTTGCTGGCAAAGAGCAAATGACTTTGAAGAAATCCATTTCAGTGTTGCTGGATCACCCAGCTTCACTGATGAAAGTGTATCCTCTCCAGCCCTGGGAGCTTTATTAAATCAGGCCCGATGGTGAGCTGATGCTTGTACGCTTTCAATCTGGTATCCACTGGTCCTGATTTTATCATTTCTACAGCATCAGCACTGAGAGGTAGGAGCCCAGTGGCTTCAGGTAAGTATACACTTTTTAAATGGCAAGTGAGCAGAATGGGTATACTAATGCTTTAATAAAGCTGACCTTAGCAATGAGACGAGTGTTAAATGAACACAAATGGTTTACCATTATCATGGGATTTATTTTTCTCCAGCATCCAAATTATTAGGAGCACTTACTTCAGCTCAGTGTTCAAATTTATACCTATGAAGAGTGAAGAAGAGTGAACAGTCCATGCCCATGACATTGGTTAGCGAGCTGGCATCTACTGTAGTCCCATAAAGGAAAAAGCTGCCCAATTACAAGGTTCTGCAATTTCAATGGAAGTTCTAACCAGGCAGGAGAAACAAATATGTCATTCTGCCATTTCCAAAGTACTATTAATCCCTGGTGAGCCCACTGAAAAGCTTAAAGCATACAACGATTAGCCCCATTACTCCAGCAAGTGTTCTATTTACTTTGCCAGTTTTCTAAATATACATGGAATAAAGGTATACCAAGCTGTCATATACCCATGGGGTATGCACTGACATTCATAATTATGTAAGATACTATCTGCTCTGCCTCATTACATTTATACGTCGTAATGACCAGTTATTAAAGTGACAGATAGCTACAAACACACCATAGCACACATAACAGCAAGTAGAAAAGAGAGAAGAACATATTCTTGGACTGCTCAATATAGAAATTTTCTTCTATACTGTAAGTACCTTTATAACCAACACTGACATTTTTCCACTAAAGAAAGAGTAATGTATAATTTTGCTTAAAGGAACCGTCACATGTAAATTAAGCCCTGGCTAAAACAAAAAAGGCCATAAACTTACCTTTCCAGAAGCCTGTGTGTTGAAATACCAACACTGCGTTGCTTCCTGGCCACTGTAGATATTTATCAGTTTGGGTTTGTCAAATATCATGTTCTCTCACCACGCTACAGTACCTCTTGCTGGCTTTTTAGCAATACAGAAGGCAGGAGCCATTGAATGAACCACATTTTGTGGTATGGGGATGCAGTAGTTCAATACATCTGAACATTGAATAGGGATGAGCGAGCAAAAATTTCCTCGAACTTCCGGTGGGTTCGCGAAATTTCAGCAAATTTGCGAAATACATTAAAATCAATAGGCCAACTTTAGACATTAAACAACAAAAATACAAAAGTTAAAAAAGACTTTGTGGTTTTCCAGAAAATTGCAGGCAAAGTGACAGCAGGGAAATAGGAGTTTTGCGTGATGGACAGCGTCCAGAATGCAGCACAAACATTAGGATATTAAGAAAGGGTGAACTCAACCCACTAGCAACAGTCTCTGCCATCAAAGCAGCAGGAAAACACATTGCTATTTAATGTACGCACCACTATTGAATTTACATAGCTGCATAACTTTTTAACGCTATATAAATCCTGTTTATTATTAATTATTATTATTAATAATAATAATAATAATAATAATAATAATAATAATAATAATATTATTATTAATAATAATATTAATTGCTAGCTGGCATCATGACCTGGATGACATGTGTTAGGAATGCCACCCATAAAGTTGTGGTTTTCCAGAAAATGGCAGGCAAAGTGACAGCAGCCAAATTGGATTTTTGCGTGATGGACAGCGTCCAGAAGGCAGCATAAACATTAGGACATTGAGAAAGGGTGAACTCAACCCACTAGCAACAGTCTCTGCCGTCAAAACAATGAGAAAACGCATTGGTTTTAAATGTACGCATCCCTATTGAATTTACATAGCTGCATAATTTGTTTACGCTATATAAATCCTGTTTATTATTAATAATATTTGCTAGCTGGCATCATGACCTGGATGACATATGTTAGGAATGCCACCCATAAAGTTGTGGACAACTAGTGCGGTGACATTAGGCAAAAGGATGGAGGACCAGAAATGGAACGTGGGTCAGCGAGAGCAGTAGCAGTGTGTGGCCTGGGAGACCGCATTGGTAGGAGTCATGGGTGTAGTGCATCGTCATTGCCACCCAGAAGTGTACAACTTTAGTGAATGGAGTACTGACAGGCAGCAGCAGCAACAGCAGGAGGAGGAGGTGGAAGGCCCTAAGACGGAGTGGGGACCACATTGGTAACTGGCATCTCGAGCTGGGTGTAGTGCATCGTCAATGCTACCCTAAAGTGTGTAATACAACTTAAGTGAATGGAGTACTGACAGGCGGCAGCAACAGCAGGAAGAGGAGGCGGTGGGCCCTGAGACACAGTGTGGAGCGCATTGGTAACTGGCATCTAGAGCTGGGTGTAGTGCATCGTCAATGACACCCAGAAGTGTGTAATACAAATATAGTGAATGGAGTACTGACAGGCGGCAGTAGCAACAGCATCAGGAGGAGGCGGTGGGCCCTGAGACACACTGTGGAGCACACTAGTAACTGACATCTAGAGCTGGGTGTAGTGCATCGTCAATGCTAACCCAAAGTGTGTAATGCAAATATTGGAAATTTGTGATTAAACTTAAAAGGGCCACACCAAGATGTTTTGTGCACCAGCACTGTTGCTGTGGTCTCTGGTGCCGGAAGCGTTAGAAAGGTAGACGATATTGTTAGTTTACATCATTAGGTGGGCAAAAAATTAGGCAAAGGCAATGGTACCTATCAGTGTGGCAGTACTGGAGGTTTTCATCTACAGTTTGTTGGCCTCCCGGAAGCAGCCCAAATGTATATTAAATTGCTAGCTGGCACAATGGCAGGCATGACACATGGTGAAACATGACATGGTGAAAAATGCCACCCCTAGACATTGCAATAACTAGTGGAAAAATGCAACCAAGACAGGCTCAGCTTACAGGGTGTTTGGTGATAGGCAGCCACAGACTTAGCACAGGAGCTGTGTGGGTTCACAGAGGCATCTTGGTTGGCCAGTGAGTCCTTGTGTCAGTCAATCAGTGACATCTGCAGTGGGGATATGATAGTTGTTAGTAATCCACCTTTCGTTCATTTTCAAAAAGGTGAGGCGATTGACATTTTCCAGCGACAGTGTGATTGGTTGTTCTCTGGACAGAACACTGGATGCCGGGCACAAAAAAAGCTTGATGGCATACTGTGCCAACTGCAGGCAGATTTCAAGCCTGTTGACCCAAAAATGAATGGCGTCACTACTGTCAGGACAGGCATCCCCCTCATAACTGCTGTCGTCAACACCACCACCAGCCAGAAAAAAGCCAACGTAATCGTCCACCATGCACTTTATCCATTCCTCATGGTTATGCCCCTGCATCTCACTTGTTTGAGGTGGCCGCATCAGGTTTTGCCAGGCATCCAGAAAATCCCCCCTGCCTTGGCCTACACTTTTGGATGTGTGCGGCCTGCTGCCACTACTGCTGCTGCCGCTGCCACTACAGGAGGATACGGTGGAGGTGGTGTCCGCCTCAGATCCCTGTGTGGAATGTGGTGGTGGAACTCCTCACACAGCCGGTCGCATGGTATTCTTCCAGGTGGGTCACCTTTTTTTTCTCTTGCGCTGGGTTGGGTAGAAACTGTGACATTTTGTCTTTGTAGCGGTGATCCAGAAGGGTGGCCAGCCAGTAAGCGTCCTGGTTTTTGATGCTGCAAATGTGAGGGTTCCTCCATAGGCATCCCAACAAGTGGACACACATATGAAAGATGGGTTCCCTGGGCTCATCCTCCTCCTGTCCCTCAGTAGGTGCCAAAACATCTTCCTCCTCATCACCCACCTCCTCCTGTTCAAGCTGCAGCAGTTCCTGTTGTTTCATCGCACGCACAATGCCTGGGAAGTGGCAGCACGAATGCGGGTTGGACTGGTCCTGCCCAGCAGCCCCAACCTGGTCTCCCCCATCATCATGATCACAATCATCATTCTTCTCCTTCTCCTCTTGAACCTCCAGATGCTGGCCAGTGTCCCTTCTTGCTCCTCCTGATGCTGGCTCTGCGCTATGGAGTGTAATGTCACCCTCATCCTCCTCCCCCATTTCTTCCCCTCCTCTCCAATCGCCACTTTCAATCAGGCCAAACAGGGTATTATCGAGCAGAAAGATGATTGGAATGACAGCGTTCCAGCCTGACCGCTCCCGACTCACAACGTTTGTGACCTGCTCAAAGGGGGCCAGTACCTTGCACAGCGTCTCCATCTGCAGCCACTGGTCACGGGTAAAATAGCTCAGTTGTGTGGCTGTACCAAGAGCCTTGCTGCCTAGCACCACACTGACCAAGTAATGGCGGATGACTAGCTTTTGCTCACACAGATGATGGAGCATGTGCGGGGTGGAGTTCCATCTAGTCACAGTGTCACAAATCAGTCTATGCGGTGGAAGCTTCTGTTGGCGCTGGATCTTGCTAGGTGCCGCGGCAGCAGTAGGGGATCAGCGTACATGGCTGCAGATGAAGCGAGCCAATCTCAGTAAGTCCTGCAGTCCTGGGTACGTGCAGAGGAACTTCTGCACCACCAGGTTCAGTATGTGCGCAAAGCAGGGCACATGTGTTATGCGGCCCATGTGCAGTGCAGCCACAAGTTTGGCCCCATTGTCGCACAATATATTGCCTGTTGTGAGCCAGGAGGGCCTCAGCCAAGCCTTAACCTCTCCGTGGAAAGTGGACAAGAGTTCTCTGGCAGTGTGACTTTTCTCCCCCAAGAATTCCAGTTTTAGCACTGCCTGGCAATGTGTGTGCTTGAGGGAACCACAGTGTCCTCTGCTGCTGCTAAAGGAATGATGGAGGAGGATGAGGGAGAGGACTGGGGTAGCCCATGCTTTTCCACCACACCCTTCGGCGGGGGTACCAGGTGCTGCAATGCCTCTTGCAGACTACTGCCCACTGAGCTATGCAAGGCCACCCAGTGAGCGGTTGTCCAGCTGTCTATGGTGACGTGGATTTGACTAGACACCAAGAATGCCAATGCCCGGGAGAGGTTACCCAATACATGTGCATGTAAACTGGGAACAGCTGTGCAGGAGAAATAATGCCCAATACCCAAATGTGATCCGGACTGTCCTCTGCCTGTGGCACAGGATGCAGATTTCTACGCATCCATCATCATCTTTCAGCGTGAAAAAGGACTCTGCTGCTCTTTTTCCTTTGCCTGCCTCTGCATCTGCTGGGTGCCCTGCGTCTGCTCCAGCTCCATCTCCCCCACGGTCACATTGTCTTTGACTGTTCCCCTGCTTGTGCCCACTCGTCTGTGTTTACTTTGAACCAACATGAGGCAGATTTGTGGCCCCTTCCATCCCCAGTCGGTTGCTGTTGCTTTTCCTCTACATCTGTTTCGGAACTGCTGCTAGCCCACGCACCGGTGGTTCCCAGGTGACATCGCGGTCATCATCATCCTCATTTTCATCTAAGCCAACCTCTGCAAATGCAGCCACTGATGCAGAACCCTCACCCACCATGTGCTGACCACACTCTCCAGGGGTCTGAAAGTCTGCCTCCTGCTCTGAACTTTGCAATGACAGATCCTCAAGCTGTTCGTCAAACAACAAGAGACACTCATCTGGAGGTACAGGCACATTAGCCATGCTAACTCCTGTCTTTGCTCCTGTCACGGCTGTGCTGATTGCTGCTGCTGCTGCTGCAGAAGGAGAGCCTGCTGCACTTGAGGCCCCTGAAACCCAGTCCACAATACTCTCAACATGATGTGGCTGTATGATTGTAGTACGCCCTCTCAATAAATCTACCAGCGTACTGGTGCTCCGCACACATCTCAGACCTGTTTGACAACTTGTGCTGCTGCCTCCAACGGTTTGCTGCTGCTGCTGTCCTACAGTGGCGGGGAAGTATGGCCCCTGCCAGATGCGGCAGGTTGCCTTCCCCTGCATCTACTGCTCATACTTTTTGGGAAAAAAATGCACCTGTACCAAATGGTTTCTTTGGTAAGTAGCAAGTGGTATCAAAATTAAATACAGTGGTAAGTCCACTTTGGAATAAGTCCAACTTGGTATAAGTCCTGTTTGGACACAAAAAATTTTGCTTGGTATACAACCTTTGCTTAGTATACAACCTTTGTGCTAGCACTTGTATGGGTGAAAATGAGTCATAACACTACACGCTACCCTTATTTACCTCTCTCGAGACAAAGCCACGACTGCCCACGAGCGTCAGTACGGCAGTTGCTACCATTCAGTGAGCAACCCGCCCTATAACTCTCTGTGAATTACATAACATCTCCTCCCTTCTCAGCATCATCCTAGTAGGCACTCAACTCTTCTCAGCAAGGTAAAGTGAGGTTAATATTTCATTTATTTCATGTAATTGCTTTTGTATTTATGTATTTTAGTATTAAGCAGTGTTTAAATTATTTTATACTGCTCCATCAATATATAATATTCAAATAACAATAGGATTTTTTTTATGGGAACGGATTATTCATTTTCCTTTGTTGGTACAAGTCCTCTTTGGTACAAGTCCAAGGATGTGGAACAGATTAAGGACTTATACCAAGGTACCACTGTATCTGTATTTTTTTTTTTAGAAAAATACAGAAATTTTTTTGACTTTTTTTATAGATAGCAAGTGGGATCAGAAAAACATATCTGTATTTTTTTTGAGAAATACAGATATGTTTCTGTTTTTTTCGATAGATAGCAATTAGGATCAGAATAAAATATCTTTATTTTATTGAGAGAAATACAGAAATTTTTCTGGCTTTTTTGATAGATAGCAAGTGGCATCAGAATAAAATATTTGTATTTTTTTGCAAGAAATACAGAATTTTTTTTGGCTTTTTTGATTGATAGCAAGTGGGATTAGAATAAAATATCTGTATTTTTTGAGAGAAATACAGAAAATTTTCTGGCTTTTTTGATAGCAATTGCTATCAGAATAAAATATCTCTATTTTTTGAGAAAAATACATACATTTTCTGGCTGTTTTGATAGATAGCAAGTGCTATCAGAATAAAATATCTGTATTATTTTGAGAAAAATACATATTTGTTTTGGCTTTTTTGATAGATAGCAAGTAGGATCAGAATAAAATATCTATATTTTTTTGAGAGAAATACACACTTTTTTTGGCTTTTTTAATAGATAGCAATGACTACCAGAATAAAATTTGTATTTTTTTTAGAGAAATACAGAGTTTTTTCTGGCTTTTTTGATAGATAGCAAGTGCTATCAAAATTAATTATCTTTATTTTTTGAGAGAAATACAGAAATTTTTCTGGCTTTTTTGATAGATAGCAAGTGGGATCAGAATATAATATCTGTATTCTTTTGAGAGGAATACAGAAATTTTTCTGGCTTTTTTTTTAGATTGCGGGAGGTATCACAGTGAAATATTTTTTGGAGTGTAGGACAGAAATGTGTCTGCCTTTTCTGATAACTAGCAAGATGTAGCAAGAAAAACTGCACAATCTGTATATTTTAAGATATATAGAAGGCTCCTAACCTGTCCCTGTCACAATGCACTTCTCTCCCTGCTTCGTTCTCTGACACAGAACACACTATGAAGTGACTAACCCCTCCCTCCTTCCCTTCCTGTATATATGCCTGTTCAGTAATCTTTATCTTGGTACAGATCTCATGCAGTTTTAATTCATGAAAATATAATTGTAATTCCTTATTGTGGATGCATGGACCCCAACTGTTGCAAGTGCTGCCTGTGGATGTTAGGGTTCTTGAGACTTTAGAGACAAATTAACAATCGTTTGAAAATGTTGCCACTTTTCTTCTTTTCAGTACAACAATCAGGTTTTAATAATATTTTGGAAATGTTTTAAAAACCCATGGTAGGGGTATAGGCACCCACAATCCTTGCTTAGGGCCTAAAGCTGCGTACACACGTCAGATTTTTCTCGCCCGATAATCAGCATCGGCCAGATATCGGGCGAGAATCTGGTGTGTGTACAGTCAGCGTCGTTCATCGTCCGTGGATCCGTCCTGGCGGATCCACGAACGATGAACGACGAGCGATCCTAATGCAAGGGAAGGGGGAGAGCGCGCAGCAGGATGCCGCTCCATCGCTCTCCCCCTCCCCTCTCCATAGAGCAGAACGGTGCTGTATGTACAGCACCGTTTATGCATCGTGTAGTCTTTTGTCGTTGGAAAGGATCGTGAAAGATCCTTTCCAACGACAAAAATTGCACGTGTGTACGCAGCTTAAAAGAGCTCTTTTGATCTAGCTAATATAACATCACACATTAATTAAAGGGAACAATGAAAGAAAACCCCAAAACATGGTTAGAACATACAAAATCCACAAAGAGAGCCTGATTTATCAAAGCTCTCCAAAACTGGAGCAGATAGAATATCATAGATGAACCTGGGTGACCTGGCTATCATGGATGAACTGGTAAACCTGTAATGGATCTGGTCCACAATTTAAAACATTTTCCACATAATAGCAGATTATTTTTGAAACCCATAGTCTACTTTTTCTAGTCTTTTTAATAGGCTTTAATAAATTATTCCCAGAGTGTCCAGGCTAAGAATTGAACCTGGGAGCCTAGAGCTGCTACCACCTACCACCCTCGACTTTTTCACATTACCGCAACTAATGCTAAGCTTTTTTTAATTACCAAGAATGTAGTAAATACAATTTTGTATTTAAAGAGCATACCCCTGTGGCACTACCTTTCTGGACATATTAACTCTTCCTCTACAATCTAAATCACTGTGCGTGGTCATAGCTCCTCTGATAATGTATCTTAGCACTAGCCAACAAAAAGCATGCATTGCTTTGCTAATATTTGTATATACCCTTTTTGTCCCATGTTCTGCACTCTACAGCATTTTGAATTCTGCGTTAAATGAAATACTTGAGGCTGTGTAAAAAGAATTCAAAGAATTAAAAATAAAATGAATATCTTGTATTCTGCTCTTTTTCCTGATCATCATCTGACCACCCAAATTCAAATCGTTTAAAATGATGTCATGATTATTGTACAAAACCTCCATCCAGTTCCCAGTTTTCTCATAAAAGTACTGAGAACACTGGAAATAGACCCTGTATTAGCATGAGATCATTAGAAGATAGAAGCCAGTAAAGAGAGCTAGTCATGGGTGGAAAAGAAAAATTAAGCGTTAAAATGTGTTGTTCCGTTCTGTTAAATGAAACAATATTGTACTACACAATTGTCTTCAGCTGTCTAGAGATTTTATGAATAATCACCCTAAAAGGGTATATTACATATATATCAGCACAAAAGTTTTTGCCGTGGGATCTCAAGCATGTAACCTGATACAAATGCTTCTTTTCCTACCTAAACACTTGCCTGACCCTTCAATCATAACTGGCATTTTACCACTTTAAGTTACAATGCCATGAAAAAAGCCATAACATCAAATTGTCTCCTTGCTTTATGGTCTGGCAGCCATAGTTTAAACATTTGAAAAAAACCCACAAGATCTCTTTTAGTTCTGTCTGCAGGTGTGGGGAAAAAACTTCAGAGAATGGTATGTGTTTTCTACTGATCACCAATGTTTATCATATATCAACTGGGCACCAGCTAGGCACTTTGTCTTTCTCACTGCCCCCTGGGCACTATTGTTCTTCCCAACCCCAATCTAGCACTATTGTACCCCCTACCCCTATTATTTTCCTCAGCCCCCATGGGGACTAGTGTTCCACATCCTGCTCCCTGTTTGGACCATTGTTCATCCCCACACTAGTATTTTTCCCCAAAATCTAATTTTGGGGAAAAATGTAATTAATTAAAATGGCTCTGCGGCTCAAAAGCATTGGTTACCACACTATCCACAGATCATCTGCTTAACAAGCTGCAGCATCCCTGTAGCCGTGGATTTTACACTGTATTGGGCATCCCCTGCACTGGGGCTCTGCACAGCTGCAAGGGCTTCTGGAGTGGGTGTTGCAGCCTATCAGCAGATTGTTCAATCCTGTCCTGCCATTGGCTGCTGGGCTTTTTTAACCCCTCCAATTCCAGGCTCAGGTTGCTGAATCCTCAGTGCATTTCCTGACTCTCCACCAGCTAGTTCTCTGTTTGGATTTTCTGGATTTAACTTGGGTTTGACCTCGATCTTGTCTGCCGCCTGTCCTGACCTCGGCCTGTTATCTGACATTGCCTTGTCTTCTGCCTGTCCAGACCTCAGCCCGTTCAACCACCTCCTCTTGCCTCACTGTGTTCCAGCCTGATCGCCATTCCTGCACTGAAGTCTGCCTGTCACTCCCTGGTGGAGAGAGCCTGGGTGGCGGGACCAGGTGACCTCGTTGCAGCAAAATAGTCTGGTGGCCACCAGGGCCACTGGCCTTGTGGGGTGTGCTGGTGACCAGGGGGTCATACATAAATATTTACATAAAAGAATAAAATAAATGGTACATTACAATCAGAATTGCAATGTATTTCTGATTCTATTGTACAATTTAAATTTTATTCTTATATGAATATACAGACTGTAAAGTTCGTTCACTAAACATATCCCTGAGGAAGCCTAATCCTTGGCGAAACGCGCCTGAGGTTATGCAACATTCATACGGTCGTTTCTAAATCTATGTGTACATAA
The DNA here is from genome assembly GCF_032062135.1 of Pyxicephalus adspersus. Classification (NCBI taxonomy): domain Eukaryota; kingdom Metazoa; phylum Chordata; class Amphibia; order Anura; family Pyxicephalidae; genus Pyxicephalus; species Pyxicephalus adspersus. The sequence goes on from NC_092859.1 coordinate 40,532,277, forward strand.
AAACACCCCTGTATAGTATGAAACACCTATGTCCTGTGAAATGTTAACAGGACAGAGGTATAATACTGTATTATTGTTCAATGTAATTATGTATTGATCAAAAATGCAAAAATACATAATTAACCTTTATACTAAGCAGTGAGCCTCAAACCTCTTTCTTTCTTTCTTACTTACATATTATTGGTCATAGTAAAATTCTCCCTACCTTTATGAATAAAAGATTAAATTAGTTTTTTTACAATAAAAACATAAAGCAGCCCTTTAAAAACAGTATTCAGCATCTCTGTAAAATATTTTGGAATTTTGTTTTCTAATAAAGAATAAGTTCCAAACATCCCTTCTCACTGATCACATATTTCCCCCTGCAAATGACACAGGGGACTTTCCACTCTCCCACTAACCAGCAATGTAAAAAGCCCCATGATACCTACTTCTTACTGATTCACTCTGTACACTTTGTTGTACATTACATTGTCCTGACTTTAATGCTTTGTGTGCTGTGTAGTATGCTACATAGTCCTGACCCCTGCACTCTATGGCCCTGATTTACTAAAGCTCTCCAAGGCCGGAGAGAATACACTTTCAGGGTGATCCAGAAAACATGGAATGGATTTTTAAAAATCATTTGCTATTTGCCAGCAAACATTTTAAATCCTGGACCAGATCCATTCCAGGTTTGCTGTATCACCCAGCTTCACTGATGAAAGTGTATTCTCTCCAGCCTTGGAGAGATTTAATAAATCAGGGCCTTTAAGTCTATTTATAAAGCAGGGAATCTAACAGTTTAACATTCCCTGGTGAAGTATCAATTGCTGCTATTGAAACACATGGATCTGAAGGGTTCTCCACCAGAGAATGTTTCAGTGATTGTCACCATCATTGCTTTAATGGACCTCTAAATGTTGTTGTGTAATTACATAGTTCAGACCAAAGTGTTTATTTTTTCAACATTGGCTTTTTGCTATTTAGTTCGCTAATGAAGGTCTTCTTTAATGTAGGCTTAGACAAAATGTTAGCTCCCTTGGTTTATTTATTTCTATCCTTTAGGTTTATGTAAGTAAGACTCCCAATCACGGTAACTATGAAAAAGTTTTTTTTATAATAAATAGCCATGCCTTTTTCAAGTCTTATGTGTCCAACGGGTTTCCTTCTCCTTAACTTTCAAAGTTGGGAGGTATGCTTTAGACACTTGGGGTACTCTGTACAAGTTTGCCCTAAAAGCAGAACTTTATATTGGCCTTGCAAATGTTTTGTGGTTAATATAGCTCTGTATGTAGCACACTTACAGCTGTTTCTCCCAACACCAAGTGGTGCTTTGTAAAAATCTGGATGTGTTACAATAATTTCCAAGGAAGGATTCATCTTCGGAAGTCCATTCTTTTTCACTTGATTATTCAGACTGCCAAAACACCCCACAGCTTGGAGCCGTGTACTGCCAGCAGCTGGGAACAGCCTATCACTGCGACTGTAGGATGGAAGACTTCCTAGTCTACAGATGTAGACTGTTTGGCTGATTTTATGTGAAAACCCCCAGTAAACATCTTGAATAAATACTAGATTCAATTTTAAAAGGTTCTTCCTTTTAGCTGCCAATAGAACAGAGGAAGATACTAACTGAGGCCAAATAAGGAGGATCCTGTTATGTTCAACCCACCCACTTCTGGAGCAGAATTACCTAATCCTTATTTTATGAACACTTGGATATAAAGTTTCAATTTATAGTAATTTATATAATTTCTATAATGGAAATCTTGCAATAAAATAACAGTACATTTAAATCAAGTAAGTTACAACATAGATGGTTGACATGTGGATAACCACAAAAGAGCTATACAAACTTTGGTTTCCTGAATTTTCTTTGATTTCCATTGTGCAATTACAAGAGAAATAGTAGAACTAGTTACATTTTGAATAGTGAAAAAAGTGAACATTCACTTAACCTAGAAAATTATTGCAGCTTTATATTCACTATATACTGTAAATTTAAAAACATTTTTTTCAATGCAAATAGTGTAGGTCCTTGATTTTTGGGTGGATTGATCATCCTTTTGCATTCCCCTGTACAGCAGAGTGTATGACTAGAAGAGGGAGAAGCACAACAATAGATGGTCAATGGATGAGCTTACTAAGCGGATACTGATAGAAGAAGAAAGCAGAGAGACTTTGGCCCTTATTTATTAAGTTCTCCAAGGCTGGGGAGAATACACTTTCATCAGTGAAGCTAGGTAACCAGCAAACCTGGAATGGATTTCCTAAAGGTCAGGCTATTTGTTAGCTATTTGTTAGCAAATATTTTAAATCCTGGACCAGATCTGTTCCAGGTTAGCTGGTTCACCCAGCTTCACTGAAGAAAGTGTATTATCTCCAGCCTTGGAGAACTTTAATAAATCAGTGCCGAAGGGACAAGCTCATCAGTCTGCTACTTCTCCTTCACTTTCCAGCCACAGACTGGAAGACTAACAAAAGCTGCAAGTATTACCTAAATGCAGTACAGAAAAAGTCATGTCTCCTTAAACTCCAAACAGGGCTGTGCTGCATGGAAGAGCTGTGTACATTTTAAAACTAATCAGAGAGGTTAAATATTTCCATATATTTATTTTATCTGTGTAACTAGCTATTTTCCTGCAGTTTAGAAAAAAAATATTTTGCTTTTTATGTTATTGGATAATCAAAGTAAGCATTTAATAAGCTTTGCCTCATTACCTTTGTGAAGTCAACAGTGTTTATTCATTTTGTTTATCAGCTCCATTTGTGTTGCCATTGCAAGTTATGAAGTGAGATAAAAGGATTAATGACTATAAGGCAGAGCCTGATAAAATAATGAGAATTATTCAAATAATTACAACTTATACAAGTAACTTTAATGCTAAAAAAACTAAGTATTGTCTACAAAGTACAGGTTTTTTTTTAGTTTTGGATAGAATAAAACAATGGTTAAGAAGATAGTGTATCTAAACCCAAAACCAAAAATGAAATGTATTGCAAACTTTTAAATCCAGGTAGAGTTAGAAAAAAGGAGAGGAAAGTACAACACTTTGGCAGCTCTTCCCAACAACCACTATTTGTCTATTTTGCATGGGGGATCCCAGAGACACAGGGATGACCTCACTGAGTTTATATTAAGGTATATATATAAAAAAGAAAGGATTTATTTAAAAAAATTATTGGCATCTTGATGGATGAAGGTACCAGAGAAAGCCAAATATAAGTAGGTTATTATTCACATTGCTTTAGAGAACTAAACACCATTCACTTAGAGTTTATATCTCCTAAATATGTTTTTCATGCTAAAGATTTTTTACTATGTTTAGTCAGCTTCAACCATCATTGCTCCCTCCAGAGATACATAACATACTCTAAGGATCAAATAGGCATTAGCAATTAGGCGGGATCTATAAACATTTTCTAGTATGTGTTAAAATATTCAGTGATACTAAAACAGTCCAAGAATAAACAACTTGTATTTGTAATAAAAACAATGTATTTGTCTTAATTTTCCTCTAGTAAAGACATCAATCCTTTAGTAAGGACATCAGGGGAAATGAGATCTTAAGGAACTGTTACATAACATATTACTATAAGGCCACTAAGCTATATGTTAACACATTATCTTCAAGAAAAAAAACTAACAGTATTTGTACAATAGCTAAAGCCACAGAAGTAGAATTTGCATACAATAAAAATGTCTGAGTGACAGTACAAAAACGTTCTATTCCAGCTTTTGTTAAACTTTTTTTTTTTAATTTTGTTAAACTTATACTTTACATTTAAAGCTCTTACTGCAACACTTCTCCTTTCTGGCACTGTTCACCATGTACAGGTTACATACGAGATAGGGACTGTAAGTTTGTTCTAAAGTTGAATTTGTGTGTAAGTCTGAACAGGTACATTTTATTCAATGCAATTAGGTCAGATTTTTGTCTCAACATAATATTAGACAGGATGGTGTCAGTTACTGAAATAAAAACCTCACTGTGAGTTAATCACAAACAAAGCAAAAAAAAACTTTATGGAGCCTAGACCCACATTAACTTCTGGAACAAGCTGTACTTTAATATGCAAAAAACTGCAGAGTTTGTCTTGGTCCTTAAAGAGTTACAAGAGGCTGCAGAAAGAGCTCACACCCCTAGAATTGAAGGCACCTGCTTTCAATTAGCTGTGACCGCAAAGTTCCCACGGTCCAGGAATCCCACAATGACATTATGATTCATAATGTCATTGTCGGATAACCTGTAAAAAATAAAAAAAGAACAAGTTTAAAATAAAAAACACATACGAAATAAATAATTTAAGAAAATAAAATTTTTTTTTTTCCTCCCAAATTTTTGCTGTCGAATCCCGTGTTTTTCGGGTCGGGTCTACCCAAATTCGAACAGCCATATTCGGGTCGAATATAGGGACAACCTGAATTCGAACATCAACACTATCTAGGAGACGTCTGTATATCGGATGTCCTTAACCCAAGGGACTACCTGTCCTTATTGTCTCTAGGTATACTCTTCTTTCAGGTTATTTGTCGTTTACTGTCAATGACAACTTGCAAGTTGAGGATACAAATGCCTAGGGTAGGACTGGAATCCATTGACCAGAAGGACAACTAGCTAGACCTTTTGTGCTGGAAAAAAGGCTAAAGGCTGTAGATGCTAAAAGACTTCAGTCTGCAAGATGCTCTGATCCCCCCTCTGAATGGAAATGTTGCAGTTAATGTCCAAATGGTGATGCATTTCTACTAAGGGGTACCATACTATACTGGCTTTTATCCTGTATAAAGCTTTCTTTGTGCCTAATCAAGCTGTTTGCAAATTTGATCTTTTGTTAGAATTTCATACATAACATTGCAAAACTAAAGTACTGCTATGTGTACAATACTGTATTGTATTTCTAAAGTGTGAGTTCTAAGGTAGATGCTTTGACTGCTAGTCTCAGGAGTTTTGGAATGAGATTTTACGATGTCACTTCAATAAAACTTACTGTTCTCCTTGCTGGAGGCTCAGACACGAGGAAGAAAAATATTGCCTCTAATAACAAAGCTGACATCTATACAAAGACACACAGTGCAGCAAATCATTGAAAGTTGGTAATAGGGAAAGACCAGCCAGAGGTAATACTCATAACTAGTCATTTGCTGTATGTCTACTTGATCCTGCTAAAAACCTCCCTTGTTTGAACAAGTATTTGGCATGCAATACTCTTGCTTTTTTAAAATTTAAATTAAGCAAATATCATTAAATAGTGTTTATTAAACCTGGTCTATTTGAATGCTCAGAATCATGAAATTATATAGAACAAAAATAGTGCTCATTTTGTAATACAAACTGCCCTGTGCCCCCAACACACATACTTTGACACATGTAAGCACACACACCATCCTTTCCCAAGGTAAAAAAACTAAAAACCTCTGTCTTACAATAAAAAAAAAAGTATTGTGTATTCCTATGTAGCCCTGGTAAGGCAATATTACTGCTAATGCCACCTTGCCTATTAAAGCAGACCTATCACCACATTTTTACCATAATATAAAAGGACACACCCATAGAGACACACCCATAGAGGATCAAAAAAAGCATAAAGGACACACCCAACACCCACGAGTGTTGGTGCTAATGGTGGTTGTTGCTTGGACCTTGGGTTGGTGTGAGCAGGATTGGAATGTCGTGGCAGCATTGTTTGGTGGGTAAGGTGATGAAAGGGTTGCAGTTGCCCAAAAAGGGCATTAGATATGTGTGGAACACCATTGGAGATATAGTGTTCTTAAAATGGTTGGTAGTTAAGATAATTATGGAGAAGTGTAAGGCTAAGGAGCTAAATAGATTTGTCCCTGAGGCAGTGCTTAATGACTGGGGCTGGATAATTACCAGGTGATATCCATAGAGAGAAGTAATTAAGATACAATGCTTTAATGGACCTTGGCCCCGGAAAATTATACATGTAAAATTAGCAGAATTTTTACTGGTAAAAATATCCTTGTTGAAGTAATATGTTTTGTAATAATGAAATGACTACTGTGGCCAATTGTACCAAAAAGTAAACTGTATCTGTGGTTATTGTGGGAGGTAAATGGTCATGAGGGCAGTATGGAATGACTGCTGGTAGAAGGAGTGGGACACCATCTGTTCTACTCTAGTAATGCGTTTTGTTTTTTTTTTAAATTTTTTAAACATTTTTTAAATACTTTTTTAAACATTTTTTGGGGAGCATCCTCTTGGGATAATTACCATATTCCAGGAGATTGTGGGTTGCTCCTTCTGTGGGCATGCATCATAGGGGGCTTTCCCAGATTGTAAAATAAAAAAGTGCAAATCTCATGCATGTACAGTGAGGTTAGGACTTTTTTTATACATTTTCAGGAACGGATATCACTTGATCTCGCCCCTGCGCAGTGTGAGATCAAGTGATGTAAGCAGAACTTGGAACAAGAAAGAAAGAAGATGGTCATGCCTGCTGTCCTATTCATGCCAGAAAGAAGAGAGAAGCCCAGTGAAGGACCTACTGGACTTTTAGACTTTTCAACAGTAGAGGTAAGTGGTATTTTTTTTTGAATGAAGACTTCTTCTGAGCTGCACACGGTTGGCTCAAGGGTTAGCACTCTCGCGTTTGCATTACTAAGTCACAAGTTTGAACTTTGGCCAGGACACAATCTGCAAGGAGTTTGTATGTTCTCCCTGTGTTTGCGTAAGTTTCCTCCGGACACTAGAGTTTAGGTAAACTGGGTTTCTGTGGAGGACTAACATCAGGTATGGTGAGAGGAACACAGCTCCATTCAGGAAAAAGAAAATGTGCACACAACCAAATGAGAAGGGGAATACTGGACTGTGTGGCTGCTGTTACCACGTGTCCAGTGTGATAAGTGCTACACTTAGAGGGGGCCCATGCCTTGGAATTAGTCATGTGATCTCATCTGAAAGGAAAATATTCACACGTATGTTACATTAGTGGCTTTGCCAGAGCCTTGATTGTCACCGAGGTATGTAAAAATGCTAGGCATTTGACCACATAAAAAGTTGCTGTGGGAGCTCAGATCAGCTTTTTTCTACAAGATGTGGTAATTTTTTTAGAGCTACTTTTTTTTTTTCTTTATGGATGCCAGGATGCTGTGTAGGGCAGCTTTAAGACAATGTAGGTGTAAAATTCCATAATGTAGTTACAGAGGGCATTCATGAATAAGCCCTCATGTTGTTTATCTGGCCACTACTGAAATAGAAAGGTGAACAGCACTCCAATTTAGAGAGGCTATATTTAGACCATTGCATGCTTGTATAAAAAAATCATAATAGAAAGGTTATTGCAGCGGAACAAAGAAAATACTAGGAGTCAGGTTGCGTACAACAGTGCTGCAATCAGTACATTGCAGGTGGTGTAGGCAGTAACGAAAATGTCAGTAATAATAAAAATACTTCACTAGTTGGAGCTTTGAGGATGAACTCCAGGAACAAGTTATAAACCACCTCAGTTTATTTCATATAAATAAAGAATCAATGGAAATCGGGTAAACATTTTTAAAATGAAGCAAAGGCACAAAAAGAGCAAGCATGGAGCTTTTGTCTATCGCAACCAATCAAATTTCTTAATTTTTCTTATGAAAGATAAAACCTGGTTTGTTGTTATGGCAACAGCACATTTTTTCTCCAAGTTTGTATGCTTTCAATTTCATAAACCACTTCTGTTTGTTTGGTGTGAATCAGGAAGGTGAAAAAAAGACTTTAAAGGCTGATATTTAGAAGACAAAAAATTCTAGTGCAAGTAATAACAGCTGAAGAGCTTCCCATTTAGGAAAAAGGATGTCTTTGATAAACCTTCATTTGGGGGAATACCTCTACCACCTTGGATCAACCCCACTTTTAATGGCATTTAGACCCTGAACAGTGAAATATTGAAAAAGCATTTGTAACACTTGACTGCAGCATGGTAGAGGACTAGCATGCAAACTCCACCACCCCAAATCACCCCATCCCCACCCCTTCCCTACCCCAATTACCCCCTTTCCCCAAGAATACACATGCAAAAATGTTTTTTACAAAACATAAAAAACTTTTAAATAACTTTAAATTATACTTAAGCATTTTAACAATATTTAAATAACATAATTAACATAAATAACCCTACATATAAATACATCAACCATAACATCAACAATATCTCAACAACTTAATAAAATTATCAGGTTACCGGTCCTTGAGGGCCTTCCCCCATGCACACAAAAACCCCTTCTTTGAAACTGTACCATCAGGATATGTTCCCAGCCAAAACCCCATCCGCTCGGGAACAATATCCCCAATATTACGCAGTCCTCACCCCAAACACTCCAACCATCACAATCTCTTTACCACAATCCAGGGAACTCCATACCAAAGATGGATCTCCAACCCCCCACTGATACCACTTCCAAAATCACTTACCCCCAAGAACCTCACCGCTAAAATCCCCCCTACAATTGGGACAGGAGGGCGGGAAACCTTCTCCACGTTGCCCTCCTACTGATTAGCCCCCTGCCTTTTTCCTCACCACTAACTTTGTTACTTTTTGCCTTTGTCTTGAAACTGGGAGGGGTATATGCAAGCTTTTAAATCTGTGCAGCTCTTTTATGTGCATTTCTTCTGCTTCAGAGTGTGTGCACACAGAGATTGGTAAACACAAAGTAAGACAACATTATGCAGGAGAAACTTCTCTTTCGGGTTGAATGACACCCACAATCATTAAATCATACCTAAACCCACAAAGAAACATTTATTATTTTGTGGTTAACCAGTCCTTGGATGTGGAGACATTACTAGTTCTGTTTTTGTTTATTCTAAAAATATTGCCATTTCCTGTGGGTATAAGAAAGTGCAAGTAATCTTTATTGTGTAAGCTCCTAATTCCATCAATTTATCTTGTTGATAATACCAAAAGTTTATCTTGAGATAAGCAAAGGCAGGCATGTTGGAAATTCAGCTAATGAATGACCCCTAAATACAATGGAAAGATAAGTGTAACCATTAATGACATAAGGTGAGTTACTTGCAAGACCACCAGGTAAAAATAAGGTAAAATAGACTGAGCAAAGAAAACTAATGTAACTAAGAAATTGAAGGTAAAAATGCCTGGTAAACTAAAATATATCACTCACTGTAGTATGTAGGACTCTTCTGAAGACATAAGAGGAAGTTATGATGTGAGGGATGTGATGTAATCCAACCATATTGAAGACATTTAGAATAAAAGGTAAGTACAGTGTTTTTTGTGTAGGTAAATGGGTCGGGGGGGAAATTGGTGTGAAAAGTAATAAACTATCACATAGCAGGTATAAATGTGAGATACAACCATTTCTACCAAGATGCAACTTGAGCTATAATTCATTAACGACCAGGGCCTTTTTAGATGACCACAATTATATTGCACGCTGTTTTAAAACGCACAGGATAAAATATGTTAAGCAGCGAAGTTCTCCTTTCATTAAATAAAAGTTCTCATAGAAAAAAAAATGTGTTCTGAATGGCAAGCTGTCATTGCGAAAATATGAAACTGATGGGGATAAAACATCAAGTGCTACATTCCTTAAAGGGTTGAAAGGTAACCTCAGGCCTAATACCAATTTAAAAACTCATTGCTCAGCCCCTTCTCTGCATCCTCCAGCTTGAGAAGAAAAAGAATTTCAATCCAAAGTATATATCCTTGAACAAATATGAAAGGACCCTTTTGAGAAACATCGTCAATTAAATAAAAACACACAGGCTGGAATGAACATGTTTTTGGATAAACAGTTCCTGCCTTTGATAGAAAGAGGCTGCAGATGTGGTTCTCAGCAAAGGCAGGTGTGTTTACCTTCCTGCTAGGACTGGGCTGGTTGGAAATAAACAGGAAGATCAGGTGATCGGGGTCTTATGTTCAACCTAGGTTGCTGTTGAATAAGAAGGCAGAATGGGCGCCTTGTTTTCCCAGGCCCAGTTAGCCAACATGTTAAACATGACTGTGTTGTTAATTCGGAATCAGGAATAACCTGACCCCAGAGTAAAAGCAGGGGTAGCAATTTTTAACTTTTTATGCATAACCCTGTTCCTGGAAGAGGTACACAGTCATGGTTAAAGCACTCATAAGAAAGTTTGGAAACTTTCAGCATATGACTTAGGCCACTGCCAAGCCACTGTCACCCATACTTCTGTGTGAGCTGCTATGAAAAGTTCAGCTGTGTAAAGAAAGCTTTTTATTAATGGCCAAGCTAAGTGAAGTTTAAACAGATATAACTGCTGCTTCCTCACTAGCTGCAGACATTTGCAGTATATGGCTTAGTCAATCAATAATATGTGGAATTTCAAAGACAGTACGTTGTATGTAGTATGACACAGTGTGGGGTAAAAAAATCAGTTGCTTCGAATGCCTTAGTCATAGGTGGTTTTGAATGTAAAATAATTGTAGCTCCGTTGGAGAATGTTGCTATATCTAGGCCCATGGTCAGGGTCTAGGATAAGGCATTTTCAATGGGCTCACCAACTAAAGAAGTCCAATACTTATTACCAGTTTGTAACCAGAGAGAATACAAATAGAAGCAAACTTGGAGAATGTGGTGGAATTTTTTTAACGGTTCAGGAGCCTAAGTTGCTAAAATTCAAAATGCAGGTATAGACTCATGGAATCAGTTGTTTAATCCACCTGCCTACATTCACAACTGATCCACTGAATTGTCATTGAACAACATTTGTGCCTATAAAGTAGTGTAGAGAGGACCTGTCACTGTAGGAGGACCCGTCCCAGCTAGTCCTTTCTTTCTTGAGTAGCTATGATAAGGAAAGCGAGTAGGATTTAGGGAACCCCCTTTTTTTTTTTAATAATCTTGGTCCAATGGCCATCCTTGCCCCTTTTCTTGTATATAGCTTATATCACTGACTTTAGGCCTGCCAGCCATGGTCTATGCCAGCTTAGGCAGTTCTAGCCCTATTCACACCTAAATCATTTTTACCCTAAAACCATCTGCAAAAATGTATGCATTCGCTGTCTTACCTCCGTATGCTGTGATGAAGGAGCTGTCTTCCTGCAGGCTCCTGCAGCTACAGAAACAAGTCATCAACAGCAGCTTCCTTATATCTGTTCTCCTCAGTTCTCTAAAACAAAAAAAACATCCTAGAGTTTATTCAATAAAACTTTGAAATAATCAAAGTTAAAATGATGGCATGTTTAGTACACAATGGCCTGTAGCAACCAATCATTTTTCAATTTACTGTGAACTTTGTGCATTGCCTTTTCATCCACTAGTTTTCATTTAGTGCAAAATGGTACTAAAAAAATCTTGAACATTTTTCCTGAACAATATTTTCTATAAGCCTTTTCACTCTTGTCATGCTTAAACTCCTCAGATCAAGCATTTAATAGCACATCATTAGCAGCCTGAAAAGAATGTGGGGCACATAGAACGCACCTGTTTTTGCAGGATGTATTAAAGAAAAGCAAATTCAACATGTCATTCCACGTGACAGACCGCTTACTCGTGCAAAGATGACATTTATTAAAAAACAGAGCTCCAAATACAGCAGTTAATGTAAAATTATCTTCTAGACTGGCCTATTAAATACTGTAAGGAAACAAACTGAGGTTGGTCTTGTTTGGAAGCTTGGAATGAACCCTGCTGCAGTTTTGCTATATAAATATTTTTCACCATAGCTCTGTACAAATTGAAATCTTTATAATTTAGTTGCGTTGTTAAAGTAAATATCAACCATGGCTAGTGTGGTTTCTTTTTCATCATTTCTTCAAAATTAGCTTCCATATTCTCTTGCAGCCTCTCTACATACTCTTCCGGTCTATATGCACTTCAGTAGTTGCTGCATAGCATTTCTCAGGGTAGGTTTCCAGCAGTGGGACATTCCTAGTATCATGTGTGGTTGTCATTGGAAGCCAGATGGGAGACAAGAACACAATGTCACCCTATATCAAAAAGTTCCTGAATGTTCCTTGCAAGATCATAAGGTTTTACTTAAAAACTACAGATTTAAAAAAAAAGATTAAAACAAATGTTAAAATTACTTTAGTATTTTACAGCCTATATATGATTTTAAAGTTGGGTTTTCATCTTCTTCAGCTAAACATGACAGATGTTCATTAAGTTTACACACTCCAATAGTTTTACTCAACATGTAATTAAATCTACAATTTACTGTTGCTGCTGTTTTGCTAAAGTCCTTTTGTAATATGTCACAATTCTTTAGAGTCTGGCCTAGTGTGCTCCCGCCCACCCCTGAAATGGCCTAGTGGCCATAAAAGTTTGCTGACCCCTGCATCAGTCCAAGCAATATTTTTCCAATCTTTTATTCAATTTGGTAAGCCTGTGCAAATTGTAGCTTTAGGTCCCTGTTCTTTGCTGTCAAGAATTGAACCTGCTGTGATTTTCGTCTGCTGTTGTTCCAAGGTTTGACATGTTGTTCATTTGGAAATGTTCTTCTGCATACCTTGGTTGTAACGAGTGGTTATTTGAATTACTGTTGCCTTCTTATCAGCTTAAACCAGTATGGCCATTCTCCTCTGACCTCTGCCACCAACCAGTTCTTTTTTTGTCCGGACACTCTCTGCCACTTATTGTATATTATCCCTTTTACAGACCATTCTCTGTAAAGAGATGGTTATGTAAAAAATATGGTATCATAAATGTAAATAAGATGGTTTCTGTTTTATTTATATAGTTAGTTTAAAACATTTAAAATTTTAGTTTTTTAAACTTTTGATTTTAATTTTAAATTAGCACAAAATCTGTGTAAGAGCTTGGGTACCTAAGGTCTACATAGATAGTCAATGATAGAGGTAAGAATCTCGGGACTCAAATTAAAGGAGAGATAGAAAAAAAATGTGTTTCTCTTTTGGGACTCATTGTGCATAGTTTAATCTGATCATCCTGCTCTTCAAGTATATTTTATAACAGAAAATGTTATTTAAACCTTCAAGAAGCTGGTACATCAGCTTAAAGTTTCCCACCTGTTAATAGCAAAGCAGTTTTTTTCAAATTAGGCTCATTAAAAGTAACACAAATAGTATTTCGTAGATCTGAACATAATAAGCAGGGTGTTATATGCAAAACTCAATGCCTTTCTTTTTGTAGAACAAGTTCAAAGTCAGTGAGTTCACTGCTTTGTCTTACAATGTTCGTTTGCCTAATATGTGGAAAAGGTGAAAGTTATTCTAAACATGTCTCTGTTCATGGTTTTTGGGATTAGCAGTCGCAGTACAGAAGCCAAGATGACTCTGCACGTCCATGTTCCATTCGGAGGAGTGGAGTGTAATCTCTGTTTTTCTTAAGGCTGATTCCTGAATTAGAGTCAACATTGCTGGTCAGTTGCAAATGCCAGTATTTACTCACGGTAATGTATCATCACATTTTTTTAAATGGTGACTTTAACCATTCAAATTTCTAAGGTCCACTGCCAACATCAAGGAGGTGACCTATAAAATTGTTGTAAAGTCTTATCCAAATAGATTAAACATTTTACTGTGAAACTGGAAAAATTATTGTCGTGACCTTCCCTTTGACTTGACAAATATGACTGTAAAGAAATCAACTTTAACTTGTTGCGGTTGGAGGTTTAAAATTAATTTTATGGCAGAAGAAATAACTTTATGCAAATGTATGAATTTGAAGATGTGAGTTGGTAAAAAAAATACTGCAGTGGACCCATGTAGGCTAAATGGTAAAACCCAGAATAAAACAGTTTTTTATGTTAACCAAATAAGATTGCTCTTTGATTTTGGAACTCAGATGGCTATCCCATTATGCCTTTCTTCACCAATTAGCGGGGAAGGATGACAAGGAGACTCTTCCAATCATCATGGCCTTGGCAGGCATCTAATTGGACACTTTGATCACCTGGTATATGCCCAACACAGGCCTTATATATAATCAGATACATGATATAGCAGCCTTTTCAGTTGTTTGCTTAGCCAGTAAGATCTCTGCAGCTCAAAGTTATTCTTTAAGTTAGAATCATATACTGTGTGCAGAAAAGCAAATAGATTAGAATAAAATAATTTTGATCGTCTTTTGGTAGATGCAAGCAGTCTTTGTTACGGTAGTTTCCGTAGCCTCATTTCCTGAATAAAAACCTTTACAATAATAAACATTTTAGACTGAGTCTAAGTGAGTTAAAATAATCTGTATCTGTTCACCCATAATGCTCATAGTAGGTTATGCTGCATGCAACACTTTTTGGTAGGCCTTCGGTCTCATTTCCTCTGATGGGCCCTGGGTCCAAAGACCCCTACATGCAAGTCTATGAAAATGTGGAACCCACTTGATCTGCAGCAGATCACATGCAAGTCAGAAGAATATCAGCTGCAAATCAAATAGTACCTGATTATGACACCATGCATTTTATAGTATACCTGACCATGTATATTGTTGGATTTGCATGTTTATCCAGCAGAACTATGTTTGTTTCTCCTTTTAGCACAATTGCACTCTATTTAGTTGCTCATGCTGTCCTCATCCTAAGTCTGTTGCTAGCTATACCAAAATAGATAACCCCAATACGTTTTTCATTATTTTTCACCCTGCGGGATATAAATTCCTCAGCTCCTCTTTTGCAATTCCAAATATTTGCTTTTAACTGGCAACCAGGACAAGCAGTTTATATAAAAACAGGCATCCGCACCTTAAATTAGATGTTATAAACAGATGGCACAGTAGTCTGTATGGTCACAACAGCTGCAAGCAGTTACAAATCTAATCGATGCATGATAGTGCCAAAAGACAATTCTGTGGTCAGCATGATACCACCAGATCTGGGGAGCAGGTGCCCAAGCACGCAGATTATGTTTTCCCGGCAAAAAACAGAGTACCTCTTTTCCTAAAGATACCATATCTTCAAAATTTGAGGTTAAGTCAGCAAGATATTTACCAGCTATACTGTATTTTTTCCAGGTTTTTGCTCATTTTCATGCACTGCAAGTACTTTTCTGTTCTCCATTGTTCTAAATAGTCAATAAACATACTAATAACATCTCTTATAATCTTTTAACATCTTATCTCTCAGGAAATACTTATATTTTTATTAGTTGCATGTACAGGTAGTCTCAGGTTACATACAAGATAGGGACTGTAGGTTTGTTCTTAAGTTGAATTAGTATGTAAGTCGGAACAGGTACATTATTTTAATAAATGCAATTAGGACAGATCTTTGTCTCAACATATTATTAGGCAGCATGGTGTGAGTTAGTGTATAAAATCCTCACTGTGAATCAATCACAAACAAAGCAAAAAAAAAACTTTATGGAGCCTAGACATTCATTACCTTCTGGAGCAAGGTGTGCTTTTTTATGCAAAAATAAACAACTGCAGAATTTGTCTTGGAAGAGTTACAAGATGTTGCAGAAGAGCTCAGTACTTAAGGTCATCCACAACCTCAGCCGTGTTTAGCAAAAGATTTATTCTGCAGGTCATGCAAACCGTCCCCATCAAACCTCCGTCCTGCACACAAGTGAGCAGGTAGGCCCTGATCATATCTAGGAGTTGTCTGTATGTCTGTATGTCAGATGTCCTTAACTCGGGGACTACCTGTATTCCCTTTCTGTCAGGGATGACATGTTAGGCTGAAAGGGCCATTCTATTTCTCCTTATAGTTCAGGGTTGATAGCAGACTCAGAAAATTCCATATATAAAAGACACTGCTTTTTATCAATAAATATGTCAGAGGTGTTACTCTGCTATTGTTCAATACTTAGGGTAATTTACCACAGCCTGCATTGTGTAGCTTCATTTTACTTTTTGATTTTCTGAAATGTAATTTGATGAGCTAGCACCCAGGGATTTCACAGTGGAGCCTCGGATGATCCTCTTATCTTCAGCAATATACTTACATATTTGTGCTGGAAGAATTACATGATAGAAAAGAGTGAGATCAGGCAGGAGTAAGGTCGGCATTTATTGGGGCCTTGCAGCAAATAAAGCAAACAATATTGCGTTTTCACGTGCACAATACTGTTAGAATTTAGCCTACACTGACACATGTTTTATTGCACGGATTATTTACCACAAATCACTGGGAGTTAGATAAACAGGTATAAGGGTCTTTACCAACTTAGGTTTCATTGGAGTACTGATCAAAAATAACAATTACACCATCAAGATACTATGTACATTAAGAACATGCACTGCCCCGTATGGTATACAGTATTGTGTGAACACGCATATAAACAATCAGTTATTATATGTTGCTATGTACATGCCAATTTCTGTCTGCAAGAAAACTAAAAAGAAATAAAATAACATTATTTTATGGTAGTAAACACAATAAAAAATACAAACAAAATGTCTGCATAAAAATACTTCTATTGTGAATCATTTTGTTGACTGTTTAAAGGCAAGGGCTTTGAAAGGTGCTGGCAAGCACAATATTAACAGAAATATACCATTTTGCTCTTTTACAAACCACCAATCATTAAAATTAGACTAACGAACATAGGAAGACCAATTTATGTTTAGATGTTCTATATAATTTTACCAACATCCTACGTCTATGTCAGTTTAAAGATTGCATTACTGCAAAAAATAGTATTTCATGATGGCAGTAACTGGGCACTCCTGTTCTAAGGCACTTAAAGTTAGAATTGGTGCTTCTACCAAAATGGCCATCTAAACACAGAGGTAAAGTATATGACAAGGCATGAGAAATCAGTAATAGAATAAAGAACAGCTTAAGAAAGGCTACAGGCAATAATGGGGATGAAACCTTTGCCCCTCTTTTGTCTTTTTGTGGCCACAGCTTTCTCAATAAATGTCCTCTCTTTGTTTAAAAAATGGATGGCTTATTTCCCATATATTGCTTCTAACACTTTACAAAGAATTTGTCCTTGGATGCCAGAATACCAATAATATCTGCCCCCTTCTCCCTTCCCTTTTTAAGGTTTTACTTTACACATTCATATTTATTGAATGATTGAATATTCAAAGCCTAATAATAAACAAAAACATGTTCTATACAAAAGAGATGATTGTATTGTAGATGTTTGCCAAAAGTTGTATGTCTACAGAATTCAGGGATGAAAGGTAGCACAACCTATGGGGCCTTCTCTGTTACATGCTAATTGCTCAAATATACTTTAACAAATTATTTCTTTCTATTTTTCTGTTTGTGATTTTAATCCTTAGCACATATAACCTTTAAGGTTTTGATAAGAAGGGATTTATAAAGCCTTCCAACTGAATCAGTGTGTAGCCCTATAGCACAGTAAAGCCTTTTTAACAACAAAAATAAGAGGATTATTTTTTATTTAAGGACAACTGGCATAATAATTGGCCATACAAAAATTACTTTACTCCCCAGTGGCTAAATGCGCACCCAGAACCACTGATGTTTGGACTAGATCCAGTTTAATAAAGCCATTTATTCCAAAATGTGTATAGCATTTTCACACTTTATAGTGATGGTGTATAGATATCATGGCTTCTATGGTAGGGCTTGGGTCCCAAGGAGCTATGCTGGATTCCCCTCAAAATCCAAAAAAATTGATAAATCTAAAAAAAATCTAAAAAAAAAAGAAAGGTGCTACCAAAGGTGCAAGGAATTTACTTGCACATTCCGGGAAGGATTTTCCTGCCTCCAGCAGCAGATGACAAACATAAGTGAGTTAAATTTTCAACTGACATTAAGCTCCATAGAAAACATAACGGGTCTATTTGGCTTTGGAACATGTTTTTTCCAGACAGAAACGTGTCTTGAGGAATTAGGAAAACTAAGCCTTAAAAAGCATCCTGATGTTCCTGGAAGCTTTCCCTACAATTGTGTCACTTGAATAATGGACCACAGAGTTAGCGGAACAGACTGTGCAGTTGTTCATTACCTGGCTGAGAAATTAAAAACTGACCGTTGCACTTCCAACAGCGGTATTCTGGGATTTAATTAGGGAAAGCTGTTGCTGTTTCCCAGTATTCACTTTCTACAAGTCCACGTGAAAAATGAATTACAGTACTGGCAGCTTAGCACTGAGCAGGACATGGAGTATAAAAGGGATTATCAGTATGTATTCAATTGTTAGCAAAATTGAAACTGGATCACTAATGCTATTATGTGATTAAATGGGGTTTCTTTTGCATATTCCATAATTCTGGCAAACTTTGCAAAGCAGCATCATCTAATGGAAGGTAACAGGTATTTCTTCATTTGAATATATTTTAGAAGTGTCCCCATGCACCAGTATGCCAATTATAAATGGTCTGTCAAATTTTAAAGTACCACTCAATGTGAGTGACCAATGCATGCCCAAGGCTGCCCATCATGTACCCCCTTACTCAACAGGTCTGTTGCCAAATTTGTCCAGAGGTAGCCAAAAGAAGGGACCATAATAATGAAAATGTATTACAACTGTGCAGACTGAGACTTGTCGTTGCCCATTTAACCTGCCATCATCTGTTTTTGCCCAAGAGCCATTACAATAAATAGAGCCTTTAATATTTTAACAAATAAAAACCTACTATCTGGTTGCAGTTATAGCAACAATGATGACCCAGCTGCAAAAATTTTGCAGCCAGGGTCTGGAACCTGTGTTTATACACATAGGGACTGATTTATTAAAGCTCTCCAGGACTGGAAAAAATAAAAGTATGAGAACCTGGGTGATTTAGCAAACCTGAGATGGATCTGGTCCAGGATCAAAGCATTTGTCAACTAATAGCAAAATATTTCCATTCCTTATATTCGGAATCCCTTAGGTTCTCCCATGATAGTTTAACTTCTCCAGTCTTAGAAAGCTTTAATAAATTAGGCCCATAGTATGACAGTACATAATTGTGTGAAAACCTGGCAGTCCTTAAACCTATAACCATAGCTTATGTTAATTACTTCAGCGTCGTCATTACACTAAGGTTTCCTGAAGATTTATCTTATATTAAAATAGGATTTATCTGCTGCTACAGACACAGCAGGAAGGGTCTCTTTTAAAGGCAAGATATCTCTTTTCAATTGCTGTCATCAGAACATATTTACCCATTGGAAGATGACCCCCTCACCTGTTGTACCAGTGGCAAATACATCAGAATCTGTACTGAAAAAAATGACTATTAGGACCTGTGAAGTTGAATCTCCCCAGTGGGTAGAGAGACATCATTAAATAAATCAGGTTATAGGTTTTAATATGTCCACATTTTGAAAATAATACATAAATAAAAACAAAAGTTTTTTAAATAAAATAAAAAGAAATAAAAACATCAGTGTCCTGTAAGAGAAGGGGTAGTATTCTTGTTTCTTTGGTGCCCTGTGTCCTACTCCTCTACCATTCCAATACGGCAGCTTCTGTTGAGGTTTTAGCATGCCATATTTTTGTATTAAATGTCTCTCTTCTTCCGGTGATTCTAATATCACCACAGCAGTGAGATATTGATTGGAAGAAAGTTTTGAATATTCTACTGGACCCTATAGTCCAGTGTACAATAGCATTTTTTTCCCCACAAGGAGCTGCTTACACAGTACAATACATTTAAAAGCAGCCTCTTTAATACCGTATTATAGGTGTAAACAACACAGCTATTGTATAACAATTATATAATAAAACAGTAATATATATCATTTTTGGATGACCCTGGCAACACTTTGCTAAATGTGTCAATTTATTCTACACCTACCTTTAATTAAAACTTTTAATAATCCCAGACTCTTTTACAAATACCTCCTCAATATGTAACTACATTGCTGGGCTTTGTGCGTTGAAATCACAATTTAGAAAACATCAGTCTTTTATTCCTTGTTTAACATCTTGGAGAAACTGAACAGCACAGTGTACAAACAGCAATAAGTCTCAGATATGATCTGAGGGTTATGAGCAATAACTATGGGAGAGGTGGGCTGATTCAGTCCAACAGTAATATCATGTTTGGACTGGAGTGAGGGAGAGGAAAGAGAGCTGAATTAACAGCAACTTCCAGTAATAACAGCAGCATCAAAGTGAAACTGGACTTGGAATAAGCGGGACCTTAGCCCAGCGTAAGGAAACTTATATGTGTTGACACAGTTATTAGTGCTGTTTGGCCTAACCCATTGCTGCTGGGTAAAACATGCCAACTATGTCCAATATTGGCTAACCGCTTTCCGCTTGGCAGTCATGAAGTTGCATTGATCTCATTCCTGTAGCTGCAACTGCCTCTCCACTATAAAGGGCACAGGCATATTGATGTGCCACCTTTTAACTTCACAGGGCTTCAGTTTGTTGGTTGGTTAATAGCAGGGTATATTGACCCAAAGGGGGAAACATTCCCCCCTGTGCCTCTAAAAAAGAAAATATGTATTTGTTTTATTTTCATTAATTGGAATCTAATGGTCACAGGAGACACAATTTAAAGGCTGGCTCTGCCAAGAAACTATGGAAAGACAAATATACCCCTGCTTTATTTAAAGGAGAATTCCACTGAGAATAAATATCTTTTGCCTATGTGTGCCTCCTCTGTGAATGGTAATTGGCAATAGTGGCATTCAAGGGTCAGTCTGGTGCGCTGTCTCCCAGTTCCTGTCCTCTTGGGAGTTTTGAGTTTTCCCTCTGACCTTTGAGTGTTATTGCAACTCCTGCTAAACTCTCAATAACATAACAAAATATTCTAAGAAAAAGAGGGTATGCAAATTTAAACTTAAAGCAGAACTATGACAATTATTTATAGCACCAATATTTATTTGACACATAAAGCATAAAGGTAAAGCAGATATATCACAAAACTTATTAACAAAATTTGGTACATTAACAATATTGGTACAGTCACGAAATACAGAGAAAATCTAATTCTCTGGGTCTCATCAAAAGTTGATTAGCCAGTCTAGTAGAAAATAGAACAACGAAGAGAAACAATACAACTAAACTGTTGTCTCTCTCTCTTTCCTCCAAGAAAATGTAAAGACATCCAGTATCTCATGATCCTACTGATTCATGTAACTATAGACACAATGTCAAAGAAATGTAAAGTTTAATTATGAAACCATATGCTGCAGTCAAGAAATCAGTCAAAAACATTTAATTTCCCTAGGGTACCCTCAAGCTTTTTAGGTGGCACAGTGTACCAAAATATTTGCATAACCTCATCTTGACTGCTTATTATTAATAATAATAATAATAATAATAATAATAATTATATATATATATATATAT